>NC_035447.2:95790007-96390007 GCF_002127325.2 Helianthus annuus | reverse complement strand
AAATTGAAAAACTCCACCTCTAGCTTGTGGATGTCGTCGCGACTACAATACTCTTCCTTAATCAGATCCTTGAAGTCGTTCCATGGGGTGGCATTAGCAGCTGCCAGCCCTAACATCTGAACCTGTGCTTTCCACCAGGTTAACGCAACACCTTCGAGTGTACCACACAGTCATTAAGCATTTTAATTATCATTAACAAATTGTACGGAATACATGGAATTTTGAGGGTTGTCACATTCTCATCCTGTTAAGAAAATTTCGTCCGAAATTTAGCACGTGGTTACTGAGGAAGCTAGTTAAGTTGCGTTGGTTTCCTGATTTTCCTGGGGTGTCACATCATCCCCCCGTTGATTTGGAATTTCGTCCCAAAATTCTGCAGTAGCTTCAGCATCAGTAGTGGTGGCACTTTTCTTAAACAGCTGGGGATACTTGAGTTTCATTTGGTCTTCTCGTTCCCAGGTATACTCTGGGCCACGACGGGAATCCCAACGAATTCGGACAAGAGGTATTTTGGTACGCTTGAGAATCTTAACATCTCGATCCGTAATCTCTACTGGTTCCTCGACGAATCACAGCTTGTCGTCGACTGTGAGCTCTTTTAAGGGAACTATGAGGGTCTCATCTGACAGACACTTCTTTAGATTTGACACGTGGAATATGTTGTGAACTCCACTGAGTTCTTCAGGTAGATTCAACCTGTAGGCCACCTTGCCAATCTTCTCGGTGATTCAAAGGGTCCAACGTATCGCGGGTTGAGTTTGCCTCATTTGCTAAAACGAACTACAGCTTTCCAAGGTGAGACTTTGAGTAACACTCGATCCCCAACCTGGAACTCGAGTAGCTTTCTTCGCTTATCAGCATAGCTTTTCTGACGGTCACGAGCTGCCGCCATTCATTGTCATATCTGAGCAATTTTCTAGGTTGTATCTACTATGAGTTCTGGGCCAGTGATTGTAACATCCCAAAAACGGGTTTGGTAATCAAACCACATTAATAGTAAAGACGGGTAAAATATAGTTAGTGGTAAAAAAAATTTATTAACCCGGTAAATATTAGGACTCAAATAAATAAACCTAATATTAATTAAAAAGGGGAATAAATACTTTGAGAAAACAAAGTATATAAAAAGGCCAAATTAACGGGACTTAAAACATAACGAGTTATAATTTCCCGAACCCGTTAAAGTATCTCGGAATAATTAACCTAGCTAGTAGCATATAATTAAGTGACTAACGGTGAGTTGTAGCTTCATTTGATCAAAATAAAAACATGAGGGACTAATATTGCCAAGTGGGAAACTTGTTTTATCAAAACAAGAGTTAAACACCAAAACACACACTTAGAGTGTGTGTTCTGGTCGAAACATCCACAGGAGCCAGGGAGCTCAAACCCTAACATTCACTAATCTCACAAATTGAAGGATCAAACCAAGTCCAAACCGAAAATCGAGCATAGATTAATGATCCCCATTGCAAGGTGATCATAAGGTATGTAAAATTCGACACAAATTCTCTACTTGAAATTCTCATGAATTTAGAGAACTTGAAATCTGATGATGCATGTATGAATTGTATATGAATTAGGAACATTAAAATGTCTAGGAGTAAACCCTAGACAAGTACATGTTGAAATTATGCTAAATTCTAGTGAAATCCATGGTCACCATTGTAGGTGACTAGTGGGTTATGTAGAACTTGATAAACACTACGAAATTTGGGTATCTACTAGTTCGTAGATAGAACTTGGCTTGGATAAGTATTTGGATAAATGCCTAATAACATGTCAAAACGGGTTTCACTTATAGAGGGAAAACCCGTAGATTTTAGGAGATAAAGAAATATAGTGTCTTAAATAGTCAAGAGCTAGGCTAACTTAGTGTTAACAATAGCATGAACTCAAGTTAAAAGATTCGTTAGAACGATGGCTTAAAGGAACGCCCACTGAGTAAATTGAAAATGCCTAAATTAGCTAACGAACATGAATGTGCATTTTATATATTAAGGGATGTTTGATTTTCAAAAAGCCAAACTGACCTATAATACGATAAATGGTAATTTTGATATGAAATGCGTAAGGTGGAATAATCATATTAGATTATGATTAAACTAACCACCTTGAAAACGATGATGGTAGTTTGACGCGTAACAAACTAGGTGGAAGCTTGATGAGGGAGCGGGTCAAACAAATCAAGAAGGAAAGGAAAAGCGCATTTTGGATGCGAGGTAAGTATAATTTACAAACTTATGTAGAATACCCATTTATTCGATACGTTGTAAACGTGATAACGATAATATTGGAAATATGGAAATTTGTCAAGTGTCGACTAATGTAAATCAAGGTTAAAGGGATACCCATGGCGTAAGCCGAAATGGGTTGAAATTGTAAGAAAAGAGTGTAAAAGAAAAAGGGTATGGTAATAAAATCCGGGATGGGATGGATGTATGAATTAGAGATCAAAAACGATGTTTTTGATTAAATAGATAATGTAGGGCATATAGTCCAAACGGGTCGAATGGTGGTGATAACACCATTTGACAATATCCACTAATGTGGTTGTCAAGTCTTATGTAAACAGGACCGATTAGTAAATCGGATAATTGCGTCACCATTGATGGTGTGATAATGAAAACGAGGTATAAATTGGGTCTACTTGTTGATCCGGGCCAGGTACGCATAATTATGTTGTAGTTAAAAGTGCTATTTTGGTCGAATAATTTGAGAGAGAGTCCTTCGTCGTAAAAGGACCAAAATCGACCAAAACGCCCTTGTAGGCTAAATTGAACAAAAAACCCTTAAAGGTTGTATGGAAACGAGTTTTATGATTAGGTAAATACTTAGAATAAGTATAGAAGTTGAAAGAAGTATTGTATTAGTCAAATGGCACTATTTGAGTTTTTGCCGTAAAATAATGATTCCAGAGGTAAAATTTGATTTATATAGATCACTACATTAAACCCACCATAAATACAGTTGTGGTGGAGATTATAGGATAAGAAATGTGGTGATGGAATGCTAGAAGCAAATGAAAGCGATTTCAAGCTTTAAAGTGCTTAAATACCCCTAACGGGTCAAAATAAGCATACGAGCAAAAACGGGTTTAAATCGTGAAATAAACCTATGATTAGAACCTAATAGGGTAGGTAACATTAATTTGAAAAAAGTGTGTGTGATATAAGGATCAAACAAATATGTTTGTTTGATAAAATACATAAACAGGTTAAAAGTCGATAAAAAGGTAACGAATCGAAGAGGTAGAAGTCTCAAAATTTATTATGTTAGATGTTGGATTTTAACTCCACATGATGGAGAATTAAATTACGGACGCATAGGAAAAAGAATCGGGTAAAACGGATTAAAAACGAGAGAGGTATGCTTGTTTATAAAAAGGTGAGCGACGCACCCTGTTCCGGAAATAAATTTGTTTTGTTGTTGTTTGACCCATGTAACTTGTTTATACTCATCACTTAACTATCAAAACTAACCTTTAAGTTGGTTTTGATCATAGGTGAATGCCAAGAGTGCCCGGATGAAGATCAAGCTCGACGAGGAACCGAACACGATAAAATACAAGCTTCCGCGCGACGTTTCGTCGTAACTTTTAAACGACGAACTTATTTATATTATGTTGAAAACTTTAAGTTGTAAAAGTTTTAAATTACTCGTATTTTCTAAGGATACTTAATCGTAATTACATGTTTATTTTCGTTATTTATACGAAAAACTTTAAAATAATAACAAGGGTGTTACAAGTTGGTAATCAGAGCTCAAGGTTGTTGACAAATGTGTTCGGTTCGAGGCTTGATCGCAAATCCGGTAAGTACATGTATATCAATGGTTTTGTATGACTAAATTGTTGAGAACAACACATATGGTTATCGTGTAATACACGTTACACCAATGAAAACGATATAGAATAGATATAGTCAACGATATTACACGCGTTGATGCGTATAGTAGAAAAGCCTTGTATTATAATACGGGCATCTTTTAAATGTAGAAATTACTAATTGTTGTATATGTTTTGATTGAAGGACACTCGCATATGAAGATAGCGAGAGTTTAACAAATCATGGATTTGACAGAGGAATGGTCCAAAGTATGACAAATAGAGCTCGCTCACCAAGGACCTAAATCACGCAACGATTGCAAATAAGTTAATGGCAAGGGGAGCCTGTTAGAGCAAGCATTATCAGGTGCACGTTTTAAATTATTGCATAAATAGTAATATGCGACAAATACGTAGAGATTGAAAGTTGCATATGTAGATTGAAAAATTGGAAAAACCTGAATAGAAAACCTATCCAGGATATTGTTTCCAAGAAAAACAAATAGAGGCATTACTTATATGGGGTGTAATGTGAAAATTATAAAAAGGTCATGTATACCAGGTGTTGATCGCTTACTCTGGCCAAGTAAGTAGTGAACACGTGGTACCATGAACTTCTGATGATGGACACATTTATGTCCGATGTAGTAAGGATGGGGTGAATGGGACTAACTTAAATGGTACCCAAATGAATCAAATAAGTAAGATGTTTGATAGTAAACGTAAACGTAAACGTAAGTCGGATGACGGAAGCGTATTACGTAAGAATAACGAGCCCGAGAGAAGGGACAAGGATCAAGTAAAAAGAAAATACAGACCGGCCAATAGGGATGCTAAGGCATAGGGACAAAAGTTTGACTGTCACAAGTGATGAAATTCACATGGACAAGTCAAACGAATTGAATAAAGAATAAAGGACTTGATTGAATAAAAGCGATGAATCTCGCTAAGACGACCAAATAAATTAAAATAACGTCTAAAACCATATAAGAATGGTTACTTGAAAATGATTACGGTAAAGATACCCGGTGAATGGGTAGGATTTGGAAAGAATGCGTAAACCAAGAGACGGGAACGCGAAATAGAAAGTCAAAAGACTCGGAATATGAGTCATGACTAAAAGACAATGAAAATTTGCAAACAGAAATGTCAATAACTACGCTCGACTATTTTAAAGTTGAACAGGTCGAATAAAGAATAGAGTTTGATGTTCACATGTGGTGAAATTTCACACGAACAAGTCAGACAAATATAGTAATGAATGACACTTGCTAAAGTAAGTAAGCGTGAATCGAATAAATAAAAGTGTGAAATATTAGTAAACCTATGTAAAGGAGTTATAGGGTTAAAAACATTAAAATAAAAGAACCCGGGAAATGGGACGTAAAGAAGTATAGGTAAGAACCGGGTAACGGTAAGTGTAGGGTAATTCGACGTGTAAATGACGTTAGAAGTCACGAGGTCAGAAAAATAATTTGAAAGAAAACAATGTAGCCTTAGACTACGGTCAAGGTCAAATGAAATCCAAAAAGTAAAAGTGAATAATTCTAAACATAAAAAAGGGGGTGCCTTAACGCCATATGCGTATATAGACGTATATACATTTGAATAAAGACTCGAATAAAAGATGATCTATGGAATCATCACAACCTACAGGATGTTAATTAGTGTAACGGTCTACGGGGCCAAAATGACCCACGGGTCATGAATTGAGGCAAAGGGATCATAAGGGCCTCACTTTAAAGAGGTGGAAGCTTAAGGAAATAGCCTACGCAGCTAAGTGAAGGAACCTACGGGTCAATAATGTAAGGTGAGGGAATTTATTACGATTCCCCACGTAAAACGAGAACGGAAAACAATAAATTATGGGTTGTCAATTTCCTTGATATGAGTAATTGACATAATTAAAGAGAAAAACGTTAAACTAAAAATTCAGTTTTAGTAAAAAATAACGTTTTAACAAATATGAATACTAATACTATAAGGCGAATTTGGAAATAACAAATATCAAAGAGTATGGGTTTTAACATCGATAAGTGCGAGACGATACATTCGAAAAGAAGAAGTATGATAAATAAACGTTGAATTAAACTTAAACGTGACGTGACACGCTCACGGACAAGAAAAGAAATATAGAAAATGATCACGTTGTAACGTGAGTTACGGGGTATGAAGTGACGGTGACTAATTAGTCTAGCCGGTAAAACTATTCAAAGTTAAGAAAGCATCATAACAAATACAAGCGCTTGTTAATATAACACAAGCGCGGGATAGACCTATTAAAAGACTAACAAGACTAAGTGGTCAAGTGACAACTCAGTCAATAAAGATAAAGGGTTATAAGCTGTAAGTAACGGCCCGCGAGGCCTTACACATGAAAGACGTACGCGTCAGTATACATGAAAACTTTTGACCAAAGGAAACAGGAGCCTTGAAGAGGAAACTAGGTTCGTTTGATTAAACCAATGAACTACATAAATAAGGTTTCGGGGACGAAACCTCTTTAAGGGGGGTAGACTTGTAACATCCCAAAAACGGGTTTGGTAATCAAACCACATTAATAGTAAAGACGGGTAAAATACAGTTAGTGGTAAAAAAAATTTATTAACCCGGTAAATATTAGGACTCAAATAAATAAACCTAATATTAATTAAAAAAGGGAATAAATACTTTGAGAAAACAAAGTATATAAAAGACTTAAAACATAACGAGTTATAATTTCCCGAACCCGTTAAAGTAACTAGGAATGATTAACCTAGTTAGTAGCATATAATTAAGTGACTAACGGTGAGTTGTAGCTTCATTTGATCAAAATAAAAACATGAGGGACTAATATTGCCAAGTGGGAAACTTGTTTTATTAAAACAAGAGTTAGACACCAAAACACACACTTAGAGTGTGTGTTCTGGTCGAAACATCCACAGGAGCCAGGGAGCTCAAACCCTAACATTCACTAATCTCACAAATTGAAGGATCAAACCAAGTCCAAACCGAAAATCGAGCATAGATTAATGATCCCCATTGCAAGGAGATCATAAGGTATGTAAAATTCGACAAAAAATCTCTACTTGAAATTCTCATGAATTTAGAGAACTTGAAATCTGATGATGCATGTATGAGTTGTATATGAATTAGGAACATTAAAATGTCTAGGAGTAAACCCTAGACAAGTACATGTTGAAATTATGTTAAATTCTAGTGAAATCCATGGTCACCATTGTAGGTGACTAGTGGGTTATGTAGAACTTGATAAACACTATGAAATTTGGGGTTGTTCTAGTGTAATTTGACATATGCGAAGTTATTTCAGAACTTTAAAGGCAAATATTTGTGTTAAATAGTTTGAATGATGAAAATTCGGGTATATGACAAGTCATGAACTTGTCAATGAACTATTTATAGAATATGCCCATAAGGTGTTTGATGTAATGCCTAAGTGAAATTGGGTATCTACTAGTTCGTAGATAGAACTTGGTTTGGATAAGTATTTGGATAAATGCCTAATAACATGTCAAAACGGGTTTCACTTATAGAGGGAAAACCCATAGATTTTAGGAGATAAAGAAATATAGTGTCTTCGATAATCAAGAGCTAGGCTAACTTAGTGTTAACAATAGCATGAACTCGAGTTAAAAGATTCGTTAGAACGATGGCTTAAAGGAACGCCCACCGGGTAAATTGAAAATGCCTAAATTAGCTAACGAACATGAATGTGCATTTTATATATTAAGGGATGTTTGACTTTCAAAAAACCAAACTGACCTATAATACGATTAATGGTAATTTTGATATGAAATGCGTAAGGTGGAATAATCGTATTAGATTATGATTAAACTAACCACCTTGAAAACGATGATGGTAGTTTGACGCGTAACAAGCTAGGTGGAAGCTTGATGAGGGAGCGGGTCAAACAAATCAAGAAGGAAAGGAAAAGTGTATTTCGGATGCGAGGTAAGTGTAATTTACACACTTACGTAGAATACCCGTTTATTCGATACGTTGTAAACGTGATAACGATAATATTGGAAATATGGAAATTTGTCAAGTGTCGACTAATGTAAACAAGGTTAAAGGGATACCCATGGCGTAAGCCGAAATGGGTTGAAATTGTAAGAAAAGAGTGTAAAAGAAAAAGGGTATGGTAATAAATTCCGGGATGGGATGGATGTATGAATTGGAGATCAAAAACGATGTTTTTGATTAAATAGATAATGTAGGGCATATAGTCCAAACGGGTCGAATGGTGGTGATAACACCATTTGACAATGTCGACTAATGTGGTTGTCAAGTCTTATGTTAATAGGACCGATTAGTAAATCGGATAATTGCGTCACCATTGATGGTGTGATAATGAAAACGAGGTATAAATCGGGTCTCCTTGTTGATCCGGGCCAGGTACGCATAATTATGTTGTAGTTAAAAGTGCTATTTTGGTCGAATAATTTGAGAGAGAGTCCTTCGTCGTAAAAGGACCAAAATCGACCAAAACGCCCTTGTAGGCTAAATTGAACAAACAACCCTTAAAGGTTGTATGGAAACGAATTTTATGATTAGGTAAATACTTAGAATAAGTATAGAAGTTGAAAGAAGTATTGTATTAGTCAAATGGCACTATTTGAGTTTTTGCCGTAAAATAATGATTCGAGAGGTAAAATTTGGTTTATATAGACCACTACATTAAACCCACCATAAATACAGTTGTGGCGGGAGATTATAGGATAATAAATGTGGTGATGGAATGCTAGAAGCAAATGAAAGCGATTTCAAGCTTTAAAGTGCTTAAATACCCCTAACGGGTCAAAATAAGCATACGAGAAAAAACGGGCTTAAATCGTGAAATAAACATATGATTAGAACCTAATAGGGTAGGTAACATTAATTTGAAAAAGTGTGTGTGATATAAGGATCAAACAAATATGTTTGATAAAATACATAAATGGGTTAAAAGTCGATAAAAAGGTAATGAGTCGAAGACGTAGAAGTCTCAAAATTTATTATGTTGGATGTTGGATTTTAACTCCACATGATGGAGAATTAAATTACGGACGCATAGTAAAAAGAATCGGGTAAAACGGATTAAAAACGAGAGAGTTATGCTCGTTTCCGTGAAATTGGGTCATGCTGGGTATGTACAGCAACTGATTAAGCATCAGTCTGTGAAAAATGGGGCCTAGCGTCGCGCGACGCCCCTTGGCGTCACGCGACGCCCCCTGTTCCGAAAATAAATTTGTTTTGTTGTTGTTTGACCCATGTAACTTGTTTATACTCATCATTTAACTATCAAAACTAACCTTTAAGTTGGTTTTGATCATAGGTGAATGCCAAGAGTGCCCGGATGAAGATCAAGCTCGACGAGGAACCGAACACGATAAAATACAAGCTTCCGCGCGACGTTTCATCGTAACTTTTAAACGACGAACTTATTCATATTATGTTGAAAACTTTAAGTTGTAAAAGTTTTAAATTACTCATATTTTCTAAGGATACTTAATCGTAATTACATGTTTATTTTCGTTATTTATACGAAAAACTTTAAAATAATAACAAGGGTGTTACAGTGATTTGGCTGTCACCAACTTCTGCCCAACAAAGAGGTGAACGGAATTTCCGTCCTTACAATGCCTCGAACGGAGCGGCCTGGATACTGGTGTGGTAACTGTTGTTGTACGAAAACTCCACTAGCAGGAGATGCTTTTTCCAGCCGTTACCAAAGTCGATTACGCACGCTCTAAGCATATCTTCAAGAATTTGGATGGTGCGTTCAGATTGCCCATCTGTCTGTGGATGATAAGCGGTGCTCATATCTAAACGTGAGCCAAAAGACTTGTGCATGGCTTGCCACAGTTCCGAGGTAAAACGAGCGTCACGATCAGAAATGATGGAGGTTGGCACTCCGTGCCTTGATACCACTTCCTTTAGGTAGATGTCTGCTAGAGTAGAAAACTTATCCGTTTCCTTGATGGCCAGAAAATGTGCAGACTTGGTCAGTCGATCCACGATCACCCAAATGGTATCATTTCCGCGTTGAGATCTGGGCAGGCCAGTAACGAAATCCATGGAAATTTGCCCCCATTTCCATTTAGGTATCTCTGGCTGTTGGAGTAGGCCTGATGGTTTCTGGTATTCGACCTTGACCTTAGCACAAGTCAAGCATTTACTGACGTAGGTTGCTATGCTGGCTTTCATTCCAGGCCACCAGTATGTAGTCTTTAGGTCGTGGTACATCTTATCCGAACCCGGATGTACTGAATAACGAGACTTATGTGCTTCATCCATCACAAGCTCGCGTAAGTCTCCGTACAGTGGAACCCAGATGCGTCCGTTAACATAGTAGGCGCCGTTTTCCTTTTGTTCTAGCCGTTGCCTCGATCCTCGTAAGGACTCAGCCCTGATGTTCTCTGCTTTCAATGCTTCGACCTGAGCATCGCGAATCTGAGCGGGAAGGTTAGATTGGATGGTAAGCTGTAACGCACGTACACGCCTAGGTATTGTATCCTTTCGGCTGAGAGCATTAGCCACAACATTGGCTTTGCCTGGATGATACTTGATCGCGCATTCGTAATCATTCAAGAGCTCTACCCATCGGCGTTGTCGCATATTCAATTCCTTTTGCTTGAAGATATGCTCGAGACTCCTGTGATCGGTGTAAATGGTGCACGTGGTACCGTACAGGTAATGTCTCCATATCTTAAGCGCGAAAACAACTGCTCCCAATTCCAAGTCGTGCGTAGTGTAGTTCCTTTCGTGAACCTTAAGTTGGCGTGATGCGTAGACAATGACCTTGTCACGTTGCATCAAGACGCAACCAAGTCCTTGGATGGAAGCGTCGCAATAAACCACAAAATCATCTGTGCCTTCGGGCAATGAGAGGATAGGTGCGCTACAAAGTCTATCCTTTAAGTGCTGAAATGCGGACTCCTGTGCATCACCCCAGCGATAGGTGATACCCTTCTGAGTCAGTGAGGTGAGAGGTTGCGCAATCTTTGAGAAATCTTTGATGAATCTTCTATAATATCCTGCCAAACCAAAGAATTGGCGGATTTCTGTTGGTGTGTGAGGCGCAGGCTAGTTCTTGATCGAGTCAACCTTGGATGGATCTACATGAATCCCATCCTTGTTTACCACATGGCCTAGAAAGTGGACTTCGCGAAGCTAGAAGTCACATTTCAAAAACTTGGCATACAACTGCTCATTTTGAAGAAGTTCTAGAATAAGCCTCAGATGTTGCTCGTGTTCCTCCTGACTCTTAGAATAGTTTAGGATGTCGTCGGTGAACACTATGACAAACTTATCTAGGTAAGGCTTGCACACTCGGTTCATGAGATCCATGAAGACTTCAGGTGCATTCGTTAATCCAAAAGGCATAACCAGGAACTCATAATGGCCGTAACGAGTTCTGAATGCTGTTTTGGAGACGTCTTCCTCTCAGACTCTCAACTGATGGTAGCCCGATCTCAAATCAATCTTAGAGTAATAACTCGACCCTTGCAACTGGTCGAACAAATCATCAATGCGTGGAAGAGGATAACAATTCTTCACGGTCACCTTGTTGAGTTCGCGGTAGTCGATACACATTCTGAAGGTACCGTCTTTCTTTTTCACGAATAACACTGGAGCTCGCCAAGGCGAAGAGCTAGGACGTATGAAACCTTTTTCCAAGAGTTCTTGTAGTTGCGTTGACAGTTCTTCAAGTTCTGATGGAGCTAGACGATATGGTGCTCGAGCTACTGGTGCTGCTCCAGGAGCTAGCTCGATTTGAAATTCAACTTGATGATGAGGCGGAAGTCCAGGTAATTCCTCAGGAAATACCTCAGGAAAGTTGCGCACAATAGGAATGTCTTCTATCTTCTTTTCTTCCTAGGATGCATTAGTAACGAGGGCTAGAATAGTGGTGTGGCCCTTTCATAAACACTTTGGGCCTTAAGGAAAGAGATGATGCCTACAACAGCACCACTCTTGTCACTACGAATCACGAGGGGTTCTTTACCAGAACGAGGGATACGGACGATTTTCTCCTTGCAAATAATCTCCGCTTGGTGTTGAGATAACCAATCCATCCCAATGACAACGTCAAAACTACCCAGAACGATAGGAATGAGGTCTATAGAAAAGGTTTGATCAGCAAGGACAAGTTTGCAACCCTTAACTATATGTGTAGCCTCTAAAGTTTTACCATTTGCTAACTCTACAATGTGCTTGGTGTTCAAAAGTGTTGGAGTACGCTTAAGCATCTGACTAACTTTTAAGGACACATAGCTTGTATCGGCACCCGAATCAAATAAAACTGTAACAAAGAAATCATCCAGAAGAAACTTACCCATCACAACGTTGGGATCGTTCCTTGTTTCACCATGACCAATTACGAACACACGACCTTGGGCGCCATTGCCATTATTGTTACCTCCGTTGTTGTTTCCATTGTGGTTCCCGTTTCTTTGGTTGTTGTTCTGGTTTTGGTTCAGCTGGGGGCAGTTCCTCTTAAAGTGGCCTTCAGCGCCACACTGAAAGCATCCTTTATTTCCCTGCTGATGCTGCTGCTGGTGGTTCTGTGGGGCTTGTTGTTGTTGTTGTTGGCGATTTTGATTCGCAGGACGTGGGCTCCTGCAATCTTTGGCTTCATGACCCAGCTTGTGACATCTCCGACAACGACCCTTGTTGCACTGGCCGTTGTGGTGCAGATTACATCGATTGCACTTAGGGTGATTTCCCTTATACCCACCCTGTCCTTGGTTTCCAGAAGACTGCTGACTGGGGCTCCTGTACTCATCTGTCTTTCACTGCTGGGACTGGGCTGAAGCAGAAACCTTGCCCAAATTTCCATCCCACTTGCGCTTATTATCATTGGGAGCATCAGAAGTAGTAGCGCTAATACGCTTGGGCAGCCTGTTTTGCTCAACTGCCTGATCAGTGAGACGATGAGCCAACTTGACGACTTGCTGAATGGTGCCAAGATTAGCTGAGGTTACTTGGCTTTGAATTTCTGGCACCAAGCCCTTAAGGTACAGTTCGATACGCTTGACAGGAGGATCCACCATAGTAGGGCACAAGATGGCTAGCTCATTTGACCTCTTCGTGTATGCCTCGGTCTCAGACCCCATCATCTTCAAATTGAAAAATTCCACCTCCAGCTTGTGGATGTCGTTACGACTGCAGTACTCCTCTTTGATCAGTTCTTTGAAACCGTTCCATGGGGTGGCATTAGCAACCGCCAACCCAAGCAGTTGAACCTGTGCCTTCCACCAGGTTAACACAGCACCTTCGAGTGTTCCAGTAGCATACTTCACCCTACGATCTTCAGGGCATTCACACATTTCGAAAACAGACTCGAGCTTCTGGAACCAGTGAAGAAGACCTACAGCTCCTTCTGTGCCGCTGAAAGTACTAGGTCGGCAATCCATGAAGGTTTTGAACGTGTACACAGGAGGCTGAGCATGCTGACCTGTTGCGCGAGAATAAAAGACAGGGTTAAGCACGAGGGTTGGTTTGCGAAGGTAGGATCTAAACGTCCTAAGATGGGTTGATATGGCAGGTTATACCTCCTGCAGGAACAGTTGCGAGTGCCTCAGCAACTCGTTCGTTGATCAAAGCCGTCAGCTGGGCTTGAGTTAGGTTGATACGTCCTCCGCGTCCGTTCATGATCTTCATAATGAAGTAACGTAAGTGAGAAAAGTGTCGCGAAAGTGCGTAAGTGTGGGACGACAGTAGAGAGTAAGCACACAAGGTTCAAATAGCAATTATCACGTTATCTAATGCACAATGTAAACTATCTAACCAACAATATAACATAGATCATACCACCTATTGTGTCGAGTCTTGCACGTGGAGCGAAGCGTCGTTGTGGATCGTTGAGCACTGTACAGGTTATAGTCTGGTTTTACCAAAAAGCTTTTCCCTTTTTAAAACCAAGTTCACTATAACCAATGGCTCTGATACCAATCTGTCACAACCCCAAAATCCACCATGCGGAGTACCACCGCTTGGAGGCGTGACGTGACCAGGATCGAGCCACCAATCATATTGAATAATGTAATTTAGTAATTGAAATCAACCACAATACGATTGATGACCAAAGCTACTTAACTAAGTTTAGTTTAAACAGTGGAAGCATAAACGTAAATCCAAAAACATAATCCCATAGTTTATAAGTTAAAGTTCAAAACGCAAGTTTAATAAGTTCATAAGGATTTAAATATTAAGCACGGAACACAACAATCCGTACACCACAACGACTCCTTCCTCGTGTAAGCTCCAAGCATTTAGCGACCTGTAAGGCATGTAACAACGAGTCAACAAAGTTGAGTGAGTTCACGGTTGGTTGATTAGTTTTAAGTTGTTTCTGAAAACGTGGTTTGTCTTTCGTTGGCGTAATTGCCGTGGGGGTTACCCCGTAGTTGAAAGAAAATTTAACCAGTTCGTTCTTTATTACCCAAACATTTCTATGATTAGTGGGGGCTTCCCCATGTGAACAACTAGACTGTACCATATCGACTACTAACGCAAATAAGTTGTGCCCTACGTCAGTGTCTATCATCACTGACAGTTTGCCATAGTCCATTAGTACACGCCCTGTGACACCTGTGTCACTTCAACCATCAAACAAATACCAAGCCAATGAAATATTGTATTTCATACTTGGGATCTGTATAAATATGTGTATCTTTTGCACGTATCAATTCTTGTTCGATTTCGGGCTTTAAATCGCTTTCTGGAAGGTTATACGCGATCTGATGCGTAAATATAACCAGTTTAATGCAACAAACACTCCGGAACACTGAAATAGGCTTAACATACCTTAAATAACCATTACATAACTTAGAAATAAGTTTTGGATGGTTTGGTATGCCGAAATCAAGTTTATTCGCTTATAGGGACTAAATTCGACAAACTGCGAAAGTATGTCAATTTGTACTGTAACAGACCTTCCGGAACTTGATCATAAGTTAAATATGCCCTAAATATTCTTTACATAGCTTAGAAATAGGCTTTGAGGTGTTTGGTGCGCAAAAATAAACTTTATGCTCATTCAGGGACTAAAAGCGTCAAAAAGTGCATAAGTTTGCATTTTCGCGCATATCTTACGTTCTGAATATATTCGGACACCCAAAAATTTATGTAATCATTAAAATATTTTATTTTTGTGTTTGGTATGATAAAATTCCATTCGTCGCTTAATTTGGATCGTTTTTGCGTTCGTTACGACTCCCGTCGTAATTAAGCGAATAACGCAACCGTACGACCAAACGAACCGACATCCGTGATGTCTTTGAGCATATTTTAAGTTCCCTATACTTTAATATCATTTTAGAGCCTTGAAATGAGGTTAAAGGGGTTTTTAAAGTGCCAAAAAAATCAAGTTTTACAAGTGTAGGGACCATTTTTGAAATTTCTGGCAGATTCAATGAACCTAGTCCATTTTGAAGTGTTAATGGTTTTCACCCATGGTTTTGCAAAACCATGGGATGGAATTCAATGAACATAGTCCACATTAGGGGCTCCCATGGTTTTTGAAAAACATGTGCCCACATGTAAGGTCTAGATCAAAGCACGTTTTTCGACGAACGATCTTAACGGTTCTAGAAATCCTATATATACCCCATCCATTTCACTTCAAAACCCACAATTTGAAATATGATTTATGCTCTCTAAGTGGAAGTATATGCTTCCTACCTGAGAGAAAAATCGGAATCAAATCTTGCGGGGACCTTCTGTAAGTATTCTTTCGCGTTTTTCGTTCGTTTTAGCGTTTAAGTCAAACTGCGTTTGACTTTCTGCATTGACCAGTTTATGGTCAATGCGAAGTTCGTTTGAACTTCATAACGTGAGCGTAATCACGATGGTCATAGTCCCCAGTGACTATACCTACTGATTACCACGTTATCTAGGCTCAGTGACGAGTCGCAGTTTCAGCCAAAATGCGTTTTCTCGCGTATTTTGTAACCAAACTACTCTAGGGTATTAAAACCGTTTGTTTTAATACCAAACCTGTTTTCTAACTCTACTAAACATGTTCTAGCATGTTTAGCTCGTCGCTTTTAGATTTGTGCTTGTTTAGGGTCGTAAAGGTAAGCGATCTAATCAATCGCTTATACTTACGAACCCGACCCAATTGGTCGATCTTTAGGATCCGACCAAACACTTTGGGTGACCATAGTTGTATAGGGAATAACCTTCCGAGGTTATACCTTATGGTCACATCGTTTAAGTAGTTGTATGATAAGTAGTTCTTATGCCTTAGGTAAATTACCAAAATACCCTTTTTGCGCCAAAATTCATTTTAAGCCTATGTAACGTAATTTTTGACATCTAAACTGATTTAGCAACAATATTAGACATGTTAAACCATATAATACTTGTCATAGGACTAGTTAGGCTTTCCGAACGCGTTTTACGCAAACGACGCGTTAAAGTAGCATAAGCTACCTAAACGGGTCGTAATGGGTCGTAAGCACTTAGGATAGGTTTTGTTTTAGTACGTAAGCTTTGTTAAACCATATTACATAAGTTCCCATACTTATTTGGTTTACGAACCCTCGTACTACCCGATCCTCCGATAGGTCCGGTTATTAATGTAGATACCTATATAGGTGTCGTTTGATTCCGTGATCTTCTAGCTTTGCTTGGTGGTTATCCTAGGACTTCTAAGCAATCTCAAGTGAGTACATAGACCCCTCTTTTACTGTTTTTCAAACATTTTGGGGTGAAACGCATGTGCCTACTTTTTACTTTCATGAATTCATGCTTTTATATCATATACTTGCTATGTTCATTAGTACACTATTAGTACATGATTTCATTATGTTTTTGCTATGTATGCCCATTGTGTGCATACTTAGTATATCGTTTTACATAACATTTCATGCTATGTATGTTCATCAGACTTAGTACATTTTACATCACATGCTATGTATGCCCATTGTGTGCATACTTAGTACATCGTTTTACATAACATTTCATGCTATGTATGTTCATCATACTTAGTACATCGTTTTACAAGACATCTTATACTTGGTATCATGCTATGTATGTCCATCCATCGCATACTTAGTACATTGTTTGTGCATTCTTACCTATGGTTTGGTTGTTACATATTTCACTTGCCATACATGACATTTTGTTTACACAATACTTGATTGACATTTGACAACGGTTTAGACATGGGCAATTTACATTGGTGGTTTATGTGGGTAAGTGATTTGAGTAACGAGACGTGTGTAATGTGATACAAGCATGGTGGATACGCCGCTGGTACTTCCTATATATAAGTGCTTGTATTATATTACATGGCGTAGCGTTATTTAAACCATTCATTTGGATTTATACATTTTTACACAAATAACATATTTTTCACAAGACATTGTTTTACAAAACAGTTTGTTTTATACAAACTCATTTTTACTTGGTTATTCATTTAACCTTACATCATTCTTTTAACTATACATATCTATCATCGATTTTCAAACGTTTTATAAAAGCAAACACTTAAACTGGATTCATGACAAGTTTTTGGTTAAACATTTTCTTAAACCTAAGTCATGGATCCTATTTTTCATAAAACCTATGTACTCGCCGGCATTTTTATGCTGACGTATTTTCACATGTGTTTCAGGTACAATAGTTGATGATATTTGATGATGATATTGATGCATGCTCACATAGGATTGGACGAGAACTTAGTGACATTAATAGATGCAAGACTAGTTAATTTTTGTTATGTTTCTTTATTGTTAAGACATTGTAACTCATTTAATTCAATAAAACGAAATTTGTTTAATCCATGGTTGTGAAACAATGATTCTGTTACAACACTCCCCGACGTTTCCGCCACGTTTTGTTGTTTTACGTGGTCGGGGTGTGACAGAAAAGTTGGTATCAGAGCCAATGGTTATAGAGAATTAGGTTATTAGTAATGCTTTGACCTAGACTATAACCTTCCTAGGACCCTAACGCGAGTTTACTTGCATTTAGTCATAAAACAATACCGTCACTTATCCTTAGGTGACAACCACAACAAGAACATAAATTTGATCTGCTTTGAAAACTAATCATCTGTTCTAGGATGATTGATTACTAGGTTTTGAACCCTTTGTTATAAGGTTTCGAACCCTTTAAGTTTTCAAAATCTCGTCAAAGTTTGGGTCTAAATAATGTGAACACGTGCAAACTGGAAGAGTGGGTGCCTGTACCCTGGGTCTTCTGCCTAAGGCTAGAGTGTTCGTACAAATCCGCAGTATCAGACCAGTCACTCTTACCTGGGAACTCTTGGGGTGAGTGTCCACTTATAGGCGAGCATGTCTTCGCGATACATTATATTGACCCGCTTACTTTGATTAGTCACCATCTCATTTGTTTGCCTTTGGTAACAAACAAATGGTCATAATCTTCATGTGTTGTCATTCTCTTTTGGCTATCTTTCGCTTGTTTCCTCCTATGCCTTTCATTTTCTTCAAGATGCCTCTTCATTGCAACAACACCCAAATGTCCGAACCTGGTGCTACAACTACCCAGCAAATAGGCGTCGTACTCCAGAGGACCGTTGATTTAGCTATCACCATGACTCGCCTCAGGGATGAATCCGTATAAGGGAACTGCTCCTTGGTGCAACCAATGCCACCGTCATCATCCGAATCAAATACCCCTGTTTCAAATGTACCCACAGTGGACGATGGGGACATTTGGTTAACATGTGCCACTTTGCAATCCAAAGCAAAGCTCTTACAAACCCTGCTGCTGCTTAACCTTCAATTTCTGCTTCATATGTCGCCTTGGCATATCTAGCGCCTTAACCTCATGAACTTTCTACCTTGTGTATCGACGTAAGCACGCCTAGTGCAAGGTGTCGGAACACCTCTCGTTACACAAACTCTAAAATCCATATAGGATCTTTCTATCCTCATAATTAGATCCTTGTGGGTGAGTAACATTCATCGGAGTCCATAATTGAATTCTCTGTATGATTCAATACGTACATTACAATTCAATAAGGACAAAGCCGAATTCCTACTAAGATTTTTCTATCTTCATAGATAGATTCTTGAAAATGATTAAAGTGACAAATGAAATCCACGGATTGGATTCCTGGTGTACTTTAAGTATCCACGTCCAAAGATAACAAATTAATAACTGAGTTAAGCAATTATGTGATTATGTGCTTATGTGTTCCCTTTTATGTTTTTGTGATCCAATTTTTGTTATCCAAATCCTCGTAGAATCTTCCATATCTTCGTATAAGGGATTCATAGTAGGATATCCAAAGGTACTATATCCTCAATGGGCTTTTACGTGATAGTAAGGACCCTTGAATTATATTGTACTATTCCATAATTAGACCCCCTGAGTGGTCTAGTTAAACAAATTGATCCAAAAATCCAGTTAGGAATATCATGTGATGATATAGCTGAAAGGACTTCATAGGTGGTCTAATTGAAGAGATCATTTATTGATCTAGTTAAAAGGACCCTATGGTAGTCTAGTCACCCTCATCACAAGTTTGATATTCTTCCCCAAAACATTACAAAACAAACTGTGCGGACTGTGCAAGGAATTACGTAATTATGGACGCGTACATAATTAAGGAATTTAGTGCACAGAAACCACAGCGAGTTTTGTCATGAGTCTAGAGTGAACCCCGTTCATTTCCAATTCTGATGAAGCACCCGTTGAAGAAAAATGAACTAGCTATTCATTTTTTCACTTCTGAAAGAATATCTGTTGATGGAAATGAATATCCGTTTGATTATCTTTCATTTCCATTTCTGAAGAAGCAACCGTTGGAAATGACTCCGTTTGTTCATTTTCATTTCTGAAGATTATCCGTTAAGGAAATGAATATCCGTTTGATTATCCCTTCATTTCCGTTTCTGAGAAAGCAACCGTTGGAAATGACTCCATTTGTTCATTTTCGTTTCTGAAGAATATCCGTTAAGGAAATGAATATCCGTTTGATTATCTTTCATTTCCATTTCTGAAGAAGCAACCGTTGGAAATGACTCCGTTTGTTCATTTTCGTTTATGAAGATTATCCGTTAAGGAAATGAATATCCGTTTGATTATCCCTTCATTTCCGTTTCTGAGGAAGCAACCGTTGGAAATGACTCCGTTTGTTCATTTTCGTTTCTGAAGAATATCCGTTAAGGAAATGAATATCCGTTTGATTATCCTTTCATTTCTGTTTCTAAGGAAGCATCTGTTGAAAATGACTCCGTCCATTCATTTTCGTTTCTGAAGAATGTCCGTCAAGGAAATGATAGGATTATCCCTTGCATATCTCTGGTGGTTATTTGACACAAAGTCACGGACAGACTCCTACGAATAAATTTCGGGACGAAATTTCCTAAAGTAGGGGAGACTGTGACACCTGTGTCACTTCAACCATCAAACAAATACCAATCCAATGAAATATTGTATTTCATACTTGGGATCTGTATAAATATGTGTATCTTTTGCACGTATCAATTCTTGTTCGATTTCGGGCTTTAAATCGCTTTCTGGAAGGTTATACATGATCTGATGCGTAAATATAACCAGTTTAACGCAACAAACACTCTGGAATAGTGAAATAGGCTTAACATACCTTAAATAACCATTACATAACTTAGAAATAAGTTTTGGATGGTTTGGTATGCCGAAATCAAGTTTATTCGCTTACAGGGACTAAATTCGACAAACTGCGAAAGTATGTCAATTTGTACTGTAACAGACCTTCCGGAACTTGATCATAAGTTAAATATGCCCTAAATATTCTTTACATAGCTTAGAAATAGGCTTTGAGGTGTTTCGTGCGCAAAAATAAACTTTATGCTCATTCAGGGACTAAAAGCGTCAAAAAGTGCATAAGTTTGCATTTTCGCGCATATCTTACGTTCTGAATATATCCGGACATCCAAAAATTTATGTAATCATTAAAATATTTTATTTTTGTGTTTGGTATGATAAAATTCCATTCATCGCTTAATTTGGATCGTTTTTGCGTTCGTTACGACTCCCGTCGTAATTAAGCGAATAACGCAACCGTACGACCAAACGAACCGACATCCGTGATGTCTTTGAGCATATTTTAAGTTCCCTATACTTTAATATCATTTTAGAGCCTTGAAATGAGGTTAAAGGGGTTTTTAAAGTGCCAAAAAAAAATCAAGTTTTACAAGTGTAGGGACCATTTTTGAAATTTCGGGCAGATTCAATGAACCTAGTCCATTTTGAAGTGTTAATGGTTTTCACCCATGGTTTTGCAAAACCATGGGATGGTATTCAATGAACATAGTCCACATTAGGGGCTCCCATGGTTTTTGAAAAACATGTGCCCACATGTAAGGTCTAGATCAAAGCACGTTTTTCGACGAACGATCTTAACGGTTCTAGAAATCCTATATATACCCCATCCATTTCACTTCAAAACCCACAATTTGAAATCTGATTTATGCTCTCTAAGTGGAAGTATATGCTTCCTACCTGAGAGAAAAATCGGAATCAAATCTTGCGGGGACCTTCTGTAAGTATTCTTTCGCGTTTTTCGTTCGTTTTAGCGTTTAAGTCAAACTGCGTTTGACTTTCTGCATTGACCAGTTTATGGTCAATGCGAAGTTCGTTTGAACTTCATAACGTGAGCGTAATCACGATGGTCATAGTCCCCAGTGACTATACCTACTGATTACCACGTTATCTAGGCTCAGTGACGAGTCGCAGTTTCGGCCAAAATGCGTTTTCTCGCGTATTTTGTAACCAAACTACTCTAGGGTATTAAAACCGTTTGTTTTAATACCAAACCTGTTTTCTAACTCTACTAAACATGTTCTAGCATGTTTAGCTCGTCGCTTTTAGATTTGTGCTTGTTTAGGGTCGTAAAGGTAAGTGATCTAATCAATCGCTTATACTTACGAACCCGACCCAATTGGTCGATCTTTAGGATCCGACCAAACACTTTGGGTGACCATAGTTGTATAGGGAATAACCTTCCGAGGTTATACCTTATGGTCACATCGTTTAAGTAGTTGTATGATAAGTAGTTCTTATGCCTTAGGTAAATTACCAAAATACCCTTTTTGCGCCAAAATTCATTTTAAGCCTATGTAACGTAATTTTTGACATCTAAACTGATTTAGCAACAATATTAGACATGTTAAACCATATAATACTTGTCATAGGACTAGTTAGGCTTTCCGAACGCGTTTTACGCAAACGACGCGTCAAAGTAGCATAAGCTACCTAAACGGGTCGTAATGGGTCGTAAGCACTTAGGATAGGTTTCGTTTTAGTACGTAAGCTTTGTTAAACCATATTACATAAGTTCCCATACTTATTTGGTTTACGAACCCTCGTACTACCCGATCCTCCGATAGGTCCGGTTATTAATGTAGATACCTATATAGGTGCCGTTTGATTCCGTGATCTTCTAGCTTTGCTTGGTGGTTATCCTAGGACTTCTAAGCAATCTCAAGTGAGTACATAGACCCCTCTTTTACTGTTTTTCAAACATTTTGGGGTGAAACGCATGTGCCTACTTGTTACTTTCATGATTTCATGCTTTTATATCATATACTTGCTATGTTCATTAGTACACTATTAGTACATGATTTCATTATGTTTTTGCTATGTATGCCCATTGTGTGCATACTTAGTACATCGTTTTACATAACATTTCATGCTATGTATGTTCATCAGACTTAGTACATTTTACATCACATGCTATGTATGTCACACCCCGAAATTATCAGAGCATGGCGTGACTGGACCGGTATCTTCATTACACAGCGGAAGCAAAAAGCTAAGACTTCTAAACAATGAACGCCCGCTAAGTACTCGAAATCCCGTGGGTTCTTCTATTCCAACCGTTCCGTAGTTTTGACAATGCAACCTGAGAAAGAACATGCGAAAAAATCAACATAAAGTTGAGCGAGTTCATAGTTTGTTTTAAAAAGATTTTAAACAAATCTTTTTGTGTACCGGTTTAAAAGTTGTGGAGAAAATTTAGTAAAATCAGTTTCTTGGCATGTTATATGAAAACTGTGGGTCTAGCCCACAAGAGTATTCGTGCATTGCACGAGAGAGAATGGGCCGAGCCCAAAAGAGTATTTGTAAGCAGGACCAACACGTCATCTTACTTGTACATAAGTTGAAAACATTATCAAAGTTTGTAAATACATGTATTATGAGTTTGCGTCAAATGAATATTAAAAACATTTGAAAGTTATAGTGTTTTAAGTTGGTATGTAAAGCGTCTATGAACATGTTGATCATTAATGTTTCGCGAGGACATTAATATATGCGACGACATAGGAGGTACTCAACCCGCGTAGGCAATTTTTAGTGTCGAACTCTCGACGCTGGACACAACAGCACTGTAAGTGGTCACCCATGGACCGTGAGTGGGGCTCGCCCGTACCCATTAGATCTAACCTTTGTTCCTTGGTCCTCAAAAGGATTAATGGCACCTCAGTTACAGCCTATGCTCACATGATCTAAGAGTTCATTCCATAACTTTATCATACCTAAGTTTGACATGTATTTCCCCCCGAAAGTTGTAAACCGAAACGTTGAAAGAAAGGGGGGGGCATGATCTCACTAAGTTGTCTCGTTTTTCGTACGCAGGCCAACCCAGTCTCGTTGTTGTAACTAGGACATTCTCGTCACTAGTCATGAAAATAATGCACGTTTGCGAAAATACGCGTTTGTTTTGTAAAACCGGTACGTTTAGTATAAACTTTTCGTAAACCTTTCGAGTTTGTTGAAATTCATTTGCAACATGGTTTATAAATATGTGTTTTTGTTCATCAAAATAGTGTTTGCTTTTGCAAAAACTTGCATGTCTTTCCACCCCCGAAAACATTTATAAAAATGTAAAACGGTAAAAAGTGGGGGTTATGAACTCACCTCGACATCCTTGTGCAAAGCTAGCTAAAAGTGATTCCGTAGTGTCATCCCACGAATGTGAACTCGCTAGCGTGCAACTAAAGCATTCCTAATCAAGGAATAATTATAAGTTTCTAACTAAATTGACGTAGCTAAACTACGTGTCCGAGCTCGACCGAATCGTTAACTAAACGATTCTATAAAGGGGTTATTATTTTGGTTTGAAATAACCAAACTATGGTTATTTGATCCCATTCATAATCGGGATGACGCTAAGTCTCGGAAACGACTTAGTTTCCGAGTGATTTAGGATATATATATTTATATATTAAATATAAATATACTAAGTCGTGTTAGTTGTCGTGAATTAGAAGTACGTGGACGAAATAGTAATATGACTCTTCGTAGTTTTCGTAAGTCGTAAATATATATATATATATATATATATACATGAAGTCTTGACGTTTGAAATGAATATAACCAGTATACTATTGTTATAAAACATTCAAAAGTATTCACGTCGTCGACATTTGAAATAACTATAAACTGCTATATCTGTTTTATAAAGCGTGCGAAGTCGACGCGTGAAATAGATC
This sequence comes from Helianthus annuus, assembly GCF_002127325.2. Lineage (NCBI taxonomy): Eukaryota > Viridiplantae > Streptophyta > Magnoliopsida > Asterales > Asteraceae > Helianthus > Helianthus annuus. Next base: position 96,365,740 of record NC_035447.2, on the reverse strand, counting down.
CTCGGATTCGCGATGAATATAAATAATAATATTTATTTTACAAAAGTATTCGAGGATATTTCGCATTGTTGGCGTTTTAAAATGAATGTAAATAATTATATATACAAAAAAAAACTTACGGACTACGCCATTGGTAATAAATAAAAACGGTTATATTTGTTTGATATAAGTATACGAGTGTGCGACGATTGAAATAGAAATAAACAATTATATTTGTTTTGTAAAAGGACCGAATTTCGTTAGTTAGTATCTCGTTTTATAACTCGTGAAATGTCGCCAAAATAATTATATAGATTTATCTTTATTTTATAAGAAGCATTCGAAATTCGATAAGTGTCGTTTTAAGATCATAAATTATGTGTCGTGTTTTGGGATTTTTTTTTTTTGAAAAAACGGACAGAGTTTCCTCTGTTTTTGGAATAACCTCGACAACTCAAGTTGTCGTTATTTGTCAAAATTCAACCATTACTCAACAAACATATATAGGTAATTTTTGTCAAGCGCCAAAACATAAAAAGAATAACTAATGTATAAACGTTATTTAATCGGATCGAGCTCGGTTCACGTAAACCGACTAAAATCTATACCAACGTATGTATAAGAAAGTTCAACGCGTTGTTAAACTTTACCGGGTCTTGCGTTGACTGAGTTTGACCCGACAGTTGACCACCTTTGGCCAGTTTGACCAACGTTGACTTGTTGACCGAGACCCGCACTTGAATCTGACCGAGTTGCACCATACCCGAACCCGAACCAAAATCTGAACCCGAACAATACCGTTGACTGTTGTTGACCGGGCGTTGACTGCCGTTGACTGAGTTGACTCGGTTTGACCGAGTCGACTCAGTTTGACCGCGAAACCGAGTTTGACTAACTGACCGATCAAAGCTTGAACCGAACCCCATCTTCTGTTAATTAATGTTGACCGAACCCGAAGCAAAACTGAATCGAACAAGGCTCGGTGTCGACGAACCTGACCTGAACATAACATCACCATTACCGTTGTGATTCATCATCATCGACGAAACAAAACCATCCGCCATCGACTACAGCCTAGACTTAAAAAAAATTCAAAAGAAAAGAAAAGATCGGGAGGGTTTACCAGTGAAAAATCGTCGGACCAAAAGCTCTCCCCACCGCCGTCGCGGCTACGCCGCCGTCGCTCCTCGTCGGAGCTCGATGCCGGCTCGCCGGCTTTCCTTCTCTCTCGAGCTCCCTCTCTTTCCGACTCTCTCTCTGCCTCTCGTTGCCACCCTCCTTTCTCGGTTCCGATGCCGCACCACCACCAGACGGTGGTGGTGGTGGTGGTCGTTCAGTTCAGTAACGGGGGGGGGGGGGGGGGGTGACCGGAATACCAGTTCTGGAAGTCGGCCGGCGTGGCTGCTGAGTAGGAGACGAGGGAGGGAAAGGGGTTTGTGAGCATCCGATGATGATGATGAAGGCTCTGAGTTGAAATGTTTGTGTGTTTGTTTAGAGAATGGTTTAGATGATGTAGAGATGGAGTAGATGAAGTTCTTGCAGAGGAGAGGAGTTTGAGAGGGAATAGAACGTGGTGTGCGGCTGTTGTTGTGTAGTTAGGGTTTCAAATGGCAAGATTAATGTTATCACTTCACTTATATGCATAGGGTTTGGGTAGTGGGCTTTGGGCTTGGGCCCATGGCCCACAAGCCCGCTTTCTCAATTTAGAACGGCCCGTAGGCTCCTACGAAACCCGTTTTCACGATCCGGACTGCATAAGAGGCGTAAAATATAATTTTATTATCAAAATACGTAAAACACAATCGGTATTTCATCGTTGACGCGTTTGCTCGTTGGTTGCGTAGAAAGTGCGTAAAATGCGTCCTTTGTTTGTTTTCATTTGTTTTTCGATCTGATTTAGAGTACGGATATTAAAGTTTAATTACAAAACTAAATATATCGTAAAATTTAATTTTTGAAGATTACACGTGTGTCCGATGCTTCCGTTTCGTTGCCGGTGCATTCCTACAGTCGCGTTTCTCGTTCATGTTTGCGTTTGTGACGTACGAAAGTACGATAAATTCACAAAACTAAATTTTTAAGTATAAGTTATAAGTATAAGCTTCGTATTTATCGGCATGGTCAGTATTTTGTACGGTGTCAGTTTGTTTTCGTTTGTCGTTCCGCAGATTTCTCCAGAAATCACCATACGTGCACTATAACGTCTAATAAGCGTTCCTAGGCATTCCAATAGCCTAATTAAGTGGATTCGTGTCTTAAACACTATTTGTTATCGCTTAATCGTTTGTTAATCACGTAATTAAGATGCGTTAATTACAGGTTGTCACATTCTCCCCCTGTTGTAGAAATTTCGTCCTCGAAATTTAGTCTATGTTATCTCCTCAGAGTTGTGTCGTTCCTAGGTAAGTCCGAATAATACCAAAGTGAATGACCGCGTAATCCAATCAAAGCTGTTTCAGATTATGTGAATGTAAGGACATTTTGCATCAATAAGAACCCAATGGTTCAACTGAGTTTGTTCCAGAAATCGATGTCAAGTGAACGAGACGTTGTGATACTATCACCAATGTGACTAGGTTTACTGGATTCAACAAAAGATGAATTTTGACCAGTAGGATTCCAAATGAACGTTCACAATATGCAAATCAATTTTTGAAACAATAGAAATTACTATCAACGGATACTTGCATTGGTTCTTGTATGATTGAAACTCGAATTCAACAAGCTCAAACAAATAGAATCACAAAAATGATTTGTCAACTATCGAACCAATAAATGAATAAGACAAAATCAAGGTGTTGACATGGTTGAGTTGCAAGGATACACCGAAACGAAATACAACCGAACCTTGTGTATCATCGTCTTAATGCATAGTTGCATTTAGACTATTTGAGTGATCAGTCAAACAAAGAGCATACGTAGTTTCGCGTGAAGCGATTGATCGTGATTAGCGCAAGCTACAAGTTTATACCGACACCACAAGGTGTCGTAGTGATTGAAATAATGCAATAATAGCGGTGATCGAACAAGTATCACCGTGGTTGAATTCAACTGAAGGTTCAACGAAGTAAATCTGAATGTTTGTTTCAAACAAATCTCATAGGATTTTCAATTGAAAATGTCACACCCCCAAAATCCACCTGCGGATGACACCCGCTTCGAGGGCGTGACTGACCAGGATCCAGCCACCAATTATACTGAATAATTAAGTTCATAACGAAAGTAATACTTACTAACTATAAGATTAGCAACTATCAAGTTTAGGGCTCAATGTTTTAAGTTTTAGAGTAAAAAGTAGCGGAAGCATAAGTAAACAGTTTTAAACAATGTTCATAAGGTAAGCATGATAAAAGCCCAACACACGGGCAGACGACCACTACACATCCTAAGCAGCTGCTCCAGTCACTGGCCACCTGCAAAGCATGCAGTAAGGGGGTCAACAATAATGCTGAGTGAGTTCACTAGTTGTCCAGTTTTAATTTCCAAAAACTTGTTTCACCAGTTAATTTATCCGTTTATACATGCCATGGGGAGCTACCCCAAAAGTTAGCGACTAAACTGCTTTTCCAATACCGAACACTAGGTAACTGTTTGCGTTTCCGCAGGATGCCCCGATGTCAATGTTCTATCATCATTGACGGATGCCTGAGTACATTAGTTCACGACCGATCCCATACCATGGCACGGTGTGAGGCTGGTAAGACCTAAATAGCGCTATCAACTAATAACCCGTTCGCCTGGCCCCGGCGACTAATCGGTATTATGTAGTAGGGACTTGAGTGATAGAGTTGCGTTTAGTGCCGTTTGGTTGCATTCCGTATAAACAGTAATTAACTAAAAGGTTTCCCAATACAAGGGAAGAGAAAGTAAGTTTGTTCCCAGTAACTAGGGAAGGAATGTAAATGGTATCCCCTTTACAAGGGGATAAGGTTGTTCTAGTCTCGTGTCCCAAACCACCGGGACGCATGCTTTTAAGTTGTGAACTCACCTTGGGTTGCTCGGTATGATACGTTACTTGGTTAAGTATGTTGGTCACCACGTCCTAACATGGTTACCAATATGGGTCAAGTCGGGTACAAGTAAACACATAGCGAACACGTATAACATGCAATACACAAACAGTTGGGTCATTGGGTTAGCCCTAACATATAATCAGCAGTGACAAACATGCAGTCCAGTCAACAGTAAGCCCAACAGTCAAAAGCCCAATAACCCTAAAACAGTCCAGTCGAGACAAGAGTGACTCGCAACCAAGGTTGCGACTCGCAACCGAGGTCTCGGTTCATCACGTTTTGGTTACGAGTCGCAACCAGAGGTTACGACTCGCAACTAGCGGTTCCGACAAGGCAACAGTGGTTACGACTCGTAACCGGACTCGATACGCGTTGATTACGACTCGCAAACGGGAGGTCTCGACAAATCCTGCTGTGGTCTCGAGTAGCAACCAAAGGTTGCGACTCGCAACCGTGATTACGTGCACATGAATCAGTTTCTAGAACCTGCAAACAGTACTGGCCAATAGAATTGCATTTTCATGCAAATTGTGTACTATAACCACTAACATGTTTTCTTGTCTAAAATTTGCACAATTCGGATCAAACTTAGCATATTTCAAATATTCAAGTGACATTCATCATGTTCATCATTATTCAAACAACATTCAAACAACATTCAAACAACATTCAAACAACTTTCAAACAACCCTCATTATCATACAACCCAAAAACTATGCATAAAACCCTCTAATCAAACCCTTATATTTCTCGGACAACATCAATGCACACAAACAAGTTATCAAAACAACATTTATCATGAAAATCCTATAACTCGACCCGAAACATGCACTTAACAACCATAATTATGAATGTTCATCCTACGCACATTTAACATCAATCGGACAACAATTATTTCATCAATCAATCATAACAAAACGGATGACATATTATTCATGAACATACAAACCAACAACATTCTTTAACATTCAAACCAAAAAGAACACTAACCGGCTAGGCTTAAGGTGTGAGGATGAACTTCTAAACGGGTGGGTGTGTGCGTTGATCCGAGATGGAAAGCCGAGTTCCTTGTTGCCGGTAGATCCGAGAGGGAGAAGGAGATGAGAGGGTGATCTTGGCTAGGGTTTTAGTGAGAGAGATGAGAGGATAGTAGGAGAGTGTTGTAAAAATGGTTAAGGGAGGGGAGGGTTGGTTTATATAATGTTCCGAGTTGGGCTAGGGGGGGTTCCGGATTGGGTTTCTCGGTCACAAGGCCCAAACCGGCCTCGGGTCTCGGGTTTGGTTGTGGTTTCGGCTCGCTAATATAACACACGTATATATATATATATATATATATATATATATATATATATATATATTATACACATTATACACATTATTGGCACATAACACGAATCAACAATAGATCAATTTTTCATTCAAAACACATATACACGTAAGTTACATCAAAAGGTTTCCCGGGAAAATCCGAAGTGTCACATTATCCCCAAGTTTTAGGAACTTTCGTCCCGAAAGTTAAGGCAGCCACTGTCAAGCTAGCGTAAGTGAAAGCGTTTCAACGGGGTGTCACATCATCCCCCCGTTAGTTTGGAATTTCGTCCTGAAATTCGGTTGTAGCTTCAGTGCTGGGGTTTTCGTTAGGGAACAACTGGGGATACTTGTGCTTCATCTGGTCTTCCCGCTCCCAGGTATACTCTGGGCCACGTCGCGAGTTCCAACGGACTCGTACAAGAGGTATCTGGCTACGTTTGAGGATTTTGATCTCTCGATCAGTGATCTCAATCGGTTCCTCTGTAAAGTGTAGCTGTTCATCAATCATCAGTTCCTTAAATGGAATCACAAGTGTTTCATCCGACAAACACTTCTTCAAGTTGGATACGTGAAAAACGTTGTGTACCGCACTCAGTTCTTCAGGCAGGTTCAATCTATAAGCAACCTTACCGATTTTCTCAGTAATTTCGAATGGTCCGATATATCGCGGATTAAGCTTGCCCCGTTTACCAAAGCGAACCACACCCTTCCAGGGTGAGACTTTAAGTAGAACCCGGTCACCGACCTGGAATTCCAATGGTTTCCTACGCTTATCAGCGTAGCTCTTCTGACGGTCACGAGCTGCCGCCATGCGCTGTCTGATCTGGGCAATCTTTTCCGTTGTATCTACCACCATCTCTGGGCCCGTGATTTGACTATCACCGATTTCCGCCCAGCAGAGAGGTGACCGGCATTTACGACCGTACAATGCCTCAAAAGGTGCTGCCTGAATACTAGTGTGGTAGCTGTTGTTGTAGGAGAACTCTACTAGCGGTAGATGTTTCTCCCAGTTCTTGCCAAAATCGATCACACATGCTCTAAGCATGTCTTCTAGAGTTTGGATGGTGCGTTCGGACTGTCCATCCGTTTGCGGGTGATATGCGGTGCTCATGTCCAAACGTGAGCCAAAGGATTTGTGCATAGCTTGCCACAATTCCGAAGTAAAACGAGCGTCTCGGTCGGAAATAATTGAGGTTGGCACTCCGTGCCTCGAAACTACTTCCTTTAAGTAAACCTCCGCCAAGGTAGAAAACTTGTCTGTTTCCTTAATAGCCAGAAAGTGCGCGGACTTGGTCAATCGATCTACTATTACCCAAATAGTATCGTTTCCGCGTTGAGACCTAGGTAGCCCTGTAACAAAATCCATGGAAATTTGCTCCCATTTCCATTTCGGGATTTCTGGTTGTTGAAGTAGACCCGCTGGCTTCTGGTATTCTGTCTTGACTCTTGCGCAAGTCAAACATTTGCTGACGTATGCTGCTATGTGGGCCTTCATACCAGGCCACCAGTATGTGGTCTTCAAATCGTGGTACATCTTGTCCGAACCAGGATGTACTGAGTAGCGGGACTTGTGGGCTTCATCCATCACGAGTTCACGTAAATCTCCATAGAGTGGAACCCAAATGCGCCCTGTTACATAGTAAGCACCATCTTCTTTCTGTTCTAGTTGCTGCCTCGACCATCGCAGAGACTCAGCCCTGATGTTTTCCGGCTTCAATGCTTCAACTTGAGCATTTCGGATCTGGGTAGGGAGGTTAGACTGGATGGTAAGTTGCAATGCTCGCACGCGCCTTGGTATAGTGTCTTTTCGGCTGAGGGCGTCTGCCACGACATTGGCCTTGCCTGGATGGTATTTGATGGCGCATTCGTAGTCATTCAAGAGTTCGACCCATCGACGTTGTCGCATGTTCAATTCCTTTTGCCTAAAGATATGCTCGAGACTCCTGTGATCGGTGTAAATAGTGCACTTGGTACCGTACAGGTAATGTCTCCATATCTTAAGAGCAAAAATCACTGCTCCCAGTTCCAAGTCATGCGTCATGTAGTTCTTTTCGTGCGTCTTGAGTTTTCGAGAGGCGTAGGCAATAACTTTCTCGCGTTGCATCAACACGCAACCGAGCCCATGAATAGATGCATCGCAGTAAACCACAAAGTCGTCAGTGCCTTCAGGCAACGAGAGAATAGGAGCGCTACAGAGGTTATCCTTAAGCCTCTGAAAAGCAGATTCCTGTGCCTCATTCCACTTGTAGGCGATGCCTTTCTGAGTGAGTATAGTGAGGGGTTGTGCAATCTTTGAGAATCCCTGAATGAATCTGCGGTAGTAACCTGCCAATCCCAAGAATTGGCGAACTTCAGTGGGAGTCTTAGGCGTAGGCCAGTTCTTTATCGATTCGATCTTGGCCGGGTCGACGTGAATTCCGTTCTTATTAACTACATGGCCGAGGAAATGGACTTCTTGGAGCCAGAAGTCACATTTAGAGAATTTGGCGTACAGCTGCTCGTTGCGAAGGAGTTCCAGAATAAGGCGTAGGTGTTGTTCATGCTCCTCTTGACTTTTCGAGTAAATCAGGATGTCGTCGATAAACACAATCACAAATTTATCGAGGTAAGGCTTACATACGCGGTTCATAAGATCCATGAACACTGCCGGTGCGTTAGTCATTCCAAAAGGCATAACGAGAAACTCGTAATGACCGTAACGAGTCCTGAACGCAGTCTTAGAGATGTCTTCATTACGAACTTTCAGCTGATGATAGCCTGATCGCAGGTCAATCTTTGAATAGTAGCTCGATCCTTGCAACTGATCGAATAGGTCGTCGATACGCGGGAGAGGGTAACGATTCTTGATGGTAACCTTGTTCAGCTCACGATAGTCGATGCACATCCGGAATGTGCCATCCTTCTTTTTGACAAAGAGTACTGGGGCTCCCCAGGGTGATGAACTAGGACGGATAAATCCTTTATCCAAAAGTTCTTGCAGTTGCGTCGAGAGTTCTTTCAGTTCTGCAGGGGCTAGACGGTACGGTGCACGAGCTATGGGTGCTGCTCCGGGAGCTAGCTCGATTTGAAATTCGACCTGACGGTGGGGAGGGAGTCCAGGTAGTTCCTCAGGAAATACCTCGGGATAATCACGTACTACAGGAAAATCTTCAATCCTCTTTTCCTTTTCGTGGGTGTTGGTGACGAGTGCTAGGATAGCGGTGTGCCCTTTCTGCAAACACTTCTGGGCTTTTAAAAGCGAGATAATGCCGGTGATTTCTCCACCTTTGTTGCCTTGGACGATGAGGGGTTGACCAGAACGGCGAGGTATACGGACTGCTTTCTCTTGACAGAGGATCTCAGCGCGATGTTTGGATAACCAATCCATACCAATGACGACATCGAAGCTTCCAAGTTTGACAGGGAAAAGATCGATACTAAACGTGTGACCAGATAATTCTAGGGTGCAGTCGTGGATTATGTGCGTGGCCTCGATGTTCTTACCATTAGCTATCTCGACGATGTGCTTAGAACTTAATAATGCAGGCGGGTGCTTAAGTTTCTTACTAATGCGAAGGGATACATAACTGGCATCGGCACCGGAATCAAATAACACAGAAACATAACGATCATCAAGTAGGAGCTTACCCGCCACGACGTTGGGATCGTTCCTTGCTTCACCAGCTCCAATCACGAAAGCTCTTCCCCTCGCACCATTCCCAGCATTGTTGTTTTGCTCATTGTTCCCAGCTCCCTGATTGTTGTTGCGATTCTGATTCAGTTCAGGGCAATCCTTTCGCATGTGCCCTGTTGCCCCGCATTTAAAACATGCCCGGTTGTTTCCCTGCTGCTGTTGCTGTTGGGGTTGTTGCTGATTCTGCCTTGCTGGGAACTGACTTCTACAATCCTTGGCTTCGTGCCCCATCTTGTGGCATCGCTGACACTGGCCCTTGTTACATGCCCCATTGTGGTGCCTGTTACACTTGTTGCACTTAGGGTAGCTTCCCCGGTAGCCACCCTGTTGCTGAATGCCCTTGTTGTTGTCAGTTTTCCTTCGCTGAGCTGGGGCCTGAGTAGAGTTGGCATCCTTGCCATGATTTCCATCCCACTTTCGTTTACCATCACTGGAAGTTCCTTCCACAGCACTAATTCTTTTGGGCAACCTGCCCTCTTCCACAGCCTGGTTGGTGAGTTTGTGGGCAAGACGAACCACAGGCTGTATGGCAGTGAGGTTGGCCGAGGTTACATGGCTCCTGATTTCCGGGACTAAACCCTTGATGTACAATTCGATCCTTCGGTACATGGGTCGGGACAAGTTTGGACAAAGAGCAGCGTAGTCGTTGGACAGCTTGGTGTAGGTCTCAATCTCTGACCCAACCATCTTGAGTTCATAGTACTCGTCCTCGAGTTTGTGGATGTCATCCCTGTGACAGTACTCTTCCTTGATCATATCCTTAAAGTCTTCCCATGCAGTAGCGTTAGCAGTCTCCAACCCAAGCATTTGAATTTGCGCCTTCCACCATGAAAGTGCGCTTCCCTCAAGAGTACCAGTAGCAAACTTCACCCAATTAGCAGGGGGACACTCGCAGACAGCGAAGACAGCTTCGACCTTCTCGATCCAGTGTAGGAGACCTATGGCACCCTCAGTGCCACTGAACGGAAGAGGCTTGCAATCCATGAAGGTCTTGAAGGTACAAGCACGTGGTTGCACAGGCGCAGGCTGACCTGTTGTGAGGAGTGAAGCGAAACAGGTTTAGAGGCGAAAAGACGATGTGGCGGTAGGATCTAAACATCCTAAAACAACGAGCTTACCTATAGGGTGAGCTACGAAAGCTGCAGCCACAGTGTTGAGCAGGTTAGTGAACTGAGCCTGAGTCATGTTGACGTTTCCTCGTCCGCGTCCACTCATTGTCTTCATTACCAGAAAACATAGTATGAGTGTGATGTCGTAACATAGCGAGAAAGAGATAGAAGAGAGAAGGCGTATCTATCTAATCAGGCAAACTAGTACGTATAGCAAAGCAGAAAGCATAAGACAATTAAGCGAGTAAATATGGGTCCGAGCTATGAGGTCAGATAAGTCGAGCCTTGCACTTGGAGTGTAGTGTCGTCACGAGTCACGGGTTATAGTCTGGTTTTTCTCAAAAAGATTTTTCCCCTTTTTAAAACCAAGTTCACTATAACCAATGGCTCTGATACCAATCTGTCACACCCCCAAAATCCACCTGCGGATGACACCCGCTTCGAGGGCGTGACTGACCAGGATCCAGCCACCAATTATACTGAATAATTAAGTTCATAACGAAAGTAATACTTACTAACCATAAGATTAGCAAATATCAAGTTTAGGGCTCAATGTTTTAAGTTTTAGAGTAAAAAGTAGCGGAAGCATAAGTAAACAGTTTTAAACAATGTTCATAAGGTAAGCATGATAAAAGCCCAACACACGGGCAGACGACCACTACACATCCTAAGCAGCTGCTCCAGTCACTGGCCACCTACAAAGCATGCAGTAAGGGGGTCAACAATAATGCTGAGTGAGTTCACTAGTTGTCCAGTTTTAATTTCCAAAAACTTGTTTCACCAGTTAATTTATCCGTTTATACATGCCATGGGGAGCTACCCCAAAAGTTAGCGACTAAACTGCTTTTCCAATACCGAACACTAGGTAACCGTTTGCGTTTCCGCAGGATGCCCCGATGTCAATGTTCTATCATCATTGACGGATGCCTGAGTACATTAGTTCACGACCGATCCCATACCATGGCACGGTGTGAGGCTGGTAAGACCTAAATAGCGCTATCAACTAATAACCCGTTCGCCTGGCCCCGGCGACTAATCGGTATTATGTAGTAGGGACTTGAGTGATAGAGTTGCGTTTAGTGCCGTTTGGTTGCATTCCGTATAAACAATAATTAACTAAAAGGTTTCCCAATACAAGGGAAGAGAAAGTAAGTTTGTTCCCAGTAACTAGGGAAGGAATGTAAATGGTATCCCCTTTACAAGGGGATAAGGTTGTTCTAGTCTCGTGTCCCAAACCACCGGGACGCATGCTTTTAAGTTGTGAACTCACCTTGGGTTGCTCGGTATGATACGTTACTTGGTTAAGTATGTTGGTCACCACGTCCTAACATGGTTACCAATATGGGTCAAGTCGGGTACAAGTAAACACATAGCGAACACGTATAACATGCAATACACAAACAGTTGGGTCATTGGGTTAGCCCTAACATATAATCAGCAGTGACAAACATGCAGTCCAGTCAACAGTAAGCCCAACAGTCAAAAGCCCAATAACCCTAAAACAGTCCAGTCGAGACAAGAGTGACTCGCAACCAAGGTTGCGACTCGCAACCGAGGTCTCGGTTCATCACGTTTTGGTTACGAGTCGCAACCAGAGGTTACGACTCGCAACTAGCGGTTCCGACAAGGCAACAGTGGTTACGACTCGTAACCGGACTCGATACGCGTTGATTACGACTCGCAACCGGGAGGTCTCGACAAATCCTGCTGTGGTCTCGAGTAGCAACCAAAGGTTGCGACTCGCAACCGTGATTACGTGCACATGAATCAGTTTCTAGAACCTGCAAACAGTACTGGCCAATAGAATTGCATTTTCATGCAAATTGTGTACTATAACCACTAACATGTTTTCTTGTCTAAAATTTGCACAATTCGGATCAAACTTAGCATATTTGAAATATTCAAGTGACATTCATCATGTTCATCATTATTCAAACAACATTCAAACAACATTCAAACAACTTTCAAACAACCCTCATTATCATACAACCCAAAAACTATGCATAAAACCCTCTAATCAAACCCTTATATTTCTCGGACAACATCAATGCACACAAACAAGTTATCAAAACAACATTTATCATGAAAATCCTATAACTCGACCCGAAACATGCACTTAACAACCATAATTATGAATGTTCATCCTACGCACATTTAACATCAATCGGACAATAATTATTTCATCAATCAATCATAACAAAACGGATGACATATTATTCATGAACATACAAACCAACAACATTCTTTAACATTCAAACCAAAAAGAACACTAACCGGCTAGGCTTAAGGTGTGAGGATGAACTTCTAAACGGGTGGGTGTGTGCGTTGATCCGAGATGGAAAGCCGAGTTCCTTGTTGCCGGTAGATCCGAGAGGGAGAAGGAGATGAGAGGGTGATCTTGGCTAGGGTTTTAGTGAGAGAGATGAGAGGATAGTAGGAGAGTGTTGTAAAAATGGTTAAGGGAGGGGAGGGTTGGTTTATATAATGTTCCGAGTTGGGCTAGGGGGGGTTCCGGATTGGGTTTCTCGGTCACAAGGCCCAAACCGGCCTCGGGTCTCGGGTTTGGTTGTGGTTTCGGCTCGCTAATATAACACACGTATATATATATATATATATATATATATATATATATATATATTATACACATTATTGGCACATAACACGAATCAACAATAGATCAATTTTTCATTCAAAACACATATACACGTAAGTTACATCAAAAGGTTTCCCGGGAAAATCCGAAGTGTCACAGAAAATGAAGCAAGGAAATAATGTTTTCGATCGAAAATAAAAAAGCAATGAATATCACAAAATGTTCGATCGATGCTGAAAGAACCGTTAAGAGTTACACCGAAATACGAAATGAATTTGTGTACCATTATCTTCACACACGATTGTATTAAGATTGCTTTAATATGATAAATCAACAAAGCGGATTTAATATCAATAAACATTTAGATAATTAATTAAATCCGTGCAAGATGTGTGTAAACGAGGTTAGCGCAAGCTTCAAATTTGTGAAAACGTCACCACAAGGTGATCGTGATCAAGGAAACGATTCAATGAAGTCAAAGACCAAACAAGCCTGTTATGGTTCAAAGCAAATGAAGTGCTTGTTGGGATTATTTCGAATATGATGGCTTCAATCCATCATATGGAATCTTGAATCGGATATATATAACGAGCAAGTTCAATCAATTGAACTTGGGTTAAGCGTAATCCAACAACGATTACATGTATCAACAAGAAAGTTTTGCCATGGTTACAACGAAAAAAAAAAAACCATGTATGTAGCTTGAAAAAAAAAAGGAGTTTCAACGAGTTTCGTTGACTCGATATCAAAGAGTCAACATTATGCAATAATGTGGTTTAGCTAGATCACAATGCAAGGAGTGAAGATAGCGAAATAATATTTGAACTTGGTAAAGCAACAATTTCAAGTGAAGCCACATGCGTAACAAACGACGCATGTGTAACATATGAATTCTTCAAGAATGAAGCAAATGAGTATTCGCTATTATGAAAGAAAACTTTCATGATGCAATGATCATTAGGGGGAGTAGAGATATGAAATTCTACTCACTATATGAAAAAAGTCAAAATTTCAACAAAAGAAATATAAGGACTTTACTTGGAATTTCGTGCGATAACTGGTTGTTGAATGACATTACCATGGAATGTCGAACATAGAGTATTCACCATAAATGAAGTAGGGGGAATGCGAAGACATGTGATTTCTTTTGCAGCGCCAACCATTGTAAGTCTCTTCAAACTAAGTATCGACTGTTGTGAAATCTTGTTTTAACGTACCTCAGCGTGAATCGTGTCACTTGTAGGATCACGTTGCAAAGTGTTGCATTTCGGTTGGTAGCTCTCCCGCTGACAGGATTAGCATCGTTGTTATCGTGCCCAATCATGTTTTCCCAAGGCCTTGTCTCGAAAGTTGTGTGTGATACACTCTGACGTCCGCTGACGTATAGCTTAAGATTCATGTATACTTGTGCACTAGCGTTTTGTTCCGTGTAGAATGTGATGCGCTCCGATATCCGTGGACGTATAATTTGAGTTCCATGTATTCTCGTGCGCTAGTGTTTCGTTCCGCGTAGGTTACCTGCTCGGTAAGTAAGATAGTATAGACGACATAATATAATGGCTTTTGCCCGAGTTAATAGTCACGGTTTCTAAGTGAGGACCTTTAATGAATTTCGACCTAAGATTTACAAAGGTCCTAAATGCGTGTTATCAAAACTCTCAAAGTTTTGCTTTTTGTGTGTAATTGTTTTGTGTACCGTGTATCCAACACAGCACTTGTGTATGTTTAAAACCAAAACAGTTAGCTCATTCTTTTCAGCAACGGTTGGAAACCCATATTCGAGTCTTAGGCGTTCTGTATGTGTTCAAGTCTTAATAATCTAAGTCCCCAGAGGAAAGTGAGGTTAAAGCCTAGGTATCTCTACAGAAACCTAATTCGCTGAAACCTATAGCTCTGATACCAATCTGTCACACCCCGAAATTATCAGAGCATGGCGTGACTGGACCGGTATCTTCATTGCACAGCGGAAGCAAAAAGCTAAGACTTCTAAACAATGAACGCCCGCTAAGTACTCGAAATCCCGTGGGTTCTTCTATTCCAACCGTTCCGTAGTTTTGACAATGCAACCTGAGAAAGAACATGCGAAAAAATCAACATAAAGTTGAGCGAGTTCATAGTTTGTTTTAAAAAGATTTTAAACAAATCTTTTTGTGTACCGGTTTAAAAGTTGTGGAGAAAATTTAGTAAAATCAGTTTCTTGGCATGTTATATGAAAACTGTGGGTCTAGCCCACAAGAGTATTCGTGCATTGCACGAGAGAGAATGGGCCGAGCCCAAAAGAGTATTTGTAAGCAGGACCAACACGTCATCTTACTTGTACATAAGTTGAAAACATTATCAAAGTTTGTAAATACATGTATTATGAGTTTGCGTCAAATGAATATTAAAAACATTTGAAAGTTATAGTGTTGTAAGTTGGTATGTAAAGCGTCTATGAACATGTTGATCATTAATGTTTCGCGAGGACATTAATATATGCGACGACATAGGAGGTACTCAACCCGCGTAGGCAATTTTTAGTGTCGAACTCTCGACGCTGGACACAACAGCACTCTAAGTGGTCACCCATGGACCGTGAGTGGGGCTCGCCCGTACCCATTAGATCTAACCTTTGTTCCTTGGTCCTCAAAAGGATTAATGGCACCTCAGTTACAGCCTATGCTCACATGATCTAAGAGTTCATTCCATAACTTAATCATACCTAAGTTTGACATGTATTTCCCCCCGAAAGTTGTAAACCGAAACGTTGAAAGAAAGGGGGGGCATGATCTCACTGAGTTGTCTCGTTTTTCGTACGCAGGCCAACCCAGTCTCGTTGTTGTAACTAGGACATTCTCGTCACTAGTCATGAAAATAATGCACGTTTGCGAAAATACGCGTTTGTTTTGTAAAACCGGTACGTTTAGTATAAACTTTTCGTAAACCTTTCGAGTTTGTTGAAATTCATTTGCAACATGGTTTATAAATATGTGTTTTTGTTCATCAAAATAGTGTTTGCTTTTGCAAAAACTTGCATGTCTTTCCACCCCCGAAAACATTTATAAAAATGTAAAACGGTAAAAAGTGGGGGTTATGAACTCACCTCGACATCCTTGTGCAAAGCTAGCTAAAAGTGATTCCGTAGTGTCATCCCACGAATGTGAACTCGCTAGCGTGCAACTAAAGCATTCCTAATCAAGGAATAATTATAAGTTTCTAACTAAATTGACGTAGCTAAACTACGTGTCCGAGCTCGACCGAATCGTTAACTAAACGATTCTATAAAGGGGTTATTATTTTGGTTTGAAATAACCAAACTATGGTTATTTGATCCCATTCATAATCGGGATGACGCTAAGTCTCGGAAACGACTTAGTTTCCGAGTGATTTAGGATATATATATTTATATATTAAATATAAATATACTAAGTCGTGTTAGTTGTCGTGAATTAGAAGTACGTGGACAAAATAGTAATATGACTCTTCGTAGTTTTCGTAAGTCGTAAATATATATATATATATATACATGAAGTCTTGACGTTTGAAATGAATATAACCAGTATACTATTGTTATAAAACATTCAAAAGTATTCACGTCGTCGACATTTGAAATAACTATAAACTGCTATATCTGTTTTATAAAAGCGTGCGAAGTCGACGCGTGAAATAGATCCTCGGATTCGCGATGAATATAAATAATAATATTTATTTTACAAAAGTATTCGAGGATATTTCGCATTGTTGGCGTTTTAAAATGAATGTAAATAATTATATATACAAAAAAAAACTTACGGACTACGCCATTGGTAATAAATAAAAACGGTTATATTTGTTTGATATAAGTATACGAGTGTGCGACGATTGAAATAGAAATAAACAATTATATTTGTTTTGTAAAAGGACCGAATTTCGTTAGTTAGTATCTCGTTTTATAACTCGTGAAATGTCGCCAAAATAATTATATAGATTTATCTTTATTTTATAAGAAGCATTCGAAATTCGATAAGTGTCGTTTTAAGATCATAAATTATGTGTCGTGTTTTGGGATTTTTTTTTTTTTTTGAAAAAACGGACAGAGTTTCCTCTGTTTTTGGAATAACCTCGACAACTCAAGTTGTCGTTATTTGTCAAAATTCAACCATTACTCAACAAACATATATAGGTAATTTTTGTCAAGCGCCAAAACATAAAAAGAATAACTAATGTATAAACGTTATTTAATCGGATCGAGCTCGGTTCACGTAAACCGACTAAAATCTATACCAACGTATGTATAAGAAAGTTCAACGCGTTGTTAAACTTTACCGGGTCTTGCGTTGACTGAGTTTGACCCGACAGTTGACCATCTTTGGCCAGTTTGACCAACGTTGACTTGTTGACCGAGACCCGCACTTGAATCTGACCGAGTTGCACCATACCCGAACCCGAACCAAAATCTGAACCCGAACAATACCGTTGACTGTTGTTGACCGGGCGTTGACTGCCGTTGACTGAGTTGACTCGGTTTGACCGAGTCGACTCAGTTTGACCGTGAAACCGAGTTTGACTAACTGACCGAGCAAAGCTTGAACCGAACCCCATCTTCTGTTAATTAATGTTGACCGAACCCGAAGCAAAACTGAATCGAACAAGGCTCGGTGTCGACGAACCTGACCTGAACATAACATCACCATTACCGTTGTGATTCATCATCATCGACGAAACAAAACCATCCGCCATCAACTACAGCCTAGACTAAAAAAAAATTCAAAAGAAAAGAAAAGATCGGGAGGAGTTTACCAGTGAAAAATCGTCGGACCAAAAGCTCTCCCCACCGCCGTCGCTCCTCGTCGGAGCTCGATGCCGGCTCGCCGACTTTCCTTCTCTCTCGAGCTCCCTCTCTTTCCGACTCTCTCTCTGCCTCTCGTTGCCACCCTCCTTTCTCGGTTCCGATGCCGCACCACCACCAGACGGTGGTGGTGGTGGTGGTCGTTCAGTTCAGTAACGGGGGGGGGGGGGGGGGGGGGTGACCGGAATACCAGTTCTGGAAGTCGGCCGGCGTGGCTGCTGAGTAGGAGACGAGGGAGGGAAAGGGGTTTGTGAGCATCCGATGATGATGATGAAGGCTCTGAGTTGAAATGTTTGTGTGTTTGTTTAGAGAATGGTTTAGATGATGTAGAGATGGAGTAGATGAAGTTCTTGCAGAGGAGAGGAGTTTGAGAGGGAATAGAACGTGGTGTGCGGCTGTTGTTGTGTAGTTAGGGTTTCAAATGGCAAGATTAATGTTATCACTTCACTTATGTGCATAGGGTTTGGGTAGTGGGCTTTGGGCTTGGGCCCATGGCCCACAAGCCCGCTTTCTCAATTTAGAACGGCCCGTAGGCTCCTACGAAACCCGTTTTCACGATCCGGACTCCATAAGAGGCGTAAAATATAATTTTATTATCAAAATACGTAAAACACAATCGGTATTTCATCGTTGACGCGTTTGCTCGTTGGTTGCGTAGAAAGTGCGTAAAATGCGTCCTTTGTTTGTTTTCATTTGTTTTTCGATCTGATTTAGAGTACGGATATTAAAGTTTAATTACAAAACTAAATATATCGTAAAATTTAATTTTTGAAGATTACACGTGTGTCCGATGCTTCCGTTTCGTTGCCGGTGCGTTCCTACAGTCGCGTTTCTCGTTCATGTTTGCGTTTGTGACGTACGAAAGTACGATAAATTCGCAAAACTAAATTTTTAAGTATAAGTTATAAGTATAAACTTCGTATTTATCGGCGTGGTCAGTATTTTGTACGGTGTCAGTTTGTTTTCGTTTGTCGTTCCGCAGATTTCTCCAGAAATCACCATACGTGCACTATAACGTCTGATAAGCGTTCCTAGGCATTCCAATAGCCTAATTAAGTGGATTCGTGTCATAAACACTATTTGTTATCGCTTAATCGTTTGTTAATCACGTAATTAAGATGCGTTAATTACAGGTTGTCACAATGTATGCCCATTGTGTGCATACTTAGTACATCGTTTTACATAACATTTCATGCTATGTATGTTCATCATACTTAGTACATCGTTTTACAAGACATCTTATACTTGGTATCATGCTATGTATGTCCATCCGTCGCATACTTAGTACATTGTTTGTGCCTTCTTACCTATGGTTTGGTTGTTACATATTTCACTTGCCATACATGACATTTTGTTTACACAATACTTGATTGACATTTGACAACGGTTTAGACATGGGCAATTTACATTGGTGGTTTATGTGGGTAAGTGATTTGAGTAACGAGACGTGTGTAATGTGATACAAGCATGGTGGATACGCCGCTGGTACTTCCTATATATAAGTGCTTGTATTGTATTACATGGCGTAGCGTTATTTAAATCATTCATTTGGATTTATACATTTTTACACAAATAACATATTTTTCACAAGACATTGTTTTACAAAACAGTTTGTTTTATACAAACTCATTTTTACTTGGTTATTCATTTAACCTTACATCATTCTTTTAACTATACATATCTATCATCGATTTTCAAACGTTTTATAAAAGCAAACACTTAAACTGGATTCATGACAAGTTTTTGGTTAAACATTTTCTTAAACCTAAGTCATGGATCCTATTTTTCATAAAACCTATGTACTCGCCGGCATTTTTATGCTGACGTATTTTCACATGTGTTTCAGGTACAATAGTTGATGATATTTGATGATGATATTGATGCATGCTCACATAGGATTGGACGAGACCTTAGTGAGATTAAAAGATGCAAGACTAGTTAATTTTTGTTATGTTTCTTTATTGTTAAGACATTGTAACTCATTTAATTCAATAAAACGAAATTTGTTTAATCCATGGTTGTGAAACAATGATTCTGTTACAACACTCCCCGACGTTTCCGCCACGTTTTGTTGTTTTACGTGGTCGGGGTGTGACACGCCCGTCCGACTGGCACAGTGTGAGGTTTGATAAACCAAATAGCGCATTTAACTAATGACCCGCAGCCATTGGCCTCGGCGATTAAGTCGATATAAAAATGAGGGACTTATGATAGAGTTTTGTCTAGTAGGTTTTAAGGTTGTTGTCCTACCCAAGGAGGACGAACGTACGTAGTTCTACCCAAGGAGAATACGCAGGATTAATATTGGCATCCTACCCATGGAGGATGGCCGTACATATCCTACCGAAGGAGGATATGTAGATTCAGTTTTAAATTCTTTAACCCATTCCCAAACCACCGGGAATCCCATGCCT
Organism: Helianthus annuus; assembly: GCF_002127325.2. Taxonomy (NCBI): domain Eukaryota; kingdom Viridiplantae; phylum Streptophyta; class Magnoliopsida; order Asterales; family Asteraceae; genus Helianthus; species Helianthus annuus. Next base: position 96,345,841 of record NC_035447.2, on the reverse strand, counting down.
TAGAAAGTGTGTGAACTCACCTAGGTTTGCTCGGTTAGATTCTCAAATATAGCTAATAGTCAAAGTCGGTCAATCACGTCCTAGTAGGATTACCACTTAGTTTATTAGTGACTTCAAATAAGCACAAAAATTCCTACACGCATCTAGCACATAACATGCATCACTTTAACGGTTTATGCCCATATTGTTGGACCGAGATCCGACCTAAAATGTCAGTCTAAGGCAGCTCATTCTCACATATGAAGGCGGAATCAACATATATGAGATAACAACAGCAAGTCCTTTTCAATTCCGTTTGTTTTATTGCTTTCTGATAAAATTTTGACAGAGTTTCAGATCCGAAGCATCAACAACCACTGTTCCAAATGAAGAACCGCTCCACCCTATATATAGTGACCATGGGTCGCTTATGTGACAGTCCAATAAGCGATCCAGCACCTTGTCACATAAGCGATCCTACCTAATGTCCTAAAAGCGGTTCCAGTCCAAACCTAATAACACAAAAGCGGTTCTCAATACATCAATGACAAATAAGCGATCCTAAGTCTATATTACTCAATATTTACACTTTAACCCCTTTAGACCAATCTTGACTTCAGACTTTCTTGTAGACGCAGTCAACAGACATTCCGTGCATCAACAGACTCCCCCTTGGATGTTGACGTAGTCTTTTAGCATCTTCAGATCCGTAGTCTTTAGACTTTGACTTTTTACTAACTCTGTCTATCACCTCAAACGTTCTTCACAGGTTCTCAGACTGACTTCTAGCTTTATCTACCAGCTTCCCATTAGCTCTTGATCCAGACTCCCCCTCTCACTGACTCCCCCTCTCATTATGCTGGAATCTTGAGATATCTGGTTCAAACTTTTGCAGTTTGCCTCCGTTGGGAAATATCGTCCAAACCTGTTACTCAACTAATAACATTACATTCTATCTTGTCAAAAAATAAACACTAATACAATCAGTTTTAGAAATCCACTCAAGTTTTCAAGTTCAAATTAATGACCCTGAATACTTGATTAATCTACCAAGTTCAACTTAATGACCCTGGTTGATCTTTTTGACGAAACAAACTGATTTAGTGAAACAATTTTCCAATTTTCTGAAAAATAACAAGTATCAACTTAATGAACTTGTTTAAAACTTTGAAAACAAACATTTTCCAACAATGTAAGCTCTCCTCGATCTTCAGCTCAGAATCTCCAGCATCTGCTTCATTTTTCTAGAATCCGACAATCAACTTTCCACTCTGGTTTGTCTAAAATAAAGCAGAAATAAAATCTTTTTGGATTTTAGGCTGATCTAAACTAAGAAATGAAATAACAGAAAACTTAAAATGCAGAAAACAAACTATATACAAAAATTTGTTTTTGACGAGCGTGTCAGGGAATCATATCAGCTTTTCAGACAGATTACAAGTACCGTTAAGCTATATTACATACTCAGATTTAAACAATTCACCTCGATTGTCGATATACTGATCCATCTTAAATTTTCATACAAACTTCAATCTATTCAGGATACTGTTTAAGTGTTTTAAGAACATAGATCGATTCATATGTCCCACCTCTTGAATATACTCCCGTATCCAGAATCCCAATATTCAGTCTTACAGGCAAAGATACTACAATGATGTCTGTACATAAATTAGGGTATGCGAGAACTGAGGGATCTCAGGTCAGAACTTCCGTTCAGCAGAGAGATATCAGCTTCGACTTTGCAATGTGTTCCCTTTAGAGAATCTTTTAGCTACAACAACTGATTATCAATTTTGTTGTCTAATCAGCTGAGGGCTATAATGCTATATTTCAAGCATTTTGGTGAAAGTATTAGCCAAGGACTAGGTCAGAACCACCGTTCAGCAGAAGTCCCGGAATAATACCCCAGACATCATAGAGTATAACCACCTAGTATATCAGAATATGAGACCTTTCAAACGAGATTTCAGGGGTTACCTATATATCCAAGTAGTGTTCCCCACAAATTTCACCAGTTTGAAATTTTAGGTAGGTTTATATCCCGAATAAATCTACTAAATGTACAAAAACCTATCGACACATCATTAGTGAGACTGTTTAACTCATTTTATCTTTCCAAATCTTTAGCATACTGTAATTGTCTAGCTGATGTACTATCATTTTCCCTATATACACAAGCTCTTTTTCAATTTTATCATGTTTTTGGATTTTTGCATTTTTTACTGTTTTTGTATTTTTCTGAAAATAAAATATGTACAACTATCTATCTCCCCCTAAATACCAAAACAAGTAAAAAATCGACAAACCATCGCAGATTGTTTCTCATCTTCATCCGCAACCGTACTCTCATCAACGCTCACAACCCCATCCGACACCGAAAGCAATTTCATACCATTAAGTTTTAACAAATATTGAAAGCGATTTTTATCAAAAGCTTTGGTATGCAAATCAGCTTTTTGTTCGTCAGTGTGGATTTTCTCAATTCGTATCAACTTTTTCTCGAAGCAATCGCGAATAAAGTGATGACGAATCTCAATATGTTTAGTTTTAGCGTGATGTACTGGATTTTTAGTTATATTAATCGCGGCCTCATTATCAACAAACAGAGGTGTGTTAAGAAACTGCAAACCGTAGTCGCGCATTTGTTGCTGTATCCACAGGATCTGAGAGCAGCAACTGCTAGCAGAAACATACTCTGCTTCACATGTAGATAGCGCCACAGATGTTTGTTTCTTACACTGCCAAGTAACCAATCTTGGTCCAAAAAACTGGCATCCTGCAGTTGTTGATTTCGCATTAACTTTGCAGCATCCGAAATCTGAATCGGAAAACCCTTCGAGTGTAAAATCGCCTTTGTGAGGATACCACAACCCCAATGTGGGTGTGCCTTTCAAATAACGTAAAATCCTCTTCACAATAATCATGTGCGATTCTCTCGGGTTAGACTGAAATCTTGCTGCGAGGCACGTTGGGTACATGATGTCAGGACGTGAAGCAGTTAGGTACATCAAAGAACCTATCATGGATCGATAAAGTGTCTCATCAACCCTGTCTCCGGTGAGATCTGGGTGAATACCATGATTTGTCGCAAGTGGGGTAGCAGCTGGAGTAGAACTTGACATTCCAAATTTCTCCAGAATATCATGCACGTACTTCGTTGGATGAATGAAAATACCTTCAGGAAGTTGTTCAACTTGTAATCCCAGAAAGAATTTCATCTCCCCCATTGAAGACATTTCAAATTTTTGCTTCATCACCTGTTCGAAATCTTTGCATAATTTCTCATTCGTTGACCCAAAAATAATATCGTCTACATAAATTTGTACTATCAGAAGATGACCATCAACGACTTTAGTGAAGAGAGTGGCATCCACTTTTCCACGTATGAACTGGTTAGCGAGTAGGTGTTGAGACAAAGTCTCGTACCAGGCTCTCGGCGCCTGATGTAGACCGTACAACGCTTTGTCCAGCAGATAAACTTTGTTCTTGTGGATTGGGTCAGTAAAGCCCGGCGGCTGACCAACATAAACCTCCTCTTTGACCTTCCCATAAAGAAACGCTGATTTAACATCTAACTGAAATACTTTGAAATTCTTCCAAGACGCAAATGCTAGGAAAATTCTGATAGCCTCTAGTCGTGCGACAGGAGCATAGACTTCGGTAAAATCAATCCCCTCCTGTTGACTAAAGCCCTGAACAACGAGTCGAGCTTTGTTCCTTACAACCACTCCTCTGTCGTCCCTCTTACATTTGAAAACCCATTTTGTATTGATTTTTCTTTGACCATCCGGTAAATCAACCAACTTCCACACACCTAACTTCTCAAACTGACTTAATTCTTCTTGCATCGCTATGACCCAAGAGTCTTCAGTAAGCGCCTCTTTGTAAGTCCGCGGTTCGACCTGCGAGATAAAACAACTTAATGAAAATTCAGTTTGTAAAGGTGCTACTGTAGAATAAAAACATGTTAAGCCCTGGTCAATTTGACGTCTCGTCCGAACGCCTGATTGCAATTCTCCTATTATCAACTCCTCTGGATGATAAGAAAGAGTTCGCGGCATCACTTCGCTTGGAACTTCTACATTTCCCTCCAGATTAGTAACATTCTGCTCTGCATCTTGTTCACCAACTTGGTTTGTTTGACTTGACAACTGGATCTGCTCCCCCTCAAGATCTGAATCACTATGGTAAAAAACTGGCATGTTTTCAGCTTCTTGATCATTATTCACCTCCGACTGATTACCAGGAGCAACTTCATCATCATGTTCACCAGCATTACTAGGACCTGCTTCATCATCATTTGAAGTCTCCCGAGGTCTGCTAGAATACTCTGCTGGAAACCTGAGCGACGATTCATATTCTCGTAAAATATCCAGCTCATCAAAGAAATCTTCCTCTTCCTCTGATTCTTCTCTCATGTCAAACGACTCCCAAAGTTTGTCATAATTAAAACGCCATGAATCACCAGGATTCTGAGGCGGCATTGTATAACCCTGACATTCAACATTTGCTGCTTCAATAATACGCTTTTCGCTTGGAACAAAGACACGCCGTGTAGGACCTGAATATCCAACAAATATTCCTTCAAAGTTCTTCGGACTAAGCTTGCCATGTGACTCTATTACCGTACAGGGTGACCCAAACGGTTCTAGATATTTCAAATTCGGCTTGCGTTTATTGATTAGCTCAAAACACGTCTTGTTGAATTTCTTCACAGTAAGAACTCTATTGAGAGTATAGCATGCAGCAGAAACAGCTTCAGCCCAGAAATTGATTGCTAACTTGGAATCTGCAAGCATCGTTCTAGCTGTCTCGATTAGCGTCCGGTTCTTGCGTTCTGCAACTCCATTTTGCTGAGGAGTGTACGGAGCACTAAACTCATGCAGTATACCTTTTTCATCACAGTATTCCTCCATCTTACTGTTTTTGAACTCAGTACCATTGTCACTTCGAATTCTACAAATCGGTCTCTGGTACAGATTCTCAATTTTCTTAAACAAAACTACCAAACTATCAAATGTTTCGTCTTTCGTTTTCAAGAACATGACCCACGAAAATCTGGAATAGTCATCAGTCACGACCAAACAGTAGGAATCTCCTGTTATACTCTTAACATTCACTGGACCGAACAAATCCATGTGAAGTCTTTCCAAAGGTCTCGAAACTGAATTGACTTGTTTTGTAGGGTGTGACTTTTTCTTCTGTTTACCTCTGACACAGCTTATGCACTCCCCTTCCAGATGAAAACCTTTAATATTCACTCCGGTGACCAAGTTGTTATGCACTAAATGATTCATTTTCCTTAAATGAATATGCCCCATCTTTCTGTGCCATAACCTTGACTCCTTCTCCGTTGCTCTGGACACAAAACAATGAGCCTGACCCGTGGTTGTAGTAGCAACGCTCATGTCCAACACATACAGATCGTTGACTCTTGGTGCCCTCATGATGATCCACTCTTCAGGTATCACAAATCCCGGTTTCAAGATCAAACATTCTTTGTCGGTGAAATGAGTAGTATACATCCTGTCACAGATCTGGGAGATACTCAGCAGGTTGTTCTCCAGCTCAGCGATGTAGTGAACTCTCTCAAACGTGATAATGCCATTTGATAATGTTCCTTCACCTATGATCCTGCCTCCTTGATTACCCGCAAAACCCACATAACCACCATTAATATCATTCACATCATACAGCAATGCAGTCTTCCCTGTCATATGCCTTGAAGCTCCACTATCCATTATCCACCTGGATACAAGTTTTGGAAGATCCTGCACATAACAAATCATCATTTAAACAACTTCAAGAAAGATGCCGATACATGCTTCGCAATCCAGGAAGCTCCGGCAATTCAAACTGTTTAGTCAAACATAGAGTCCACCCAGGCCTCATCAGCCTTAGGTGCAACCTTGACTCTTGCAATTTGAATTTTGAAATTTTCAGCCTTTAGAGGCGGAAAATTTGCATCATAATCAACAATAATTGGCTCTTCAGCCTTTTTCTCCTCAGAATTTGAAACTTTCTTCTCAACTTTAAGTTCAATTTTAGGTTTCCACACCTGTTGAGCTACTGCAACCCTCTTATAAAATTTATCATTTTGATTTACCAGCTTCTTTACGAGTTCAGTTTTTGCTTTTACATTGTCGTTTTTAACGTTTTTCTTCTCAACATACATCGGTGTTTTACCCTTCACATCAACTTTCTTTTGTTGAACCTTCACAACTTCAGTCTTAGGCTTCACATATGTACACTTTCGTGCAATATGACCAACCTGTTCACATCTAAAACACGTACGAGTATCAGCTACCCTACTCGTGCCTTCAGACTGAGCCTGTGAAGCTTTCTTCTCAAAAAATTCTTTGTTTGATTTTATAAAAATTTCTTTTTCTTCATCAGCAAGTGAACTTGAACTATGCACAAACTTTTTCTTTTCGACATACCTCTTGTTTGAAACATTTCTTTTATGAAATGGTTTACCCCCTTGATAACCACCCGACCAATTGTTTCTGTTGTTATTGTAAAAACGTGGTGGATAAACAGCTTTCTTGTTGTAAACCCTCTCTTTCTTTCGACTCAGATTATTCACTGCTAACAACTCGACTTCAACCAGTTTGAAAACATTTGTCAATTTGTTCAGATTAACATTCTCTAATGGAAACTCAGAATCCGAAAACAACTTATCCGATCCCGACATCTTGTACATGACAAGATCAGATTCATCATATAAGTTGTTTTTGGACTTTTGCTTCGGAATGTATTTATCTAGAAAACACCCATCCTCCTCAGAAGTGTCACAATCCGGCTTAAGCACTTTGTCTATCACACTTTTCACCACATCATTTTGGACACCCTCTTCATTGGAAGACGTGAACGTGACATCAATGTTCTCAGGTAGTGAAACATCACTTTCTTCCTCAATTTCCACCAAACTAGACTGCTTTTTCGTGTAGTTGTCTAAAATTGGCGGTGGAACTTTGTGAAACCCTACACCCGTTCCATCAGAAAACACATCCTCTCCAGCTTTGTTTTTCCCTATAGGTTTGGGAACGATGTGCTGCAAAACAAAGCTAGCTGAGCTGTAGCTGTTCAACTTCAACTGAATTCTTTCATTCTCAATTTCAAATTCTTTAACCTTAAGTTTTAAATTTGCAATCTCATCCAGTTGTTCATTAATTGTTTTTTCTTTTAATTGCAACACATCTCTTAGATGTACGTTTTCTGTGAATGTTTTTCCGTTTCGATCATCACTGTCTTTCACAACACTTTTAAGTTTCTCAAATTTTTCGAAGATCTGACGGTTTTCCAGAATTAACTTTTCATTTTCAGTTGTAATTTTGTCACATTTAGTGGTTAACTCATTAAACCGTTCAGTTGAAACTTTTAACTCTGTGTCACGATCGAGAATCTGATCTTCAAAAGTTTTAACTTTTGATTTCAGATTTTTTAATTTCTCATCATTCAAATACGTGACTGTACTACAAAAATTGCATTGTTTGTTGCAATTTTTGCAGTCGACATTTCCATCGACCTTTTTACCTGACCTGGATGTTGACACACTTTGACTGACCTTCTCTTTTGACTCAGAAACAGAAATAGAATCTACCTCAAGTGCTTTTGCAGCTAGCACTTGGTCAGCCATTTTCTCTGAATTCTCAGTTGTCAACTTCCGAGTCACATCGATCAACTCTGTATCAACCATCTTTGATCTCTCAGTCTCTGCGTTTTCTTTCTTCTCTCTCTCTTCTTTTTCCTTTCTCTCTTTTTCTTTCTCCTCCTCGATCATCTTCGAAGTTGGTGTTCCCCACCACTTATGCTGCCAATATTCATCCTCTTCTTTGTATTCTGCAATGATGGCTTCAATATCTAAAGTTTTATCATCAATCGCGACATTTCCATATCGATCCAAGTAGCACTCTCTATCCGGATCCCATCGATTAGCTCTTCTTGCTTCCAAGTATATACCAGAAAGTCTGATAATTTTTGTTTCAGCAGTCATCATCCTATACTTGTACTTCTCTTCCTCAGTACGAGTATCCTTCCATGGAATTGGTTCATCATGACTTGCCATGAAGGCATAACCTACAGCATCCTCTTCCGGCAAAACTTCTTTGCTCCAATCATATCCCTCGTCATCATAAATCACTGCCAAAGCCCTTGACTTTTCTCTTTGCTCCTCAGCCTGCTTTAGTCTGGGCGGCTCCGATTTATTCTGATGGTAGATTGCCTTCTTGTAATAATCATCACGAAATGGATTCTCAGATTCATCAACGTATGCATTTCGACATTCTCTCTTGAAATGGCCCTTTTGTTTGCATTTAAAACACGTTACTTTTGACTTATCGAACCCAAGCTTTGTTGACGGACCACCAATTGATTTCCTCCCGGTAATTTCCATAAAACGTTGTGCACGTCGAACAACACTTGCCATTGCCCAACGAATGTCAATAAGCTCCATTTCCTCAGGATCTATCTGATCGTAGTCTTCTTTGGTCAGATTTGTATTTCCAATCTTCCCGGCTACCAAACCTTCATAAGACTCCAAAACAGACGCTAGAAACACCATCTGTTGCTTGGCCGATTCTTCGTCAAAGTTTTGTGCATTCTTCAAATCGATTGCAATGTTGCACGAAAACTTCGCATCAGAACGAGTTGTAGAAGACGTAGATCCACTGTGATACCCACTGTGACTTTTACTGCTTGAACTGCTTTGACTTTCTCTGTTTGCTGAAGAGACATTCTCAGCTGAATATGCAGTTTTTGGAGAGGTGACTGTTGGCAACATGTTTTTAGGATAATAAAGACCCAGATTTTGCTGATATATTGAGTTATTAACTTTGTATGTTTTCTTCAACTCTAACTCATGACTCTCAAGCTTTTCAATCACCAAATTTGGAGTCAATGCGGCAGGAGCAATTGTATTTTTCAGCATCAAAACATAGTATCTCCAATCCATATCATCAGGTAATGAATCAAAGAGTTTATCAACTATATCTTCATCTGAAATAGGAATTCCATGTCTGACTAACTCCAATTTCAAGTGACCAAATCTTTCGATCATTTTGCAAACTGACTCATTCTTTAAACATCCAAATAGATCAAATTCCTTCTTCAGAAGCTTTTTCTTGTTTTTCACAATCTCTTCATTTCCTATACACTTCTTTCTAAGCTTATCCCACAAATCTTGTGCGTTTTTGTAATCTATCAATGAAATTATATCTTCACGAACAGATTGGAACAGCAAAGCAACACACTTTTGCTCAGCTACAAAATTATCAATTTCTTCTTGAGATCTCAAAGCTTCGCCTTTTTCTTTTCCATTTGCATAGCCATTTTTCATACTTTTCCAGCTCGGAAATGCAAAAGCCATCAACCAGTCTTCAAACTTGGTAGCCCACCTGCTATAATCCTCTATAGCCATAAGCTTTGGGGGTTTGTTGAAAGTTCCGAAGGCGCTCTCGGACTCCCAAGCTTCTTTCTTCCTTTCCTTAGGCGGACTTTTATCTTTGTTGCTTGACGATGTATCATTGTTGTCCGTACTTCCCGAAAAAGCATACATATCACTGAATGGGTTCAAGAAAATATCATACATATTGATTGTACCTACAAAATCAGACAACACTTAGTAAAATTTTGATTTTGAAAATTATCAGGACACAAAAGCGATCCTGTAATAGTCCAGAAAAGCGAACCAGATAGTGATGTTCACACGAGCGAACCACACTATGTTCAAAACGCGATTCAACTTATGTCCGTTTGAGCGGACCAGAAAGTATCCGTTCGAGCGGTTCAAATAAGCGATGCACAATGAGCGATGCTAAATATGATCGTTCGAGCGGTCCAAGAAATGTCCGTTCGAGCGATCCAAGCAATAACAATGACAGAAGAGCGGTCCAAGATGTTTACAAAAGCGGTCCAAAATGTACGTAAAAGCGATCCAAGAATGAATTTCGAGCGAACCAGGCTGTTTGTCCAAATAAGCGAATCTAGATGTTCGAAAAAAACGGTTCAAGGTTTTTAGCCTGTTTTTACCATTTTTAGTCCGTATTTTCACCTGATTCTTTCTAGGGTTTGTTAAAAGTGAATTTTACACGTTATACTCAAAATTCAGACCATTTTGACCGTTGGAACCACTGAAATCAGAAAAAGTATGAGAGAAAGTGAGTAGAAAAGAGAGATTTCTGCTGATTTTTGCTGTCGTAGTATGAACTCCTCGTCCTGTGCTCTGATACCACTTGTTGGACCGAGATCCGACCTAAAATGTCAGTCTAAGGCAGCTCATTCTCACATATGAAGGCGGAATCAACATATATGAGATAACAACAGCAAGTCCTTTTCAATTCCGTTTGTTTTATTGCTTTCTGATAAAATTTTGACAGAGTTTCAGATCCGAAGCATCAACAACCACTGTTCCAAATGAAGAACCGCTCCACCCTATATATAGTGACCATGGGTCGCTTATGTGACAGTCCAATAAGCGATCCAGCACCTTGTCACATAAGCGATCCTACCTAATGTCCTAAAAGCGGTTCCAGTCCAAACCTAATGACACAAAAGCGGTTCTCAATACATCAATGACAAATAAGCGATCCTAAGTCTATATTACTCAATATTTACACTTTAACCCCTTTAGACCAATCTTGACTTCAGACTTTCTTGTAGACGCAGTCAACAGACATTCCGTGCATCAACACATATAAACTTCCCATGTGTTCCCGTTCATAAGCAAGCACACGACATTGCACATAACGCTTTTATTGACATATAACCTGTTAGATCATTCACAGAGAACATACTTGACATTTAGAAACGCAATTTACTACTTATGTCATTTCAATTTAAATATCCGAAACTGGGCTGTTTTCGAGCATTTTAATAAAATAGTTATCTTATTTCAAAAATTCCAACTTTTTACAGAAGGTGCTAAATGATCCAAATATTATTGTGTAAAAATCTCGGGATCTAATTCATCGCCAATATTTTATTAAAAATCATTTTCCGGACTGTAATTAGATTCATTATTTTCTGACTGCAGTCCGCGGAATAATTCATTAAAAATTCATTGTAAGTCGGATTGACGAAATTCCAGTGGGGCAATTACTACGACACCAGTGTCCATATACAGTACCAATTTCATGATCTAATCCTACTCAGGTTTCAAGTTATGACTGAAAATATAACACCCATTTACTGCTGTAAAAACTCAGCTTTAGCTGCTGTTACAAATCGACACTTTAAAAATAGTAAACGAAGTCCAAAAATTACGATTCCAGTGCCATTAGAACCGTATTTCATAACACATAAAGCTAGACTTCAGAAAATACGTTTTTAGTTAAGTTACGGCCTGGTTACAGCCAACTGTTCAGTTGGCTGTAAAAACCAACCAGCTTTCTGTTTCAGCTTTTAACTTCCTAACTTGTGTTCGATTGATTCCGTTAACATGTTTAGTGATCACAACAACATCAAACATCAATATTGACCAGCAAAATCATCAGAAAATCAACAAAAATCATAACAACACAAGATCTACATGATTTACACACATATCGCATTGTTACTTCCTACTATTCACAGTCGTAAATCGGTTCGCGTCGATTAAACATTTGATTACCTCGATATATATACTGATTAACAACACTTACTCCACATAATACAAGTAAAACATAAAATAGACTAATTACTGTCAAAGAAGTCAAAGTTGACTTGGACTTTGACTTTGACTTTGACATTCGAAAACACGGGGTGTTACAAAAAGAAATCTAGAGCGGTTCTTGCACTTTCGAAAGCACCGGGCTTGTTTGTATGTCACCTTGCACCCTTGAGCATGTAAGAAATGGTTGGAATAGAGGTTGATGATGGTGAGATGGTGGTGAGTGGGTTCGGCCGTGAGGGGTGTAGAGGGAAGGAGAAGGAGTTGTTGCTTGATGTGTGGAATGAAAGAGAGTGAAGGACCCTTGTTCAAATTTATAGACCATGTCCCATATTATCCAACATACATTGTGTCTACTAGATACTCAACACTAACAAATAAAATAATCAAGAAACAAGGGTGTGTCCCCACCCTTGGGGAACCGTTGAGATGAGGGGGGGGGGGTATGGTTGGGTTGTGATGATATGGTTAAAGTTTGGTTGGAATCTAAAGGTTTGTTAACTAATGTAAAGGGTGTTAGGGTGTTCGGGGTCCCTAACTAGCTCAGAAAAATAGAAATAATGTGTTTAGCAATATTTTTGTTTTCCGGGTAAAGTCCGGTTGTTCGGTTTGACACTGTTCCGTTAAAGTGCTTAGTTAATCTGTAAAGTGTTATACATGTATATTTTTGTAACGTTTTTAATTTTCAACACCCAGGAAAGCATACCGGACTATTTAGTAACTTTTCTGTACACTACTAGTATGTTAACAAACACATGTAAGTATAACACAGTAATCAGAGAGCAGTTAAGTAATTCCACACAGTCGTTAAGCATTTTAATTATCATTAATAAATTGTACGGAATACATGGAATTTTGAGGGTTGTCACATTCACCCTAACCAATCACGAAGGCACGTCCCCTGGCAACATTGTCGTTGTTGTTACCTCCGTTATTTCCATTCCCCTGGTTGTCGTTGTTCTGATTCTGATTCCGGTTCAACTGTGGGCAGTGTCTCTTGAAATGATCTTTAGCACCGCACTGATAACATCTCTTAATCAGATCCTTGAAGTCGTTCCATGGGGTGGCATTAGCAGCTGCCAGCCCTAACATCTGAACCTGTGCTTTCCACCGGGTTAATGCAGCACCTTCAAGTGTACCAGTAGCGTACTTTACCCTACGAGCTTCAGGGCATTCACACATCTCGAAGACAGATTCGAGCTTCTCGAACCAGTGGAGGAGGCCTACAGCTCCTTCAGTACCGTTGAAAGTAGTAGGTCGGCAGTCCATAAAAGTTTTGAAAGTGCACACAGGAGGTTGAGCAGGTTGACCTCCTGCCTGAGCGGCTGTTAGTGCTGCAGTAACTTGCTCATTGATTAGAGCCGTCAGCTGGGCTTGGGTCATGTTGATACGTCCACTCATGATCTTCATATCACGGAAACATGAGTGAGAGAGGTTCGCGAAAGTGCGATGACAGAAGAGAGTAAGCACACATGAGTTTCAAACAATAGTTGCTACGTTTATCTAAGCATACCATGAGCAATGCACTATGTAACTAGCAAGTAGGCAACATAAACATAGATCATATCACCTAGAATGTTGAGTCTTGCATGTGGAGCGAAGCGTTGTTGTGGATCGTTGAGCACTGTACTGGTTATAGTTTGGTTTTATCAAAAAAATTTCCCCTTTTAAACCAAGTTCACTATAACCAATGGCTCTGATACCAATCTGTCACACCCCCAAAATCCACATGCGGAGTACCACCGCTTGGAGGCGCGACTGACTAGGATCAAGCCACCAATCATATTGAACAATACAATTAAGTAGTTAAAACCAAAGACAATATAATTGGTGTTTCAAAATAAACCAAACATGTTTATGAAATCAGCGGAAGCATAGTAATGTGTAAATGACCAAAACATAGTTTAAAATTCAAATGTTAAGCATAGGACATAACGGTCCATATCCCACAATGATCACGCCTCCCCGTGCAAGCTCCAGAAGTACCTAACGACCTGCAAGGCATGTAACAACAAGTCAACAACAAAGTTAAGCGAGTTCACAGGAGGTGTTTGTTTAAAGTAGTTTCTCAAAAACTAAGAGTTTGTTTGCAACTATGGTGAACCAACTTTCCTTGTTTTCCAAACCATGATTAGTGGGGGCTACCCGTGTTATGAACCACTAGACTAGAAGCATGTATTGGTGTCCTTCCCAAACCGAGGACAGAGGTATGTACATGAGTACATAGGTTTATCGCAGGCGTCCTTCCTAATCTGAGGACGGTGTACGTATAAGAACACGTTGGTTTAGCGCAGGTGCCCTTCCTAAACCGAGGACAGTGGTACGTAATGAGTACGTAGGTTTAGCGCTGGCGTCCTTCCCAAACCGAGGACAGAAGTAAGTGGTCTAGTCGTGGCAAAAGTATAAGTTCCGTCTTAGCTATTTAATCCCATTCCCAATCCACCGGGAATCCCATGCCTTAGAAGTGTGAACTCACCTTGGTTTGCTCGGTTGATTAATTACTTGATCCCAATTAATCAGTCAAAGCCTATGGTATGCACATGTTCATAATCAGTTTACATCCACATAGTTCACGTATATATAACATGGTCATATAGTGTAGTTCAAGTAACAAGCACCACATAACATTTAACAGTTATTCACATATCCATGACAGTTAACATGGACTCCCCTAACCCAGTTAACTACTAACTGAGTTAAATCAGTTACTGTGCAGTTTCCCATTTTGACGAAACCCTAAGGTCTCATCGTATACCCCTTGGCGAAACCCCCCAGGTTTCGTCGTATACCCCTTGGCGAAACCCCCCCAGGTTTCGTCGACATCAATGTTTCGTCAAAAGCATAAGTTACGTCGCATAAGCAATTATTCACACAGAACCCTAATCACTAAACAACAGTTACATAATCCATCATCAAGCAATTCGCATAACAAGCATAATCATCTATGGCATTTTCAATAACATGAGTTTCCAGTAATTAACTATCATCAACATAACCCTAATGTTCCTATGATTGAAATCATTAGCACGGTTCATATAACCCTAGCCATCATTTAAACATTCAAGATGCACCATATCAAATCGAACATTGACAACAGACACACCAATATACCTTTACAAACATCAGTTTAAGTTTCACAGATTAACAATAGGAGATTATCCCAAATCAACAATATGCATAGCAACATACATGATCATCAGCTAATTAATAAAGTGATCTAAAACAGCCAATCATAACATCATGCAAATCAAGCATATCAACATTTAAGCTAAACCCTAGCAACAATTCTAATCATAAAGAGGGTACACTAACCTCACGATCGGATGATTGAATCACCGAGAATAGGTTTAGCAAGAGAGAAGAGGTTGCAAAGCAGGGAACTGCAGTCAAAGATTTGGGTTTTCTAAAAGAAAAGGTTCCGTAACCCTTGTGCACGTATTTAAAATAGAAACAAACAACTGGGCCTCAACTGGGCCGATGGCCCATACGGCGAAACTTACCTCCGACGAAACTCTAAGGTTTCGTCGTGTGAGTTTGATGACTAAACATCATGTTTCGTCGAGCATAAGGTAGTGACGAAACTCCAGATTTCGTCGAGCTTACAAGAGGTGAAACAAGTTAAGGTTTTTAACCTTTGACCAGATTACAAGTTTAACTCACTAAGCACATAAACACATTAACACGTTGATCACATACTAGCATGTACAAGTTAGAATGAAACAAGTATTGTATAGAGGAAAGACCTTGAAAAACTCGAGTTGTCACACTACTACTGTTACTGGTATGTTTCGAATCGAAAACCAATCTATGTTCATACTTTTAATACCAAAGCTGACTTGAGTTTTGTTTCAAAAAACTCTGAACCATTTTTGTGTTCACCAACAAGTAAGCTGAGTATAAAGTGCTTGATAGAACTAGTAATTTGGTAAGTTGATAGAAACTAGTGAGGTCGTTCGTGGTTGTAGTATTTAGTAGGTGATCATAGTTTTAGTGTCGATTTATTTCCAGTGAAGCTGGGGAGCTTTGACGAAGATGTGAGAATGGATTGATTATCCAAGAACGAAGTGGGGACTATCGCTTGAAGAAGCTAGCTAGGATACCTCATCCTGATGACAGTAGAAAGGCAGAAGTTGTTCACGAAGACCGACCAAGTCGAGTGTCGAGTGTCGAGGGTTGAGGGTTGAGAGTCGTCAGTATTATGAGGATGCTCAAGTTGTTGTGAAAAGGCTATCCTACGTTCTTTGTTAACGTTGTGGATATGAAGGCCAAATGTAGGAATATCAAAGAGATTCCTATTGTTCGTGATTATCCAGAAGTTTTACTAAAAAGACTTACCTGGATTGCCCTCTATAAGACAAATCGAATTCCGAATCGATCTGGTACCCGGTGCTGCATCAATTGCAAAATCTCCTTATAGATTAAGCACCATCTGAGATGATAGAAATGTTGAATCAGCTTCAAGAGCTACTAGACAAGGGTTTCATTCGATCAAGCTTTTCGCTTTGAGGTGCATCTGTTTTGTTGTAAAGAAGAAGGATGGATCCTTCAGGATGTGTATTGATTTCAGAAAGCTGAACGAGTTGACTATCAAGAATCAGTACCCTTCACCGAGGATTGACGATTTGTTCGATCCAGCTACAGGGATCCAGCTACTACACGAAGATCGACCTACGATCAGGATATCATCAGTTGAAGGATTGCTGACGAAGATATTCCGAGGACTACTTTTCGAACATGATATGGCCATTACAAGTTATTAGTCATGCCTTTTGACTAAATTAATGCGCCATTTATATCCATGGAATCTCATGAACAGGGTATGGAAACCCTAATCGGATAAATTAGTGAAAATATTCATCAATGATGATATTTGTCTATTCGCGAACCAAAGAGAATCATGAGTAACAATTGAAGTTGACTATGGAGTTGTCGAGGAATAAGGAAGGCATGCATGTTGATCAGTCTAAGATTGGGGCAATCAAATGATGAGAAGCGCCAAAGACCCCGTCGGGAGTACGACAATTCATAAGACTAGCTGGGCGCTATCGGAGATTTATTAAGAATTTCTCTAAATTAGTGCAGCCTTCGACACTAATAAACCCAAAAAAAGGAAAAGGGGAATTTATTGGATAGAAAAGTAGGAGGAAGCTTTTCAAACCTTTGGAGGAAATGTTGAGAGCGTGTGCAATGGATTTTCAAGGAAGTTAGGATACTCACATGCCCTTGGCAGAGTCATCCTACAATAATAGTTATCACGCTAGTATCTAGGTTGCTCAGTTTGAAGCCTTATATGGATGGAAGTGTCGATCGTCACTTTGTTAAGCTAATGTGGCAAAAGACGATTAACCAGACCCTATTTTATCTAGGAAACAAGCGACAGGATTTGCTTAGATCAAGGGAAGGTTAAAAGTCGTCAATTGATCGACAGAAGGATTACATGGACAATTGAAGGAAACTATTGCGATTTCAGATTGAAGATTTGGTTCTATTGAAGGAGTTATCTTAAAAGAATGTTATTAAGTTAGCAGAGAAAGAAAAGCTGAGCCACAATGATTAGGTCCTTTCAAGAGCCCATCTTGAGTTGGATCAATCACTTGTAAGCTCAAGCTACCATAAGGATTGAGTGGTGTACATGATGTGTTGCATGTATCCAGTTTGAGAAAGCGTATAATGGACAATACACTGATTTGTTCCTTGTAGAGATTTATTTAGGCGATAAACGGAAGTTTAGCGAAGTACCGTAGAAGTAGTACGAATAACTAGAAGAGTTATGTTGATAACCGGAGAGGCGATAACAGAATTCTAGTAGTATATGTGATTTATTGATTGTGCAATTCGTGGATATTTGAAATGAATGCAAGAAGGAAAGAAAACGAGTTTATGAGATTAGATACTGTCTAGAGCCCATCTCGAGTTGGATCAATCGTGTGTAAACTCAGACTACCTCGGGTACAGGGTAATGTATATGTAAATATACGTATGTTAAACCCGAAATGGTGGAACTTTAATTTAACCTTTCCTGATTTAGTGCTTGCAAATGTTGAACCTTGGAAAAGGTAGACAGCGTTGAGACGCGATATTAGGAAATAAGAATATATGTAATATAGGTCTACGAATATTCTTCGTAAGAATCAAAGTTTTTCGTAGAAACTACGAGACCATATTCAACAAGCCTGTTTTTACCGTTTCCACCTAGTGCGAAAACAAAACCTGTAGAGTAAAAATTCCGGGGACGGAATTTCCTAAACAGGGGGAGACTGTGACACCTGGTTTTTCAGGCCGTACCGTACAACTGCAACACGTGTTGTGAATAGATAAAAGGCTGTATTTGACTGATTATGATGTTTATATATGATATTTAATAAGTTGGTAAATTTAAACCTTGGAAAAATTATGTTGGCAATGATAAGATAAACGCTTATCACGTAACGGTTAAAATGCGAAACGAACGTCGGTGACCACCCGATCAGTGTTAAAATCCTAAAAATAGTCTGTTATGATTAGAGTAATAATTTGAATCATATCCGTGAGGAAAAATAAATTAAAATGCTAAGAAACTCTATTTTTCGAGTTTGAGCGCGTACCGCGCGATACTGCGCGCATTAGACAAAATACTATCAACGCAGCCAATCAAGGCAACTGGTAATTATTTCAGTAATAATTTAGTGATTATTTTTATAGAATGTTAAAAATAATTTAAAACGCACTAAAACGGGATTAAAACGCTAAATAAAATACCCGGTATCTAGTAAAATACCTGTTTTTACACTATAATACATATAAGTGTGTATATATAGGTTAGTATGTGTATAGAGGATGAGGTGGCGGTTAATTATGAACTCTATCTCCTCTCTCCTAACACTTGTGGACATGGGGAACACCATAGTGATGATTGTTGTCCCTAAAAGCTTCCATAATCATTCAAAAACCCAAGAAACCCTTCACCATTTTCATCTCTCTCTCCCTCTTGTACATCTCGCCCGAACACCCCTTACACACACACATTCAATATTTTCAAACTATTTCATGAAGATTCAAAGGCATTTCAAGGTGATTTCAGGCTTGTAAGGAGGTTTAGTGGTGATTTCAAGAAGATTCAAGCAAGAACAAGGCCTCACATCATCATCTTTTTCAAAAACCCACTAAGAAATCTTGAAGGTATAAACTTATGTTCAAAACCACATTCTTGATTTTTAGTGATGATAGAGATGTTGGAAGGTTTCTCTTGAACTTGGAATTAATCACAAACTTGAAACTAACAATGAATGAGATTTTAAACAAAGTAAAAATTAGTGGGTATATGTATGTATGTATGGCCGAAAATTTGTATGAATATGTGTATTTAGTTGTGTTTTGATTTTGTTGAATGATTCTTGATTGATTTGATTTGATTCTTGAAAGATGGATTACATGCATGGGTTAAAAAGATGTCATAAAAGAATGTTCTAAAAGGGTCTTATGATTTCAAGATGAATATGATAAAAAGTGAACTTTTGGAAGTTCATATATGTATGTATATGTGTCATATATATATATATATATATATATATATATATATATATATATATATATATATATATATATATATATGTATCCATGTATGTAAGATTTTGTCACATGTTCATAAATGAAAGAATGTTTGCATTTATGTAAAAATTATTAAATGATAATGAAATGGACATGTTTTGATTTATATGGACATGAAATAAATATGTTCTTTGATGCATTTAAGATCATGTAGGATGATGGTTTTATGATATGGGTGCATTAGATGCACATACTTAGACATGCATGATCATATGTGATCATAAAAAGATGATTTGAGTATGATTTAATAAAAATCAGTTTTAATCAGATTATAAACACTAAAATAGAGTTATTTTAAAGTGTTTAGTGACATATAACTTTGTCATAATGTTTACTAGCTTTGCATGTTGTACTTGGTGCATTAGAAGTTGTAAAATACGTGAAATCGCATGATTTATGTGACTTACACAAAAACTGCACTAATCTGATTATAACCACTATTTAAATCAGTAAATAATATGTATTGTGTTAAAATATCAATTCATTCCGAGTTGGGATGATTATAGTAAAGCTTAACGCAAAACTATGCGTTAAAACGGTCAAAATCGGCTTTCTGAATGATTTTTTTAAAACTGATTTAGATTAGTAAATAAACTGATATTTTTAGTTTAAAAATAAGTATTTTAACTAATTTTAAGTTTACTTGGTGTTTGGTTAGTCATACGGGACTTCCGACGCTCAAAAACGTTACCGGATCGCTAAAATACGCGTTTTTCAATGAACACTAGTATGGGTAATTTTTGGGTGAACCTTATGTGTTAAAATGTGTTATGTTATTTAAACATGTAATTGTGAAAATATGTTAAGTTTTAACATGATATTGGGAAATTTAGATTATGCATGTATACTTGTGCGCTTTATATGATAGAAACGGTAAGAATCGCGTTAAATGTGTAACTTGTTTGTCGAGCATGAAATTTGATACATATAAGATATTTTATGTATGCTTGCATTAAAAATGATAAAATAGATAATTTAACGAAATTACGCGTGTTTCGATAATAATTCATGTGAATGTTTATGTATATATATTACGACGCGTAAATCGCAGATATATTACATATAAACGGGAGTGTTAATGGATTTACATGATAACGGTCACCAATAAAATCGTTCAAGTCGCAAAACCTTATATATACACACACACACACACACAAACACACACACACACACATAAATATATATATATATATATATATATATATATATATATATATATATATATATATATATATATATATAGTGCAGGGTTCAAATGAGAAGAAATTCTTTGTAAGAAGAAAAAAAGAAGAAATTTCAACCAATAGGAATGCTTCATTAGAGTTCATTAAATATTTGTACTTAATGTAACTATAAGGGTATGTTAGTAAACTTACATACATCATTAATTGGTAGTTTCATCTTTAATATTAAATTTATAACTTATTTTTAAGATATATATTTTCATAAAAAATAAAAGTAAAAATTCATTTATAGTGTAGGTTAAATACGAGGCGTGTAGGATAAATTACAAGTTGTGTATGATAAATTTCAATATGTGTAGGATAAATTTCGAAATGTGTAGGATAACTTTTGATGTGTGTAGGCAAAAATATTTAGTGTGGAGGATTATAGTCTTAGTGACTAATTACTTAGTCAAACATAATAATAAATGAGATGAGAAAAAATCTATTTAATGTTTTACAATTGTACCCTTTTATTCTTTTTCTTCTCAATAAAATTTTCTTCTCAAATGAACCTTCCCCTAATATATATATATATATATATATATATATATATATATATATATATATATATATATATATATATATATATATATATATATATATATATATATATATATATATATATATATATATATATATATATGAACTCATATATATATTAACGTGCCAACATAATAAAAAACGAGAACTTTTCAAGAAAATCTCAAAGTTATGTGACAATTCTAAGAAACAGAGAAACTTAGGATTTTTGTGATATGTATATTGATTTAAAAATCGTTCCTATATATAATAGGACGTGTAGAAATCAATCTCTGGGATTGCGCTATTTAAAATTCGCACCCAAAGGTGAGTGTCACTAAACCCCTCTTTTTACTGCTTTGTATATGTTTTGGCGGTAGAACACGTCAATAAAAGGGTTTTATAATGTTTTTGGATTAAAACATACCTTTTTAATATAAATTATATATTTTCTTTGAAAATAAATGGAATTTGATAAATTATACGTTTCGAGATAAAACCTTTTTGATGAATATATGTTTTCGGGGGAAAACAATGGTGTGGTTGGAACGAATATTACCTGGTCTCAAGAGAGTAAGTAACAACATTGGCTTGCATTTCAGTGGGGATTACAGGGGATTCGTACAACATCGTATATTAAATTTGTCATATTAGTAGGATATATATATATATTGTACGTGAGGCAGACATCATATATGGTCCCAATATGGACCCTGCGCCAATGATGTCGTTTAATCGATTAAGTGATTGCACGCGATGAATTATTGGTCGATCTATCGGGTTGACAACCCCGTCATGACCGGTCACCCCGTGTCAAGTCAAACGACGAATTTAAATTCTGTTTATTGTCTAGCATTGATTATCCCTGCATGGTAAATATATAGTTCGTATTGTCTAGCTAACATACGAGTCTGAACGTTGACGCTATGAATTTAATATACAAAACTTGGGAAAATGCCTTAATGTCGGGTTTTTGAACTTACGACAGATGACCCATGGATTTTATTAAGGAAGTAAAATGGACTTTCTAACAATTATATGGATGTTTTACAATAAACATATAATCATAAAGTTTTCCTTTGGATCAAATTGTTTAGATTTGAATATGTTAACTCACCTTCCTTTATGTTGACACTTGATTTTAAACGTGTTCTACAGGTATTTGAGTTCGGCTTCGGAAATTATGGCGTATCTTGTGTTTGTCGAGGCATGTTTTGTCACTTAAAATGTTGGACTAACTTTTAAACTTTCTGGGACTAATGTAATAAGATCCGTGAGGATCAAAGACTACTTTATCATGTCATGGTTATGTCGTGTTTTGGGACGTTAAGTTTAAAATATATGTTTTAAATAAGTAATATTGTCCAACAATTTAATGCATCAAACATCAAGATAGAAATGGGCACCAACTTCCGTCACCACTACGTTTTATATTCCGCTGCGACATTTTTGGGGTGTGACATAAACATTGAGAAATAGTTAGTTGGTAAGCTATCTAGGACCTAGTTAATCTTCCACCCACCGACAAGGTAGTCGATTTCCAAAGCGAAAGCCATTTTTCAAAGCATTCAATGGCCATAGCACAAATTGAGATCCTATTCACATTTACTCCAACTTTGATGCCTAAATAGGTGAACAGGAATTCACCCGCTTGAGAAGAGATACTATTTGCATAATCTTCCACTTCTTCATTGGAGGATTAAATCATTTGTACTTATCAAAATGTAAAAATCTGGTTAATGCATGGATCATAGAAACCTTTATAAACCCTTGTTTCAATATATGGTTTGTAATAATAAACGCCATTTGTGAGACCTTAGTTTCGGTTGTATGTAAAAAATCATTTTCTGTCTTTGTGTTTGTCGATAAGTATGATGTAAAAAGTAAGAGTATTTTGTCAAACGTTATATATGAAGAACACAAATCAGGTAGCCAAGGTCACCATTGAATGGAAGGGTCTGTGGTTATTTTTTTGAATGACAATTTCATTCCACAAGGCTAGCAAACAATTAGCACAAAACCACTACACACCAAATAGAAAAAAAGGTTTCCTATTTGTCCACACTATAGGGATGCCTTTGCTCTTTTTGACTGAAAACATCCTATTTTCTCATGTTGTTGACTGAAACATTTTCAAACATGAGTTAGTTTCTCGCGCAACATATATTCCAAGTAGCTATCATATCACCGCTTGAATCATCTTCTTCTGTCTCTCCTCTCCGAGGATGTGTTTATGGTACTCAAAAACATCAAGAATTGAGAAAACAACAATAGGGGGATATCTAAGCACCTGGTTAGATTTTTCCAGACATGAATATAGATGCTTGGTTTCACTTTAACTCATCCCTAGGCAAACCACTTCTCTCTCTCTCTTGCCACCACTGCACCACCACTACAACACCATCATCCACCACCATCATCTATTTTCCATCTTTTAGACTGTGTGTAGTCTCGGGATCAAAGATTGATAGTAAGAATCTTTGTCAAACAAAGCTCATGCTTGGCTAAATTCTTACATCACTTGGTGAAGACATATATTTTATGTATTTCTTTTATGATTTCCAACCTTGGCAACTTAAATGTTAGTTTTGACAACATATAAACAAGTATAATCAAGTTCCAATATCAAACAATGAAAACAAAATAAAAATTCAGAACTTTGATCTCTTGCGCCACGCGAGAGATTCACTTAAGTCTTTCGCGGGCCGCGAGCGGCCCCGCATGTCACGACAGAATGATGTTCCCCCGTCGCGTGCCGCGGGGGAGACCCTTTTCTAGCGGTTTCACTTACTGGACCTACATATCTGCCCAGCTCCCAATTATCTTACAATTACCAACCTCAAATGACAATAACTTTTTATCTAGAAGTTCGTTTTAGGTGATTCTTTTTCCTACGCGTTTGTAATAAAAATACGCACCAAT
The DNA here is from genome assembly GCF_002127325.2 of Helianthus annuus. Lineage (NCBI taxonomy): Eukaryota > Viridiplantae > Streptophyta > Magnoliopsida > Asterales > Asteraceae > Helianthus > Helianthus annuus. The sequence continues at coordinate 96,321,961 of NC_035447.2, read as the reverse complement.
TTATCCTCTTTTCTTCATATGAAACCTGAATTATAAAGGAATAGTTTATAATTTCTTGTTTCATTTATTCGACCCGTTTGTTTTATACTTTGCAAACATGTTGATCATTCATTTTTACTTCAAAGTGTACATACCCATTCCCCAGACTTGTGAACTTTAGCGTATTATTACTATTTCATGGTTTTACTCTTTTATATCTCACAATTATCGAGTGACGTTCGCGTCACTTTAATTTTACCAATTTACCCTTGTTTTGACCCGTTTGGTCATCTAATGGAAACCTCCATTTTTATCATCATACTAACTTATTTCAACAAACATTTTGACTTAATACCATGCCTAAAGAACTTCGTCATTTTGGCATTATACAAATTGCACAATTACTAATTCAAGTTAACTAACTATATCCAATATACAAACATAATGTAACGGAGCCAAGTTACGTACTTGCATAATTCAATTACCCATTCCCGAGCTTGTCCATCTTAGCGTATCACTTCCATTCCATGGTTTACGCTTTTATAACTCAGATTTAACGAGTGACGTTCAAGTTACTTCGAATACTACCATTTCGACCATTATTTTTACCCGTTCTTTATCTAGTGAATTACATCACTTAATATACATTCTAAACATGACTAACTTAAACAACATTATCAATAAACATATCTAACCAACTATTTATTTTGACTCGTTTGGTTTGTCGAGTGAATTCCATCACTTCTTAGACTTACCAAACGATTACAATTTTCGCTATAACAACATTAAGCATATTTAACCAACTATTTATTTGGACCTGTTTGGTTTGTCGAGTGAATTCCATCACTTCTTATATTTACCAAACGATTACAATTTTTGCTATAACAACATTAAGCATATCTATGACTAGGCTTGTCTACATAAATGTAAACAGACGACAAGTCGCGTACCTTTTAAAGCATATCCTTCAAGCGCGCGTCCACTCCGACTTGACCGCTTGAAGATTCAACCACCGAGCCTATAGAGTTCAACCAACACCGTGTTTAGAACTCATATCATTTCATTTTACACGTGATTCACCATATTATTCAATTACGCGTTTCATTCAAAATTTTCGATACATTAGCATTTGTTTAGGCATTTAATCAAACACCTTACGGGCATGATTTCATACAATTAACAATCAAGTTCATGACTAACTATTTAGCCAAGATTAAACATCAATTAGACAAATGCATGCCTAATTTTCATATCAACATTCTGGATTTACTTCATAGAGCTCAAAATACACTAGAGTGACAATCATAATCCTAGTGTTTAACATATTTCTACAAAACTCACTAAACACCTATATTGGTGATTATGAATTTCATCATGATGAGCAAAATTCAACAAGTTAATGGCTAGGGTTAACTCCTAGACATGATTTCATTCCAATTTCATCCAAACAACAATCATGCAAGCACAAATTTCGAATCTTGTGTGTTCATCCAGAATTTAAGATGGAACCAAATAGTGAAATTTTACATACCTTATGATCCCTTTACTGAGGTGATCACTAATTTGTGCTTGGATTTTGATTTGGGCTTGACTTGCCCTTTCAATTTGATGAATTTTTGAAGTTTAGGGTTTGAGCATGAGAGCCTTTCTTGGCTCTGGTTGAATTCGTAGGAACCACACACATATGTGTGTGTTTTATGTTTTAATATTTGATTTAATTAAAACTCTAATTCATTTGTCCATGTTTAGCCCCACAACTTTATTCAAGTTTTTATAAAGGGTATTTTAACCATGTTTGTTCTATTATTTCAAGTATTTAAACCAACTAGGTTATTTATTCCTAGTTATTTTATCTTGACCATAACGGACTTTTAATTTATAATATAAAATTTATATTTTTGGGGTGTTACAAGTCTACCCCCCTTAAAGAGGTTTCATCCCCGAAATCTTCTTTAAGTAGTTCTTTGGTTTTGTCTAAACAAACTTAGTTTCGTTTTCAAGGCATTCTTTCTTTTAGTAAAAAGTCATCATTCACATCAACGCGTGTGTCTTTCACGTGTAAGTCCTCACGGAATGTAACTCGTATCTTGTATTTCTTATTTTGTCACCTATTTGACCGAGTTGTCATTTGATCACCCGATCACTGAGTCTGTCAGCATGTTTACTTTATGCTAATCCTATATTGACAAACGCGTTACATAGGTCATAGCATTACCTTGACCTTGAATGTTTTTTCCAGCTAGACTAATTAGTCACCGTTACTTCATATCCCGTCATCCGGGAGCACCATATCGCCATCTCCGGCCCTTTGTGTGTTTACTATTTCCCAAACCACTTCATATTACATATATTTGTTAAAACGTTGCTTTTGACTAAGATTGAATTTTTTAGTTTAACGTTTTCTCTTTGTCTTACGTCATTTACTTATGTCAGGGAATTTTACTTCCGAGGATTTATTCCTCTCCGTTATTATTTAGGGTGGGGGGTTATAACTAGTTTCCTTACTTAACCCAAATAACCCGTAGGTTCTTTCACTTAGCCTCGTAGGCTATTTCTTTAGATTTTCACCTTTTTAAGGTGAGACCCCTATAGTTCGTTTCTTTTTATTTGTGACCCAAGGGTCTTTTTGGTCCCGTAGATCTTAACATTTGCTTGTAATCCCGAAGGTTATGATGATCCTGTAGATTCATCTTTTACTTGCGTCATTATTAAAATGTATGTCTACATATATAGTGTCAAGGCACCCCTTGTTATGTTTGGAATCATTCACTTTCGCTTTTGAATTTTATTGACCTTGACCGCAGTCCAAGGCTACATTTGTTTTCGTTTGAACTATTCTTCCGACTCTATAACTTCTTCCATCATTTACACGTCCGTTTGTTCTTCGCTTACCGTTATCCGGTTCATGCTTAATTTTCTTTACAGCCCATTACCCGGGTTCTCTATCTTAATGTTTTTAACTCTCCAGTTTCACTGATTTGCGTTTTTCCTTTCTATACTTTCCCATAACCCTTTATATAGATTTGTTATTATCTCGCACTTTTATTTATTCTGTTCGCTCTTACTTACATTATCAATGGTCATACTTTATTCGGCCCATTCAACATTGAAATAGTTAAACATAACTACCAAAATTTCTGTTTTGCGAAATTTTTATCGTCTTTTAGTCATAACTCTTAATCCGTGTCTTTTGACTTTTAATCCGCGTTCTCGTCTCTTGGTTTATACATATATCTGAAATCCTACCCATCTATCGGGTATTTTACCGAAGTCATTATCATCGCACACATTGCGGCATGCATTTAAGACTTCGTTTTGATTTATTTGGTCGTATTAGCGAAATCCATCGCCTTTACTCAACCAAGTCCTTTATTCTTTCATTCATCTTTTTTGACTTATTCGTGTGAATTTCATCACTTATGACAGTCAAACTTTATCCCTATGTCTTAACATTTTTATTCATAACCTTAATCCATTATCTAATTGTTGCCTAACGTTATCTTGTTAAAATTTTATAACGTGTACCTGCGTTACTCACCCCAATGGGCTTTCTCCCAACTCGTTCATCTCTTCTTTCCTTGCCGTCATCATGGTGACTTGTAGCCTTTCCATGACTCCGGGTTAAACGACTTCAATAGCCTTTCCGACTTTCCCATAGATCCTTTTTGCACGTCTCCTTAGTCATGAGTGTCACACCCTGACTTTTGCGGAAGCGTGATTATGTGTGACTTGCTTAATATCATTGCATTCAACCATAACAAACAACTATGTGATAAAACACAAGATGGTCATCCATTAAATAAGTTTAAAATATCACAACCACATAGTCTTAAAATCCAAACACAAACTTCGAATCCAAATTTCAACCCATACAAATTGTTTAGAGTTCCGTAAGGACTCGACAAAAGACATTAATAAAAAAACCAGGCTTTGAAAGATGTGTCTTATCCAGGATAAGACACACTATCCAAACCCTTAGACTCCGGATGACATCTTTTATTCCCAAAATCACTTGAAACACCCTAACGCCCGCCAGATCCACATTTAATTCTCTGAAATACATGTAGTTTGAAAACATGAAGAAAAGTTGATCGAGTTCATGTGTTTTGTATGTGTGCACGAATAAACCTTTGAAATCATTGTAAGTATGTATGTTTTGTAAACCCGATATGAAAGCAAACAAGGAAAACAGATCGATTAATGGTTTGCAAGGTCATTAATATGTGTGACGTGATGCAGGAAGGCTCAAACCTAGCAGATTTTGCACCGGGCTTCTGGCTGTAAGACATAGTCACTTCATGGGCCAAACCCCTGGTCCACATGGGTGTGGGCTCACTACACCCAAATAGATCTATCACTCATGTCCCTCGGTCCTACAACGAGGATTAATGGTCTTAAGCGTTGTACCCACCACTCACATGATCTAGCAGTACCTTTCCTTAGATAACTATACCAAATGTAATCGTATGTAAACAGTTTGTAACACGTACTTCACCCCCGAAGTTATAAAACTAAAAACAGTGTAGGATCAGTTTTGACCACACGAATGAGTCAATCAGAGCTAGTGCTTACTGAAAATGTGGCGGAAACACATTTTCAGCATGATACAAAGATAAACGTAACAGAAAGGAGTAGAAACGGATGAATTCACACTTTAAACACTTTTTCTTCACTTGATAGCAATTGCCACACGGTCAGCAGTTCGACGTAGAGTACAAGACAACGTTACAAATGAAGATAACTTTAGGGGTATTTATAGAGTTTGTGAACCGCTCATGTGACATGTCCACATGAGCGATCCAGCCTGGTTCGCTTTTGTGGACATATGTCACAAAAGCGGTCCAGCATCATAACTTTCATATAATTACACTTTCAACCCCTGAACTAATACAAAATAACCTATCTAGACCGTATACGTTAATCTAACTTTACAAAGACGCAGGCTTTAGACATTATGCACCAACAAACTCCCCCTTGGATGAAGCCGCAGTCTTTGTCTTGAAAATTAGTCTTCAGATAGCTGCTTTGTAATGTTCTTCACGCCCTTTAGGCTTCCTGCTTAATGCAACTCTTATCTTTTCATTTTTTCGCTTCTCTGCCTTCTCTTCTTCCTGTTGTTTCTTCAAAAACTTTCCTCTTTTTTCTTCCATTCTACGATTTTCACGTTCACGTTCACGTTTTGCTTTCTTCTTCATCTTTTCATCTAACTCCCACCATGACGATTTCCACTTGCTTTCGGAATTGATTCCTTTTTGAAAGAACAGTGATACAACACGTTGGAACTGTTGAGCTTGATCTTTATCTTCTGCTTTATAACGAATCTTGTGAATAAACAAGCATTCGATGTCTTTTGCCGAACAATTCACCAGCCACATCGGATCATAGACACGAATATATCTCAGTTCACTACCAGCTCTGTACGTTATGATTGCTTCAGTTGTCAAACAGCTGTAAACCCAATCAATGAACCCTTTATAAAAAACTTGCTCCATTTCTGGCATAGGAATTGTTGTCATGGTTCTTGGAGGCTTTACATTCAGAATAGTTTCTGTCACACCAGACACTGGATCTACTCTTTGAATACGTCTTGGACGATGAGGCTTCCATTTCAGATATCCTCTCAGAGTCTCGTACTTAATATATCCCCACATCGCCTTATAATTCTGCCTCACCTGATACTCTAACGTTCTCACCTGAGATAACTCATCGACATCCCACCATGGTAATGACATAATGTCATATAAACGTTTAAAGTATTGGACACCATATTCTCTTCTAACTGCATAGGCGTTGACTTGAGGAAGAAAACCCCAACTTATAATGTCACCAAGAGAAATAGATCTATCACGTTGAAAAAACTTCAAAGGCCTTTTGAACTTTCTCTGATGACTGTCTTTAAACCATTTTGAATGATCTTCTTTCTCAACATTTGATTGACTTTCTTGTTCAGCTTCTTTTCTCAAACACTCGAACACATTTTCATTCACCGCTTCAGTCACTTTCTGACGCAACTCATCTCTATTTTCAGCAGCAAAGAATTCCATTAACGTCAGAAGTTTTGAAGTGTCTTCAGGAACATCTTCATTATCAGAACAATCCTCTACTTCAACCCTATCATACTGATCTGCATCCTCAACATAGTTATACTTGTAATCTTTCTGTTTATTGATATCAAAAGATTCCAGATCAGCTTCAAGATCAATTGGATTCTCGGGATTTACATCGTTTAACATCTCCCTATACACATCTAGACATAAGAACAATGGTTCATGATGTTCTACAATCTGAGTCTTACTCGACTCCCCCTTTCTCTCAGCTTCCCCACTTTCTTCATTAACTGTATCGTTTAGCAGATCTTCAACGACTTTTTCTTTTGAAGCTTCAGTTACTCTAACACCTGAGCCTCCTGCAGCATCATCATCATCATCACCTTTCGATCTGTGACTGCTTGCAGAATAAACAAACTCTTCCTCATCATCATCTTCATCATCCTCTTCTTCTTCGCCACCAATTAACTTTGGCGATTGAATTTCTTCTTCGACTATACCAGGAACTGAGGATATAGGCACTGGATTATCTATCACCATTGAAGGCACAATAGACATTACAGAACTTCCTTCAACAGCTTTACCTTTATCTTTCATTTGCCTTTCTACTTCTGCTTTACGTTCTGCACGAAGATCCTCTAACTTCAACTCTTCATACTTTTGATCCACTGTTGTTTCTAACATGCTTTCCACACCTCTATTCAGCATGTAGAACTTGTGTTCATGCAACGCTTTAGCAGCCATAAGCTCTTTATTCTTCAACTTATAGTACTCGTTTTCACTTTCTCGACAATTCTTCTCCTCTTCTAACTCAGACACTCGAACTTTCAAAACATCAATTTCTGTTTGATCAACTTCAATTTTCAGTGTCAACACTTTGTTTTCACCTTCTAATCTCTGCACCTTACCAACAAGAGACTTTTCTCTTTCAGCAATCTTTTTGCATTCATCCACCAACTTTTTGTATTCTGCTATCACCTCATCAATTCTCTTTTCTAACTTCAATACTTGAGAATTGTTTGCAAAATCAAAATCAACATCTAGCAGATTATCATGCGGTATTGCAAGGCCTCTACTTGAAGAACTAGGTTGTGCTTGGGTGATTGGAGGTGTGCCAAAAAGATCTTGTGAAGAATAATATTGTTGATGTGGAGGTGGTGATGGTGGAAACAGAGGAGATGGTTGTCGTTGTGGAGTAGGTTGTCTGGGTGGTGTTGAATGTGATGGAGGAGTAGGTTGTTTTGGTGATTGTTGTGGTGTTGGTTGTCTAGGAGGAGATTGATGTATTGGAGATTGTGGAGGTGTTGGTTGATGTGGAGGTGTTTGTTGACGTGGAGGTGTAGATTGTGTTTGCATAATCTTCTGAGGGCGCTTTGACACTTTAATCTTTGGAGTAGCCTTCTTTCGACCTCCAGCTTTCTTTTTACTCTTAGGAGTAGATTGTGATGCTGAAACATGCTCTGGAGAAGGTTCATAAGGTGCATCTTCTTTCTCTTCTCTCTTTCTCTTTCTGAGTAACTTCTCCTTTTCTACCTCCTCTCTCATTCGCCTTTTACGTTCTTTTGCATCAACTACTTCAAAAACAGACCCACTAGAAGAACTAGTAGTGTCTTTATCAACATCGTCGCCTTCAACATCATCTACAACTTTCTCTTTCTCCTGTGAAATATCAACATTATCAGTAAACAAATCTGTATGAATTTCAATATGTGCTACACTAGCCGCCTCTTGTTCCTTTTCAATGTTCACCTCAGGAACTTCTTCTTCAGACTCATCTACTAACACAGTTTCAGCCTTCTTCTTTTGTTTCTTCTTTGGCTTTGAAGAAGAACCTTCACCTTCAGCTACAGGAGTTACAAGTCTACGTCTGCGTCCAGACTCCTTCACATACCACTCATTCTTTGTTGGTTTGAAACCCTGAATTATCTTCAACTCCACAGCATACAATGCTTCTTTCATTTCTTCTTGATTTCTCCAATTCTGATGATTTTCTGGATCAGGATCCACATAGTTTGCATCTCTAAGCAATCCGAAGTTTTCAATCACTAACTCCGGCTCTGGATGATGAGGATGATACTTAACAAGGTTCTTTAACGAGATATTAGACATGTGTGCTTGAACAAGAAGATCATCCTTAATGTTTCTGTCAATACCAGGATAAGCACGGTCAATCATCATTTGAACAAAGCGTGGATATCTCCAGACTCTAACATCTGACGCTAGATTCTCCACCATATAATGAAAAATTATGTGCGAGAAGTTGTATTTCTTGTTCAACACTAATGCAGTTAACATGTTCATTTGATAATCCCTCATCTGGTCATAACTTCCCTTTGTGTGACTCAGGGAAATCAAAATACAGTGAATCAAGAACTTGAATGATTTCTGAAATTTTGACTTTAAGTAGTTCCCAGTATTCAACGTGCTTCTGTATCCCAAACGTAGCATACAACCCTTCACCACTCGTTCAGGAAATCTAGTTGGGTAGTTGGCTTCATCAGGGAAATTCATAACTTCTCGAACCAACGCTTCGGTCACTAGTATAGTCTCTATCTTTCCATTCACTTCCACTTTTGCTGAAATCACCTTGTTTTCCCCGTCATACTTTGCACTTTTCCAAAATCTACTGATATGCGATCGATACAACGGCCTTTGTTCAGTCATAGCTTTCTTCACTGGAATGCGATCCATATAAGTCAAAATACTGCTAAATTCAGATAATAGCGGACATTTCTCCACATCTAAATCCACACAACTGTTGTGAACTGGATCGAATAACACATTCGTAGATGCCTGCACAACAACAACAAACAGGGACTTAGACAAAATTTCACATTTTGAACACTTTGACCAAAAAGGCGATCCATCACAGAACATTAAAAGCGATCCAAACATTATAATACCACAAAGGCGATCTAAGGACTTAACAACCCTATAGGCGATCCACAAGAATGACTAAAAAGCGGTCCAACTATAAAAAAAAAAAACACAAAAAGCGAGCCACCCCTAGTCACATAAGCGACACAACCCTAATATGCCTTAAAAGCGGTCCAGAACTTGTTCCAACTGGCGGTCCTAGAATTGTATGAATGGACGATTCAACATGGAACCTATGAGCGGATCAAAGTACATCTGTTCACAAAAGCGGTTCAAATATGATCTATGAGCGGTTCTGAACAATCCTAACTGTAAAAGCGACCCTGCACTCAAATCATGTAAAACATTTCTAAATCCTAAAATTGATGCTACAAACATATTCTACACAAAATTCCGAACCTAAGAGTATCTTTTAATTTGTTAGACTATCCTAAAACACTCTAGATCTAAATCTAAACACATTCAGTTCCGACAACCCTCATCAAACGATCAAATTTCATCAATTAGCATGTAATACTACACCTAGTATCATCATACGACACTGAATTAACAATCATTTCACACAAACATGATATTCACAGGCTTAAAACATGAATCGTTCACTCACACAAGTCGACAGACATGATTTATCACATTAGAACTGAAATTAAAAGAGGATTTACCTTGCCCATGATGTAAATGATGGAAATCTATCAAAAATACGAGAAAAACAGGGCTCAAATTGATGAGAATCTTGATGACCACGAACAACAATTTAGGATCGCCTCAGAGACACTCGTCGTAAAAGCGGTTTGGAAATGACAGAATAAGCGGACCAAGTACCTTTTATATGGGGTCAGGGTCGCTTATTCGTCACAGTCCATATGAGCGGACCACAATGGTCATTTGACAAAAAGGCGGTCCATAGATGTGTCATAAGAGCGATCCACCCTTAACTTTTCAAAAAATTCAATTTTTAATCATTTTCAACTTTTTCGATTTCACATGCTGGCACCCAGTTGTCCAAGTCCAAGTTAATGACCTTGGAACAACTGATTGATCTTCCAAGTCCAAGTTAATGGCCCTGGATGATCAGATTTATGAAGTACTTTGTCGTTTTGTTTTAGAAGCAGTTCAAATTAATGAATTTTTGACGTTTCAAACATTTGCACATTTTATCTTCCAAACATCATACCAGATCTATGTTTGCAATCACAGCTTACCCAACCCTCATCAGACACCTACATGATCTGCACACAGGCTTTGAACTTCCAATCCCCAGTATCAGTTGTCGAAACTAAAATGAGAAAAAAAACTTTTTGGGTTTCAAGCTGTACAAACTGAAATATATACACACAATATTTTTTCGAGTGTGTTAGGGGATCATATCAGCTGCTGACAGAACACAAGCACCATTAAGCTTATTTCATTTTACACATTTAAGCAATTCGCGTTGATTGTTAGTATATTGATCCACTTTAAATTCTCACAGAATTTTCAATCTGTTTGGGATACGTTATTTAGTGTTTTAGAGACTTAAACGTCAACGTGTGTTCCCACCTCAGTATATACTCACGTATCTGGATCCCAGTATTCAGTCTTACAGGTGAATATACCACAGCTGATATCTGTTGAGGTTAGATGCGAAACCGTGAGAGCTCAGGTCAGAACTTCCGTTCAGCAGAGAGATGACGGCTCGACTTTTCGGTGGGTCCCCTTTAGAGGATCTTTTGCATTTCAACAGCAGCGACTATCAATTTTATTGTTTCATCAGCATGCTGAGGGTGAAGCTTATGTTTCAAAGCTTTTTGCATAGAGTATTATCCGGGGACTAGGTCAGTATTTCCATACAGCAGAAGTCCCGGGATAATACCCCAGATATCACCGAGTATAAAGACCTAGTATCTCAGAATACGGGACCTTTCAAACAGGATTTCAGGGGTTACCTATATATCCTGGAAGTGTTCCCCACGAAAACGCAAGTTAAATTTAGTTTATATCCCAAACCGATATACTAATTCTGTAAGAACCTACCGGCACATCTTTAGCGAGACTGCTTAAATTGCATTTTTACATTACATATTACTAGCGTACTGTGCCCGTCTAGCTGATGTACTATCATTTCCCCTATACTACATAGCTCTTTTTGCATTTTTTAATGTTTTTGGATTTTTATGATTTTATCATGTTTTTGTATTTTTCTGCGAATATCTCCCCCTAAAACTAAAACATATTTTTGTGTTTTTGTTTTTAACGAAAAGCAGGAAATACAACTGTACAAACAAAATTTGACAACACAATACGGTTCAAGTCAGATCGCCGCCCAATTCGGCTTCACACTCGATAACCCTCCCAGATTGTAGATTTTTTAACCCATTTAACCTTAAAAGATAATAAAATCTCTTTTTATCAAACAGTTTCGTGTAAAAATCAGCTTTCTGATCATCGGTGCTCACATGTTCAATCCGTATTAGTTTCTTTTCGTAACAATCTCGAATAAAATGGTGACGGATTTCTATGTGTTTCGTTTTTGAGTGGTGAACTGGATTTTTCGTAACATTGATGGCCGCTTCATTGTCCACAAATATTGGTGTATCCAAGAATTGCAGACCGAAATCGCGCATCTGCTGTTGAATCTAGAGAATCTGAGAACAACAGCTAGAGGCTGAGACGTACTCAGCCTCGCAAGTTGAGAGCGCGACTGCAGTTTGCTTCTTGCACTGCCAGGTAACGAGCCGAGTTCTGAAGAACTGGCACCCAGCAGTGGTGGACTTAGCGTTCTGCTTACAACTACCGAAGTCTGAATTAGCAAAACCAGATAATGTAAAATCACCCGAGCGAGGGTACCACAAGCCGATGCTTGGGCAACCCTTCAAATACCGTAGAATTCTTTTGACGATTGTCAGGTGTGAGTGCTTCGGGTTTGACTGATATCGTGCGCACAAACATGTCGGATACATGATGTCGGGCCGGGAAGCTGTAAGATACATCAACGAGCCGATGATCGATCTGTATAATGTTTCATCCATCTTCACACCTTGTTCATCCGGACAGATACCATGATTTTGTGTGAGGGGGGTTGATGCAGGACTGCATTCTGTCATGTCAAACTTATCCAGCACGTCCTTTACATACTTTGATTGATGAATGAAGATTCTGTCGGGTAGTTGTTCAACTTGTAACCCAAGGAAGAACTTCATCGCCCCCATAGAACTCATCTCGAATTTCTTCTTCAACACAACTTCAAACTCTTTGCATAGCTCGTCGTTGGTGGAACCAAAAATAATATCGTCAACATAGATCTGCACAATCAGCAAGTGGCCAGCTACTTCTTTCGTAAACAAGGTGTTGGTGCACTACATCTGCTGATTCCGTCTTGTATCGAGTCATAGACTTAGATGTTAGATCTGGGCATGATATACGAGTAATTGTGTGAAATGTATAGGTTTTAGAATAGTTGGATCGCTTATGAGGTCAATTTGTATTCGGACCGCTCGAGCGGACATAGGTTAGGACCGCTCGATTGGACAAACAAGTGGATCGCTCATACGTCATTAGGTAGGATCGCTCAAGTGGCATGTCTGGGCCGTTTATTGGGCCTGTCCAATAAGCGGTCCCAAAGCCCTATATATACATGATGAGCGAACTAAGTTAGAACGTGGTGTAGAAATCGTGCCGAAGTGCTGCCGGTGCGAGATTTGAAGTGTAATCAGCGTCAAATCAATAAAACAAGTAGTTAAAGTGATCTGTGTGCTATTTCTACCTTAGTTTCTTGTTATTCCGCACCTGAAACCAAGGAGAAAGCCTCTGAACGACTCGTGCGGGTCAGAATACGATCCTACAATTGGTATCAGAGCTTAGGAGGAGGTTCTCTGCAGAAATTAGCCGGATTTCGTCACTTTTACTTACTTCTACACCTTCTTTTACTCGTTCAGGAAGATTTCACTGTCAAAATTTGCTAAATTTTTCACAGATTGTGCGCAATTGCATCGAGATAAACCCTAGAAAGTTTCGGATCAAAATTCAAAGTTTTAGTGGGTCAAAATTGGATTTGAATGTGGTCCGCTCGATCGGGCTGCTTTTGAACCGCTCATTCGGACGGTCGGGAACCGCTCATCCGGACGGTTGAGGATCGCTCATTCGAACGATCAAGAACCGCTCATTCGGATAATCAGGAACCGCTCTTTCGGATTGTGAACCGCTTATACGGATTTAGTTGAATCGCTCGACTAGATTGTAATTGGATCGCTCTTTCGGACAAGTGTGAATCGTTTTTTTGATCAATTCTTGGACCGCTCCAAACGAAGTTCATTCGGCCCGCTTATTTGAATCCATCCGGTCAGCTCATCTGATCATATTGGTCTGTTTTTCCATCACACTTAGCTCGCTTATTTGTCAACAAACACGTGTCGGGTTTTTGCGAAACATGGCAATGATGTTTGATGAACAGGAGAACTATTATTTCGAAAGATTTAATGATTGGCATCACGGATTTCTAGATGAGGGGTATAGGAAAGTGAGCAAAGATGGATGGGCAAAAAGGTTCAAATATTTTGTGTGTTTGAAAGACGAAACGTTGGATGATCTTAAAGACCGATATAGTGTTTTACTGAATTATCTGAAAGATCATGAGATATATCCGTCAAATGTTGAAAAATTGGAGAAATTTGCAGATGCATTACCGATTGAATGGGGTGAATGTTTGAAGAATTTAAGGGAGAACTCAAATTTTTCAAAACTACCTCTAAATCAATTTATCAGCAAACTTAAAGCTCATGAACTTGAAGTTAGAAAGAAAAAGAAAGATTTGATCAAGGTTTTGGAGTATAATGTGCTAGATCTAAGTTCAGATGTGATTGAAGAGATGCATAAAAGGGTTACTAAATGTATCAGGACAAAACATGTGCTGAAATACGATTTCAAACGAGGTTCTTATATTGATAATAATGGAAATCCTTTTGATTTCGTTAAAATGTTCTGTGCAGGTACATTCATAGCAAAGGAAGAAGAAACTTCAAAAGCTGAAGAATCGGTGAAGAATGAAACAATGTGCTCAACATGTGACAACTTTAAGACTGACAATGACAAACTCGTGAAAGACATGGCAAGTTTGGCATCTGAAGTCAAAAAGTTGAAAGATGAGAAGCACGTTGCTGAAAATCAGATTCTTATTCTGAAAGAAAATTGTGAGAAGTTGAAAGCTGAAAATGACAAACTGTTGGTTGGTTTTAACAGTTTGACTTTGAAAATCAAGAATTTGAAGGACAAGTGAAAATTCTTGAAGATGGGAGAAATGTATGCAGTAAAAACAACATTGAAAAACAGAAAATGATAAATTCCCATCTTCAGAAGATTGTCGAACTTGAAAAAGAAGGTGAAAGCGCTCAAAAGAAAATCAAAGAGTTGGTTAAAGAGCTTGAAAGCAAACAGAAATCTTCAGAAGATTTAGATTTCTGGATTAAGCTTGAAAACAAGAATCTGAAAGCGAATGAATCAAAATTTCAGGAACAGATAAAAGTTTTGATGAATGAAAAATCTGTTCTTGAAAATTTGAAGAATGATAATGAAAAAACTATCAAGTCTCATTTTGGGAGAATATCTCAACTTGAAAGTGAAGCTGAGAATTCGAGGAACAAAATTGATGAACTTGAGAAGAAATTGATAGGTTTTGTGACTAAATCTGACAGTTTGAATTTTCCATGTCCAAAACCAATCAATTCAGTTCCGATAAGTGAAAATGTTACAAACTTTGACAAAGTCAAAGTCGAAGATTGTGATGAGAAAACTGATGATGAAAATGAGAAATTTTATTCAGCAGATGAATCTGAGAAAGTGTCTGAAGCTGAAATTAAGAAAAAGAAAACAATTTCAAAATTAAAAGAAAAATTTCAGAAAACTGTTTTGCAATCGACTGAAAAAGGAGAATGCTCTAAGCAAAAACCTGTGAAGAAGATTGTAGAACAGAAACAAAAATTTAAAAATGAAGGAAAAAACTCATCAGTACGATCATCCAATCAAAAGAAAAAATTACAAATAGTAGAAAATGAAAATTCAAAAATTGTTGTGTGCAGGACGAACTACAGTGCTAAAGCGTCAAAACCAGCAAACTTGAGGAAGGAATATCACCAAGCCAGACAATGCTACGATCTGAGCGTTTGGTGTGAAAATGGTAACTGGTATGATAACAGGGTGTGCTACAGCTGCGGATATCAGGGGCATATTGCTATTAACTGCCAGTATTGGAGTTATGAGACCAGGAGGTGCTATAATTGCAATATCAAAGGTCACATTGCCCGAGATTGCCCAAGGAGATCACATGAAAGATTGAGGGACAATTCTCAGAAAATGGCAAAGAAGATACCAGTCGTTGTCAAGCCCAAAGAATTGAAAGCTTCGGGTCAAAACGTCAAAGAACAGAAAGTCAAAGAATCTAAAGTTCAAGAAACAAAAGTGAAGCTTTCTCAGGGGCAGAAAGACCGACTGAGGAAAAAGAGAAAGAAAGCGAGAGAATATCTCGAAAAGATTTTGTCCTCGGGTTCACCCGACAGATCGTATAAGAGTGCTGATAAATCGATTCACTCGACAACAAAGTCAAGTAAACCGAATTCATCAGATACAAATCTGAGGACTAAAGAGGATAAGAAGAAGAAGAAAGTGAAGTTTTCACTTCCTGGCGATGAATCTGTTTCTTCGGAAACAAAGGAGCCACATGTCAGCGATGAATCTGACTCATTAAAGTCAGACAAGCCACATTCAGGCAATGATTCTGGTGTGGTAAAACCAGAAGAGCCATGTGTTGAGGTAAAGGTCGAGAATTCTAGTTTAACAATGGTTGAGAAAAATTTTCCACCATTGTTGAATAAGAATTCAAAATCACCCAAGGCTGGTCAGGCTTGGGTGAAACTTTTCAAATAGAAAAACCTGACTTGCCGGAGCTCCCAGGTTGGTAAGTGTGGAGCATGAATCGGCATCTTTTTAAATCTGTGTTTGAAGGTTTTGCAGGACTTGCCGGAGATCCCAAGATGGTATCGTGGATCATGAATCGGCATCTTTCTCAAAATTCTATTCGGTAACGTCAATCATAGAAACGGTAAAGAGGTTTGTTTGTTGATGGTTTACAATTGGTATAGAGGTTTCTGAACTGCAAAGGGTAAATCAAGGACATTAACTTGTACTTGGATTTTCCTACATATGATCGAAAAACAAGATGATGAAGTAACCCCGTACCTAAATTGTTTGGTAAACAAACTTATATTTTTCGGAAAAACCGTTTTGATAAAAACAAACTTAAGTGTTTTGAAATCATTATGGGAAAATAGTTTGTTGTGAGGGGGAGTTCTGATTGTTTATGCCAGGTGGATGGAGAATTGATGTGATTCTCATCATGTTGTCATATTTGTACAGTTTGTTTCAAATTTTCCCAGAAAATCAAAATTGAAACATATTTTGATTTTAGGGGGAGTAAATTTTAAAAAATTAGAAAATTTGAAAAAATCAAAAAAACATTGAAAAAGTCAAAAATGAGTTTTGTTGTAAACAAGAGGAAATGATAGTAAATCAGTTGGACTATCACAACATGCTAAAGAAATGTAATGCCAAATGTGATAAACGGTCTCACTGATGATGTGACGATAGGTTTTTGTACATTTAGTAGATTTATTCGGGATATAAACCTAAAATTTCAAACTTGTGAAATTCGTGGGGAACACTACTTGGATATATAGGTAACCCCGAAATCTCATTTGAAAGGTCTCGTATTCTGATATACTAGGTGTTTATACTCTATGATGTCTGTGGTATTATTCCGGGACTTCTGCTGAACGGTAGTTCTGACCTAGTCCTTGGCTAATACTTTCCGCAAAATGCTTGGAATATAGCATAACGCCCTCAGTTGATTAGACAATAAGATTGATAATCATCTGTTGTAGCTGAAAAGATCCTCTAAAGGGGACACACTACTAAGTCGAAACTGATATCTCTCTGCTGAACGAAAGTTCTGACCTGAGATCCCTCAGTTCTCGCATCTTTCCCCTAATTTATGTACAGACATCATTGTAGTGTTCATACCTGTAAGACTGAATATTGGGATTCTGGATACGGGAGTATATTCAAGAGGTGGGACACATGAATTGAACTAAGTTCATAAAACACCTAAATAGTATCCTGAATAGATTGAAAATTGTATGAAAATTTAAGAGGACAATTATATCGTCAATCTACGTGAATCGTTTAGAACTTAAAACGATTAAAAGCTTAACGGTGTTTGTGATGTGTTTCAAAAACTGATATGATCCTCTTGCACAAACTCACAAAAATATGTTTGTTTTGCATTTAAATTCCTGTCTTTGCATTTACATTTTATATTTTGAAAATTCCAAAAAGATTTTTGACAACTGATGGTGAAGAGTTGATTTTCAAAATCTCAAAGGCTAAACTTGATGAACAGACAGGTTGGTTAAGTCATTTGAAATGTTTAAAATGATTCATTAGGTTGAATGAGAAATTGAAATGTTTCAAATTTGTGATCAGTGTTTAATTTGTAAAAATTCTCAAATGTTTTGTTGATTCATTAAGTTGAATCACAACTTTATTTGTTTGTGATAGAGTGTTTGAGATGTATGCAGATGATGCAGATGATGAGTTGAATAGAGAGAAGCCAGGAGATAATTTCTATGGTGGTAACAAATCCCAGACGACTATCCTAGCAGGGTGATAGGTGGAGTCTGATGAAAGTTATAGCCAAAGAAAGATAGATCCAGGCAGAATTCTTGAAGAAGACCGAACTATATCCGAGAATGTCTTGTTGAAGACTCTCACTGAAGATTCCGTCAACATTCAAGGGGGAGTCTGTTGGTGCAGTTGTCTGTCGACTACATCTTCGTTCGAGTCTTAGAATGTTAGAATGATAAAGAGAGAGAAGCCCAAAGACTGATCAAGACTGATGATCTGAAGACACAGCAGTGTTGTGACTCGATAGTCGACTCCATCAACACTTGAGGGGGAGTCTGTTGGTGCACTACATCTGCTGATTCCGTCTTGTATCGAGTCATAGACTTAGATGTTAGATCTGGGCACGATAGACGAGTAATTGTGTGAAATGTATAGGTTTTAGAATAGTTGGATCGCTTATGAGGTCAATTTGTATTCGGACCGCTCGAGCGGACATAGGTTAGGACCGCTCGATTGGACAAACAAGTGGATCGCTCATACGTCATTAGGTAGGATCGCTCAAGTGACATGTCTGGGCCGCTTATTGGGCCTGTCCAATAAGCGGCCCCAAAGCCCTATATATACATGATGAGCGAACTAAGTTAGAACGTGGTGTAGAAATCGTGCCGAAGTGCTTCCGGTGCGAGATTTGAAGTGTAATCAGCGTCAAATCAATAAAACAAGTAGCTAAAGTGATCTGTGTGCTATTTCTACCTTAGTTTCTTGTTATTCCGCACCTGAAACCAAGGAGAAAGCCTCTGAACGACTCGTTCGGGTCAGAATACGATCCTACACAAGGTGCTATCTACTGTGCGTCTTGTGAACCCATTGTCCAGCAAGTAGGTCGATAGCGTCTCATACCAGGCTCTCGGGGCCTGGTGGAGACCGTATAAAGCTTTATCCAGCAAATACACCTTGTCTCTGTTTAGCGGATCTACAAACCCCGGTGGTTGCCCCACGTAAACTTCTTCTCGAATCTTGCCATACAGGAATGCCGATTTAACATCGAGTTGATAGACTTTGAAATTTTCCATGAAGCAAAGGCTAGAAAAATGCGGATTGCTTCAAGCCTTGAAACCGGCGCATAAACTTCTTCATTAGTCTATTCCCTCCTGCTAGCTGAAGCCCTGGACCACTAGACGTGCTTTGTTCCTCACCACGACTCCTCTATCATCACGTTTACATTTAAATACCCATTTTGTCTTTATCAGCTTCTGATTCTTCGGCAGATCGACCAGTCTCCAGACGCCCAGTTTCTCAAATTGTTGCAGTTCCTCCTGCATAGCATTCACCCAGCTGTCCTCGGTCAATGCTTCTTTGTAAGTTCTGGGCTCAATTTGCGAAATAAAACATTTGTATGAGACTTCTTTCTGCATATCAGCTATATCAGAATAAAAACAAGTAAAAGCTTGATCTATCTGATGTCTTGTTTTGACACCACTCTGTAAATCGCCGATAATTTGTTCTGAAGGATGATAAGACAGTGTCCGTGGCATCACAGTATCAGGCACCACAACTTCCGATTCCAGATTTGAGATATCGAGATCAACGATTTGATCAACAGCCTCCTCTGATGTCTCATTTGGTTCCTCGTCAAAGGTAGGGGCGGGTTCCTCCTCTGAGTCGTCAGAAACATCAAATGACGGAGCTGGTTCCTCTGGTTCCTCTGGCGATATATGAACGGTTCCACTTGGTCCTGCTTCATCATCGTGAGTACCCACGGTGGGTGTAGGAACATCTAGCGGTCTAGATTCCGGCTCTTGCAATTGACTTTGCTGATACAGGTACATAAGAGCAAGTTCCTCCTCACTCGGCTTGGACGGCAGATGAAACGATTCCCAGAGTTTGTCGTAGTCAAATAGGAATCTTTGTCCGGAAAGTTGTTGCGACGGCGTATGCTTCTGACAATCCACATGATGGACCTGAATCACCTTCCCCAGACACGGTACAAATACCCTCTTTAATGGGCTAGCGTATCCTACGAAAAATCCTTCATTTTCTTTCGCTCCGAATTTACCATCAGCATCGATGAACGTACACGGAGAGCCAAAAGGTTCCAAGAACTCAAGATTTGGCTTATAACGATGCAACAACTCAAAACAAGTCTTTTTATATTTCTTCACTGTCAGAACTCTATTCAGCGTATAGCAAGCTGCTGACACTGCTTCACTCCAGAAGAAAATCGGAAGCTTTGAATCGGCCAACATAGTACGTGCAGTCTCAATCAGGGTTCTATTCTTTCGTTCAGCCACGCCGTTCTGTTGTGGTGTATATGGCGCACTGAATTCGTGAAGTATCCCCTTTTCATTGCAGAACTCGTACATTTTGTTGTTTTTGAACTCAGTTCCATTATCGCTTCGAATTCTTCTGATCGGCAGCTTGTACACTGTTTCCATCTTTTTGAACAAAACCATTAAAGCCTCGAACGTTTCATCCTTCTTTTCCAAACAAACGACCCATGAAAATCTTGTATAATCATCCGTAACCACCAAACAGTAAAAATCTCCACTGATGCTTTTGACGTTGACCGGCCCGAAGAGATCCATATGCAATCTCTCGAGAGGTAACCGGATGGTGTTGAGCATCTTTAGCGGATGAGACTTCCGTACCTGTTTACCTTTCTTACACGCAATATAATCATCAGGTAAATGAAATTTTTTAACATTCACACCTTCTACCAAATCGTTGTGCACAAGAAAGTTCATTTTACGAATGTGTATATGACCCATCTTTCTGTGCCACATAACTGACTCTTTTTCAGTCGCTTTAGATTTTGTCACAAAGCATTGTTTTTGAGGAGTTGTTGGTGTTGCAGCGCTCATGTCTAAAATGTAAAGATCATTAACCCTAGGGGCGCGCAACAAAACCAACTCATCAGGGACTTTAAACCCTGGTTTTAAAACCAAACATTCTGTTTTTGTAAAGTGTACGCTAAAGTCTTTGTCGCAGATTTGCGAAATACTTAACAAATTGTTCGTCAATTCAACAATATAATTCACTTTGTCAAAAGATATAATGCCGTTCGTGAGCATTCCCTGACCAACAATCCTTCCTCCTTGGTTACCGGCAAATCCAACGTAACTTCCATTAATCGCTTTGACATCATACAACAGTGCTAAGGATCCCGTCATGTGTCGCGACGCTCCGCTGTCCATTATCCACCTTGAGAGCACAGACTTGGGCAGCTCCTGCAATCAAATCACAAACACATCAGTTAAACAATGATGCCCACGACTTTTTAACTTCCGACATTGTACCAAAAACCACATTGCATTTCTCAGTTGTTTTTGGAAAGTTAAATGTGACATTTGGCTCAATTTCCTTTTTATCTTGTTTCACATTGTTATGAAGTTTGGGAAATTCAGACAAAAACTGATCAATTTCAGACTCAAATACAGCAACATCATCTTTCACAGACTGTGACTCATTTTTCAACACTTTTTCCATCTTTTTAATCTCACCAGATGGCTTAGATTTCGCCATCCATGACTGATTTTCAAAAGTTTTTACTTTAGGGTAAAATTTCGAAGTCTTGGGGGACTTAGAAGACTCGCCAATTTCGAAAATCGATTCTGGCTTATCCTCCGACTTCAACTTTTCACCTCGTTTGAGAATTCGGATCGGCGAAACCATCACCTGTTTATCTTTTGCAACGACCGGTGATTTTGGTCGAGGTTTTTGAATGGTCTGTTTTGGCACATTTTTGTTTTTATCCTTAGATTTTTCAACCTTCGATTTTCAACCACTTGTTTGTTAACAGCTTTTACCACAACTGGTTTTTCGATCACTTTCTTACACTGCTTTGCCATGTGGCCGACTTTATTGCAGCGATAGCATACACGTTGTCATACTCGACAAATGTGTTACCAACGGTTTCTGCTTTCAGCTTTTGCGCTGCATTGAAATCGTCCACGGCCTTTTGACTAAAAATATAATCTTTTTCAGTCTCAGTGCTCGGACCACAAACAAATACATCATCAATTCTATCTTTTGGCTTTACCAACTTCTTAGTCATTTTCTTCTCAAAACCAAGACCTTTATTCTTTAACTGATTTTTCATGTTTTGGTTTTTACCCACCCCTCTACCTTTTCTGGACTAGTAGAACGTGACGAACCAACTGATTTATTTAGTTTTGAAAAGAAATCATTTTTCTTTAACTCATTTACGCTCAGCTCAATCAGCTTAAACACTTTCTGAACATTCTCAAATTTAACATTCTGAAGCGGAAACTCGGTGTTGGAGTAAAGTTTGTCAGATCCAACCATAGTGTAAGCCACCATAATTGAATCATCATCCACACTTTTATCCGTTTTTGTCAAATAACGATCTAAAAAGTTTCCGTCCTCCTCAGAATCACTACCGGACTCCACTGATTTTGCCTTCTCAGATTTCTCACTATCATCGTCCAACACCTGATCAATAACATTTTTGATTACCTGGGATTCGTTGTTAGTGTCAGACGCAGTAAACGTGATATCAATGTTATCAGGTAAATCATTCTCAAGTGTTTTCAGTTTGATGTTTAATGCAGCTTCCACCCCATCTGGATATTTCTGTGTATAATGATTCCACATTGGGGGTGGAACACTGTTAAAGGCAGGTGAAGCATGTGGTTGTTGTGGTACTATTTTCTCTAACACATATGATGACGCCACATAACTCATCAATTTCTGATCAGTTCTATCATTTTCAATTTTAGTCAACTCAAGCTCTTTTCTTAAAGATGCGATTGTGTCTAAATGAAAGTTTACTTCTCTTTGTTTGTCAAATAAAGTTGATTGTGCCAGCTTGGTTGCTTTATCATTTTCAAGACTTTCTTTTTGGATCATTTTTATTGACCTAGACAATGTGTCATACGCCTCTTTTACTTGCCCTAAGTCAAACTTCATCAAATCTGCATGTCGTTTCAGTTCCTGATACATGGTGTCTTTTTCAAGACACTCCGTGCATGGTTGTGAACAACGTTGACACGGTGTATCAGAGATTGAAACTTTTTCTACAATAATCTCATTCTCACAAACAATTTTACCAACAGGATTTGACTCCAACTCAGACGACTTGACCATGTTAACTTCTATGACTCCAGATTCCTCTCCTAGACCTGACACTTTATCGACTGACTCCTGAATTTCTGAATCTACCTCTTTTAATTTGCTCATCAGTGCTTTATCAGCAATCTCCTTTAGAGTTTCTTCAGTCATTTCCTTCGACACATCAATCATCTCCTCGACTTCTTCTTTCTCTGCTACGAATCTCGGGCACGTTCCGGTTCTTGGATCTTCAAAATAATCTGCAAAAGAACCAAAAACGTTAGGAGGTAAAATTGATTTCATAGTATAGACAAATTCCTCCCGTCGAGATTGAAAACTAAGACCATCAGATACAGATTCCTCAGTTTTTGCAGAATCTTCCATAGAAACATCTTTAACGACCTCCGGAACCTCCTGATCAACAACTTCAATAACCTCTTCAACCACGATCTTAGAAACAGACTCAACAGCTTCAGTAACTGCTTTATCAACCACCTCAGAGCCAGACTCAACAATTTCAGTAACTTCTTCACCAACATTCTCAGTAACTACCTTCTCGAAAACCTCAGGCTCAGCACCCGTCTCGGTAATCTCCACAACTTCAGCCATCATTGCTTGATCGTCTTTTCCTGGAGTATACTTGTCCCAACTAAAACCAGACGCAACCTTCTCATCATCTTGGTTGACGATCAACGCATTCTCAGGTTTGTTCTCAATCTGAGGTCTCTGAACTGTAGGCTGTTGATTCGGGCGGTGATATATAGCCTGTCTGTAATAATCATTGGTAAACGGATTCTGATGATTTTTCACCTCACGATTCGGACATTCTCGCTTGAAATGACCTTTCTCTTTGCATTTAAAACAGGTGACCTTGGTCTTATCGAACCCTAATTTCTGATCCGGACCCGACAAACTGTTTCTACCAGTGATTTCCATAAATCGTTGAGCTCTTCGAACTAAACTTGCCATACACCACTTAATATCTATCAATTCCAGTTCTTCCGGATCGATCTGATCGTAATCCTCTTTAGTCATATCAGGATTTCCGATCCTTCCAGCGACTAGACCTTCATAAGCTTCTAGAACTGATGCAAGTAACGCGATGTGCTGCTTGGCTGCATTCTCGGTGATTTCATTTCCATTCTTGATGTTAATTGCAATGTTACATTGCACTCCTGACACAACTGTCTGTTGATTTGACCCAGTAGAACTTTGAGGAGAATTTTGATATGAGACTTTGACATTCGGCTCGTAGTTGGCAAATGGAGTCGATTGACTTGACTGATAGGCATTTGGAGCAACAGATGAAGTGTTGTCTGCACTAAAACCGGTTTGAATTTTCGGACTCTGAACATTCGATACTACCGGACTACTATTGTAATACAAAGATACATCCTGTGGCATATTCGTTGAATTCATCTTCTTGACTTTCACCAATTCCAACTCATGAGCTTCAATTTTCTCTATGAACTCACTCAAACTATAATTCACGAAATCCGAACTGTTTTTCAACATCATCACATACGTTCCCCATTCCTCATAGGGAAGTGCATCGCACAATTTGTCTATCCACTCTTCATTTGTCTTCTCGATGTCCAACCTTCTCATCTCTAACACCAGATGACAGTACCTCTCGATAAGCTGCTTTGTTGACTCACCCTTAATCCCTGTGAAGATATCAAACTCTTTCTTTAGCAATGCCGTTTTACTTTTAATCATTGACGCGCTGCCTTTGAATTTTTTCTCTAATGCTTGCCATATTGACTGTGAATTATTTTTGTGCTGTAGTAACACTAAAATATCTTCTTTTATTGCTTGTTGTAAGATGCTGATCATCTTTTTCTCGGCTTTGAATTCGACCTGCTCTGCCTCTGTCAGACTGGCAATTGTCTTTTTTATATTCAACCCGTCTACTGGAGGAACATACTCTCTTTCGATTTTTATCCAACTCTCTAAGTGATTTGCCTGCACCCAATTTTTGAACCTCTCAGACCATCCTGAATATTCATCCAAACTCATCAATTTCGGAGGCTTCTGCATCGTTCCAAGTTCATTTTCTAGACTGACATTTTGCATGATACTTGCTTGGCTTTGAGTCGCACCCACACCCGAGAACATGTTATAGAAATCCTGGCTTTCCATTTTTAGTTGTGACGGAAAAATCTTTCAAACAGTCTGTATAAGCGATCCACAGAAGTAGCAATGAGCGAACCAACAAAAACTTTAAAGCGATCCAGAAATCTGCACAAAGAGCGATCCAGAAAATTGCACAAAGAGCGATCCTAGAAACTGTCCAAAGAGCGATCCACAGATGACAAATGAGCGGTTCAGAAGATGACAAATGAGCGGTTCAGAAGATGAAAAATGAGCGGTTCAGAAGATGACAAATGAGCGGTTCAGAAGATGACAAATGAGCGGTTCAGAAGAGCGATCCAGCAACTAAAGTCTCCATTATGAGCGATCTAGAACTGAAAATTTGGAGCGATCCAGCTAACAACTGTACTTAGGAGCGGTCCATAAAAGCGATTCAGAGATGACGTCAGAGCGATCTAACTTTCACGAAGGTTTTTAGGTCACTTTTAGGCCGTATTTTGATCCGAAACTTTCAAGGGTTTGTTATTACTGTGTTTCACACCTACTGTCCAAATCTCAGTCCATTTCAACCGCTAAATCAGTCCAGATCTACAAAAGTCTGTGAAAACCACTTCGTATCTAGCAACTAACTCGCAACTGGCTCTGATACCAATTGTAGGATCAGTTTTGACCACACGAATGAGTCAACCAGAGCTAGTGCTTACTGAAAATGTGGCGGAAATACATTTTCAGCATGATACAAAGATAAACATAACAGAAAGGAGTAGAAACAGATGAATTCACACTTTAAACACTTTTTCTTCACTTGATAACGATTGCCACACGGTCAGCAGTTCGACGTAGAGTACAAGACAACGTTACAAATGAAGACAACTTCAGGGGTATTTATAGAGTTTGTGAACCGCTCATGTGACATGTCCACATGAGCGATCCAGCCTGGTTCGCTTTTGTGGACATATGTCACAAAAGCGGTCCAGCATCATAACTTTCATATAATTACACTTTCAACCCCTGAACTAATACAAAATAACCTATCTAGACCGTATACGTTAATCTAACTTTACAAAGACGCAGGCTTTAGACATTATGCACCAACAAACAGTTAAAAGAAAAGGGGGATATGAACTCACAGTTTTGCGTTCTTCGTATCCGACTGTAGCTCAAAGTTTCCTCTGGTGTACACGACTACCTACAACGTACTACGGTTTATAAGACGAGCGGGTCGTGCCTTGACTTAGTACTAATTAGTGTCTTTGAGTTACGTTCCTCATGTCTTTAATATTATTCCAAGTTATATAATTATTTGTTAAAATAATAAATATTTTAACTTAAAGTATATTTACCAAATTTTAGAATATTAGTTAAAATAATATATTTTAACTTGTTACTTTTTATGTATTTATACATGTATATCCTTCCCAAGGATGGGTGTATTTATGCTCGTATTCAAATTCTTGTATATTTTTGACAAGTATCGGTAGCGTATTCCGGTGTGTATTTATACGTACGTGAATACGTATTTTATTGTGTTTATTAAGTATCTCATACTTAATTTTTGTATTAACTTTTCCCGAATAATATTTCTAATAAAAATACATCAATATATATTCCCAATATATTTTAAGAAATATTACATAGAAAAATTACTTATAATTTTTCCCTTGGCAAAAATATTTATAAATTTCATGTAAGTCTCAGAAAAATAATATATTTTCAAGTTTAACTTGGAAAATATATATAAACTTATTTTTCACCCAAAAATAATGTATTTCATGTGTATTCAACAAAATATATATTTTCTCCCAAAAATAATATATCTTCTGATGACGGGGGTAGCCCAAGACTAAATAAAATGACTAAATATGCAAATGCTCAAATGGTTAAACGGTTCAATGGTTAAAAAGCTGTGAGATGGGAAAAGCGAGGCGGAAACAGTGGCCAGTCACATCCGGAGATCGCTTCACCAACCCATAGCCGCAAAAGCAAAGCAGGTCTGCACAATGCACGCTATTACCCAGGGGTCAAAAGCCTTTAACCCCCAAATGGGGAAACCCTCCACTGCAAGCAAGGTTACTAGTCTAATACATTCTACTTCAGGAGATGTCTTCTCTTATAAATTGACACTTCATTTACTTCAGAAAACATCTCCTGGCCAGCTCTGATTCTCAAATCTCTGGTCATTCGTGTGGAGTACCTGCTTACATGCAAGTCACTCCTTTTCACATCCAACACACACATTCCATTTGCTCCCACTTCTGAATCTGAGTACATTTCAGAAGGAATCTTCAGCAAATAACAACAACAAACTAGTAAACCTCCGTCCACGTCTTGCAAACGTGGGGGGACCCCGCGACCTGCGTTAGGCAAGGTTGAACCCTCCAACCCTTTTGCCTAACCAACCCAGCTACTACCGTTGGTCTTGTATTTGTTGCATCAACAAGTTGGCGCCCACCGTGGGGCTACGCCGCTATTTCTTCTCAAAAAGACCTAGTAGTGTAGCTCTCTTCACTTAAAATCACCATGTCTGAAAGTGGATCTCCGGGAGAAGTGAATCAGATACCAAACACTTCCACCCCGGGTAGTAGCCAAGCTCACGTGGCTATACCAACCTCTTTCTCAACTCCGGGGAGCACACCCGAGTTCCTCACCTTCAACACACCGACTCCGTCCAGATCCGGAGTCCCATCTCCCAATATCGGTGTCTCTGACACCCCAGCACGTATTGAACTTACCCCCGAGGGGGTGGCAAACAATTTCCTTGAATTGAGGTCACTTCTCAACCAGCATGTGAGTAAAGAAAGAGAAAAAGGAGTGAGGATTCCTTTAGACTACGATGAACCTGAACCAACACTGTCTCCCGGACCACCTCTACCTCCTTTTGCTACAAGGAGTGAGGCTGGTCCCAGTAATCCTTCAAACCCTCACCCTTATCTGTCCACTATGACAAATCCTTTGGTACATCCTATCTTCTCTTCCCAACCAATTACTAGTGGTGCTCCTCTGGGACATGAGCTAACACTTGACCAGCTCCTACAGTCCCCAGTAACAAGCTATCCAGCATCTGTAACAACCACGTGGGAGCAAGCTCTGTCCGTGCTCCCCTTAGCACGAAGTGCTGTTATGAGCACCCCTCTCGGAATAAACTGCTCGGTTGGTCCAGGAAGCCTTCAAGGCTTCAACCTCATGCCCAATGTGATGACCCAGATGATGGCCAACTTCCCGTGGCAACACTTCATTAACCAAGTGCTAGCCACTCAGGGGAATCACAACAATGGAAACAATGTAGATGCAAGGGCTGAAGAAGACTTGGCTAAACCTTACAAGCCAAGTAACCTTTCATGCTTTTCGAAGCAGATAGCCGATTATGATTTCCAATCAAAGATTAAGATGTCGTCCCACATCAGAACGTATGATGGGACTGAAGATCCTGAAGACCATCTTCAGATCTTCACTGGTGCAGCCCGGATAGAGAAATAGTCGAACGCTGAATGTTGCCTGATGTTCATGCAAACTCTTGTTGGATCCGCCAGAATCTGGTTCAACGACCTACCTGCTCAAAGCATTCGAAGCTTTGACGACCTAAGCAAGGGTTTCCTGGCAAACTTCTCCCAACAAAGGCGATATGTCAAAGACGCAACAGTGATCTTCCAGATAAAACAACGTGATAACGAAAGTCTTCGTGCGTTCATTGAACGATACAAAAAGGAAGGTCTGACTTATGTAGGGGCAGATGAGAAAATGGGAGTGGTTGGTTTTATGAATGCCATAACCTCTAAATATCTCACAAGAGATTTCAACAAATCCCTGCCCAAAACCCTGGAAGAGGCCCCTGAAAGGGCCGAAGCTCACATCCGGGGAGAGGAGGCTGTAGACATTAAAGAACAAAGGAAAAGAGGATTCGGCTGGCGAAGCAATAGCCCAGCTAGAAAAAGGGGAAACTTCAACTCCTATGACAGGCGGCCAAAGGGTTCAGACCCTCGAAGGTCTGAAGGCCGGAACCCTTCAAGCAGAGAAAAAGGCATAAGTTTCACACCCCTCACAAAGACCCCTCAAGAAATCCTTGCAACAGAAGAAGTTAAACAAAACTTTCGGCTTCCTAGGCCTCTCCCAGAAAGCAGAAAAAACGAGAATTCCACCCAATACTGTGAGTTCCACGAAGAAAAAGGTCACCACACCAATGATTGCTTCCAACTTAAGAAAAGAATAGAAGAGGCTGTCAAATCCGGAGAACTCGCTCATCTGGTAAAAGGAGTCCGGGACAAAATGGCTGAAGGAAAGGGTAAGGAAGTCAATATGGTGAATTTTGATGGAAGGGTTCCTCATAAAAGACAACGGTTGGAAGCTTGGGAGCTTCAGTGTGTCTGCTTCCCCCCTACGGAGAAAGACCCACTTTCTAGCCCTCTTGTGGTAGAAGCCACCGTGGGAACGCTGCTAACATGTAAGGCATACATAGATACTGGGGCAACCACTGAAATCATGTTCGAAAAAATCTTCAACCGTTTAAGCAACGAAGAACGTTCAAGGCTTCAACCTTCTGGAACCTCTATAAAAGGTATCGCTGACATACCCCTCAAACCTTTAGGGCAGCTGACCCTTAATGTTCGTTTCAGCGAAGGTTTAAAAGAAAGAACCCAACCATTAACCTTTGTGGTTATCAACATCCCCTCAAGCTATGACGGGATCATCGGGAGACCAGGACAGTGTGCATTTTACATGGCAGTGTCTGTTGGCCATGGCACGGTTAAATTTCCTAACGAAAGGGGCATAGCAACCCTTCAACCCTCTCAGGAAGCTTACATGATTGAGGGTGAAAACTCAAACAGCGAAGAAGACATGCAAAGGTTGGTCATAAACCCTAAGTACCCTGAACAACGAATAATGGTCAATCCAAACCTTTCTCAAGAGACCCTTTCGTACCTTGAAAAGTTGCTAACACATTACAGCGATGTATTCGCTTGGTGTCCAGAGGATATGACCGGGATCCCTCGGAACATTGCCGAGCATGAATTAAGAATACCACCGGATGTCAAGCCGCTGGTCCAAAAGAAAAGAAGCCTGGCACCCGAGAGAAGTCTGGCAGCCTGCCAAGAGGTTGAAAAGCTTGTGTCGGCCGGTATTCTCCGAGAAGTCAAGTACCAATCATGGGTTGCAAACCCGGTTATGGTCAAGAAACCTGACAACTCTTGGAGGATGTGCATAGATTTCAAGGATCTTAACAAGGCTTGTCCTAAAGATTGTTACCCACTACCGGAAATTGATCTCAAGGTCGACTCCCTCACAGGTTACTCGTTCAAATGCTTTCTCGATGCATACAAAGGCTATCACCAAATCCTCATGAAGAAAGAAGATGAGGAAAAAACAGCCTTTCACACGGACAAAGGGATCTTTTTTTATCAAAAGATGCCTTTCGGCGTCAAAAATGCAGGAGCTACCTATCAACGACTCATTGACAAAGCCTTCAAAAGCCAAATTGGCAAAAACATGGAGGCATACGTTGACGACTTGGTGATTAAAAGCAAGACGGAACATCAAATGCTTGACGATATTCAAGAAACTTTCAAGAACCTCAGAAAGGTTAACATGAAGCTTAATCCGGAAAAATGCTCATTTGGATTCGAGTAGGGAAAATTCTTGGGTCACATTGTTGGAAAGCAAAGCATCAAAGCCAACCCTAACAAAGTGAAAGCCGTCCTCGAAGCCAAACCACCAAAAACCAAGAAGGAGGTTGAAAGCTTAAACGGGAAGCTTGCAGCCTTGAAGCGTTTTACCTCAAAATTGGCCGAAAGATCTCTGCCCTTCTACAAAACGCTCAAGAACTGCTCAGACAAGAAGGATTTCAAATGGACTGAAGACGCAGAAGAAGCTTTCAACCAAATGAAGCAACATTTAGCTTCCCTACCAGATATCGCGGCACCAAAAACCGGGGAGTTAATATCGGTGTACCTCTCAATCGCTGACGAGGCCATCAGTGCAGTCCTCACCATTGAGTGAGACAAGGCCCAGGTACCCGTTTATTTTTCAGCAAAACTCTAAAATTAGCTGAAACAAAATACCCTCCCCTTGAAAAACTCGCCCTAACCCTAGTTCAAACAGCTAGAAGGCTTCGAAGGTATTTCCAAGCACACCCCATACAAGTGGTCACCGACCAACCTATTAAGAGTGTGCTTGAAAAACCTGAAAACTCAGGGCGATTAGCCAAATGGGCCATAGAACTAGGTGAGCATAACATCACCTATGTCCCAAGAAAAGCTATCAAGGCACAAGTCTTAGCCGATTTCATTGTGGAAGTCCCAAACCAGACAATCACTGAAGTAAATGCTACCACTACTGAACCCTCCAACCCTGAAGCCTGGAAGCTTTTTACTGATGGGGCTTCAAGCGTTGAAGGGTCAGGAGCTGGGCTAATTTTGATCAACCCAGAAGGGCTGGAATTCACATATGCTCTCCGTTTTAATTTTCAGACCACCAATAACGAAGCTGAATACGAGGCACTAATAGCTGGCTTAAGGCTAGCTAAAGAGATGAAAATCGAAAAGCTTGAAGTGTTCACAGATTCGTTGCTGGTTTCAAGCCAAGTGAATGATAGCTACATAGCTAAGGAACCCAACATGAAAAAATACAAAGAAAAATCCAAGGAACTGATGAGTACCTTCAAGGCATGCAACATCAAAATGATCCCCAGATCTCAAAACAAAAAGGCTGATGCCCTAAGTAAGCTTGCATCTCTCACTTTTGCCCACCTTACCAAGAAGGTGCTGGTAGAAGTGTTGAAGGCCCCACCGATCGATGAATTGGAAATCCAAGACGTAGTTACCGAAGAAGATCCAAACTGGATGACTCCCATCAAAAAGTTCCTTAAAAACGGTGAATTGCCAAATGATCAAGCAGAAGCTAAAAGGGTTTAGATCAGGGCAAGGCAGTACGAGCTACAGGGAGAAACCCTTTACAGAAAGAGTTACCTTGCCCCCTTGTTAAGATGTGTCGGTCCGGAACAAAGCAAGTACTTGATCAAAGAAATTCATGAAGGTGTATGCGGAGCTCACTTTGGAGCTAGGTCGGTGGTTGCAAAGCTCATGAACCTCGGATATTTCTGGCCATCAATGCACCGCAATACAACCGAGGAATTGAAGAAATGTGACGCTTGTCAAATTCATGCACCAATTCCAAGAAGTCCAAAGCATGACTTAGTCCCAATAACCTCGGCATGGCCATTCCACAAATGGCGGATGGACATTATTGGTCCATTTCCCCCAAGCAAAGGGGGAGTAAAATTCTTACTGGTGGCAGTAGATTATTTCACCAAATGGCCCGAAGTCAAACCACTTGACAAAATCACGGGAAAACAAGTCATTGACTTTGTTTGGGAAAACATCATTTGCCATTATGGATTGGCGGGAGTACTTGTCACTGACAACGGAAGACAATTTGCTAAGAAGTCTTTCAGCACTTGGTGCAAGGAATACAAAATCGATCAGGTCTTTAGCTCAGTGGCTTATCCGCAATCAAACGGTCAGGTGGAAAGAACAAATAGAAGCATAGTGGAAGGCATCAAGACAAGATTGGGAAGATACGAAAACAACTGGCTTGAAGAATTGCCTAGTGTTTTATGGGCAATTAGAACAACCAAAAAAACAAGCCATAAGAAAACACCTTATAGCTTGGTATTCGGATCCGAAGCTGTGATCCCCGCTGAGATAGGAGTTGTAACCCAAAGAATTTTCAACATGAATCCCGAAACAAACCAAAAAGAGATCATGTTGAATTTACAACTCCTAGAGGAAGCAAGAGATCAAGCCGCAATTCAAGAGGCCAAATACAAGCAACAAATGGAAGCTTACTACGACAAAAAAGTCAAGAACGAACGTTTCAAGCCAGGGGACCTGGTCCTCAGAAACAACGAAGCCAGCAAGAAAGAAAATCAAGGAAAGCTTGGCCCAAAATGGGAAGGCCCATACACCATCCTTGAAGCACACAAAGGTGGATCCTACAAGCTGGCTGACTCAGAAGGCAAAAAGCTTCCAAGGCATTGGAACGGCAAAACCTTGAAAAGGTTCCATGTTTAAACAAGAAAGCTTGGTTTGTATCAAAGTGTATTCAAAGCAGAATTATGAACATCTTTTGTAAAAAGCAAGTATTGCTGAAATGAATGAAGTTGCTTTATGAAACTTGTCTTTCTATCCTGAGATCAGGTTGAGAACCTAGCAAGAAACTCCATGGCGAGGGCCATGTAAGGGGATGAGCTCCCAGGCCACATCGCTCAATAGGTTCAAGGGTTGAATGAACCTATATAAGGGGTGAGTTCCTAAATCAATACAACTCCATGAGACTTGTTAAGAAAACCTAAAATTGTCTCATAGACGGGTGTGAACAGCCTACATCAAATGTTCCCTAAGCCTTAAAAATATAATCAACAAAAAGGCTTAAAAAATTCAAGTAAAAACCAAGGAAATAATAAAAAGGATAGGTGCTAGATCTTCTTGTTAAAAATACCAAGGCTAAGTGTCTGCAGCACTGAACCCTTCTAGGTATGACAAACATAAGAGCAGCACAAACTGGACAAAGACAAAGTTGCAAAAGGACAAAGAATCTGAAAAGAACAAAATCGCTTGGATAAAAAACACAAAGATACAAACCAAGTCAAGCCACAATTCTAAGAAGCTTTCAAGGCTTCAAGCCACTCGGGCAACAACTCAAAATCTTAAAGGCCTCAACCTATTAACAGACAGCCAAAAGGCTTGGAAGGTTAAAGCCAAACAGACTGCCTTAACAAAAACAGACTCAAGTCTAAACACATAACATAAATAAGAAAGTTAAGATATCATAACATACCAAAGAAAGCCCTAGAGGACTTCCAAACATAAGTCAAGGCAAGTCCTAGTGACTTGCAAACCTAACAATTGTTCAAGCGGCCAGACAGGCCTGCAATACAACCAACAGGAACCTTAAGGGTCCCTGAAAACCTAACATTGTTTAAAGATTACAAACCATAAGCTGTTTTTAGTGCTAAGAAAGCTACAAATTAAGAATCAACAGACTTGGAAACTCTAGAACCTTCGCCCTTGGTCTTCTTTGTTTTCTTCAGCTTCTTAGTCTTTAAACCTCCATCACCACCAACCGCTGAAGCCTCCAAGCTCGCATCCTTAGGAACATCCGTCTGACCTGAAAGGGTATCATCACTATCCCCCGAATAGGATCTCTTCCTTGAAAGAGAACCCAAGATTTCGGCACAAACTTTCTCATTTAGGCCCTCCGGTTTCAAGTCCTGCAACATAGTAAGAGGCTTACCAAAACAACCAGAAACCTAATGGATGTAAGGATAGGTCAGTTTCTCCATTTGCTCAACGGAGCCTTTAAAAACATCAGAAGCCTCGGGACGAAATATAGGTGACTTCTCCAAAGGATGGCCGGATTCATGAAGCTTGTAACAAGCAATGAGGCCTTGGTGTTTCCCCAGGTTGAGAAGCTTAGTATAAACATCACCAAGGGCAGAATTGAACTCCTTGGAATGCAAAAGATAAGTAACAACCTGCTGGAAACCATGCTCAATTAACCACTGATTGTCAGCGGTAGAACGAGCAACTGAAGCCTTCAACCCCTCTTTCTCCTCACGAAAAGCCTGTTGTTGAACAGCCAAAGTCTCCCGGTCAGCTTTTAACTTCAACAACTTAGCCTCAAAACTCTTTTTCAAATCACCCATCTCGATCTCATGCATCTTCCTCAGGTCACTAACCTCCTTCTGCCATGCTGCTTCCTTCTCGGCAAAACCAGCTATTTCCTTTTTCATCGAGGCCATGGAGGATTTCATCTTATCCTTCTTCTTGTAAAATTCCTCATATTCCTGCATCCTTTGACGAAAACGGGCAATACCTTGAGGAAGCATAGCAGCAAGGTTGCAGGTACTCAAAACCATCCGAGATAACATCAAGTCATCATCCATCCCAGCAATGGTCTTGTGCGCCGAAGGAGGAGCAAGGTGACTAAGAGCATCCTCACAAACAGCAGCATCTTTGAGGGTGTCGTCATTCTTCACTAACCAGGTAGGCACATAAATCCCTTCCGGATCTAACCCTTCAACGTCCCTGCTTGAAGACTCCTGAACAGGGGTAGCAACAACCTTCTTGCTTGGAACCTTTTTACCATGAACAACTAATTCTTTATCCTTCTCAGCACCTGCTTCACCACCTTGATCTTCCGAAACTTCAATATCATCACTCAAGTCCACTGGTTCAGTAGAAGTGGATTGAGGACCAGCTTTCAACAACCGACGAGAAGATTGGCGGGTCGAAGACTTGGGAACGTTGGACTTAGAAAAACCCTTGACATTGGCAACACTAGCATAACCTGTGCCCTCAAACCTTTGCTCAGCAGTTCTAACCACAACATTCTCGCCAGGAACAGACGGAGCATCCTCAAACACAACATCAGAAGTATCATCACTTTTGATAAAATCCAAAGCAGACATGACTACAAAAAACAAAACAAAAGCAAATAAGTCTACCATCAAAAGAAATGCAAAAAGGGCAAAAAGAGAAAATGCATACCCACGCCATTTCTCATTAGTACCGGATCCCGATCAACTTTCCCCCAAATGTTACTAACCCCTAAAAGAACTAATAAATGTTCAGGGAAGGGACGAACCCTCGAAGGGCACCCCCGAATGGCTATAAGAAAAGTATCATTCAATTCAGATTCAGAGGGCTCCGGATCATTGAGAACAGCATCCGGATGCCTCCACACCATCTTGAAGGGAAGAATAGACTCGGAAACCCAGAAAAAGCGATCCTTCCAGGTCCCAAGTGTTGTAACCATGGACGAGATAAGGCAAGTATCAACCTTTGATGTTTCAAAGGTGAACCAGTCGCCATTCTTGGCCAAACGGAAAAACCGCCGAAAGAGCAACAAGGAAGGATCATATCCAAGAGCACGACACAAAACCTCAAAATGCAAAACCCTAGCCATCCCCTTCGGATGAACTTGCCCAAAAGAAACCCGATAATACTCCAACAAGTTCAAAACAAAAAACGAAAAGGGATAACGAAGATTCGACCATTGAAAATGACGGCAGTAAAGAGCAATCGAACCAGGGTTCAGTTTATCAACAGGAACATCACAAGCAGGAGCAGTTGGGTTAAATTTTCTATCAATACCATATTCCATACAAAATAAATCTACCTCCTCTTGTGTTAACCGAGAAAATGATTTTGCTAAGTCCTTACGAGCACCCATTTTTGAAAAACAGAAAATGAAGAATGCAAGGTGTAAAGGAAACCGAAACTAACCTTAGAGAAGGAAGGTAAATGGCAGAAACTTGGAAAGATTATGAATAAAATGGAGAGGATTTGCAATTATAGAATAAATGTAAACCTACAATAGGGGTAATAATGGCAAATAGTAATTTCTGCAAAACCGCCACCCTATCAACTGCCATACATCAATCAAATCAACTGTCAGTTATTTAAAATTCAAATTCAAATATTAACTGCCTTCAGCCTTTCAAGCCATCAAGCAATGAACCCTTGAAACCTTCAGGCGATACAATACATGCATAAAAATCAGAAGTCTTTGAGCTCATTACCCAAAAACCTCTGACTTGGGGGGCTGATGACGGGGGTAGCCCAAGACTAAATAAAATGACTAAATACGCAAATGCTCAAATGGTTAAACGGTTCAATGGTTAAAAAGCTGTGAGATGGGAAAAGCGAGGCGGAAACAGTGGCCAGTCACATCCGGAGATCGCTTCACCAACCCATAGCCGCAAAAGCAAAGCAGGTCTGCACAATGCACGCTATTACCCAGGGGTCAAAAGCCTTTAACCCCCAAAAGGGGAAACCCTCCACTGCAAGCTAGGTTACTAGTCTAATACATTCTACTTCGGGAGATGTCTTCTCTTATAAATTGACACTTCATTTACTTCAGAAAAAATCTCCTGGCCAGCTCTGATTCTCTAATCTCTGGTCATTCGTGTGGAGTACCTGCTTACATGCAAGTCACTCCTTTTCACATCCAACACACACATTCCATTTGCTCCCACTTCTGAATCTGAGAACATTTCAGAAGGAATCTTCAGCAAATAACAACAACAAACTAGTAAACCTCCTTCTACGTCTTGCAAACATGGGGGGACCCCGCGACCTGCATTAGGCAAGGTTGAACCCTCAAACCCTTTAGCCTAACCAACCCAGCTACTACCGTTGGTCTTGTATTTGTTGCATCAACATCTTCTAATATGTAGGATCGTTTTCGGACCCAAACGAGTCGTTTAGAAGAGTTTTTTGCTTGAAACGAAAGGCGGAAACAGACGAATCAAGGTAATTCAGCTTGCAAGTCAATTTAAATGCCTTTTGTATTGATATAACAACTTTTTATAGCAAGACGACACTTCGGCAGCACTTCGGTACTTGAGCCGGAAAGTTACAACTGAAGA
Source organism: Helianthus annuus (assembly GCF_002127325.2). Classification (NCBI taxonomy): domain Eukaryota; kingdom Viridiplantae; phylum Streptophyta; class Magnoliopsida; order Asterales; family Asteraceae; genus Helianthus; species Helianthus annuus. The sequence goes on along the minus strand of NC_035447.2, from coordinate 96,284,821 downwards.
GGACACATGGGTATTTATAGGCTGGCTAATTTCGTGCGAAACTATACAAACGAAATTAGATTTCATGCGAAATCTAATTTCGTGCGAAATCACTGCATAATTTCGTACGAAATCATCAAAGTGTAATTTCGTGCGAAATTACCCTTACACCCATATTTGACAGATTTCTCGAACTACGTGCCCTGATCTATCTATATACATACAAGACTCGATACAAGACGAAGTCGACAGACGCATGCACTAACAGACTCCCCCTCGAATGTTGACGAGTCTTCAGTGTCGAGTCTTCAATCTTCAGTTATCAGTCATCTTGAGCTCTTCCAAAATGTCTAACAATGTAAAGCATCCTCAATCTCTCTTCTTTTTCCATCTCCAGAAACGCGATCTGGCTCTTTCATCTCTTTATATCAGCACCAACAGACTCATCTCCCCCTCGGATGTTGATCTTCACAGGATCAGAATCACAACCAGGCTCACATTCTGCTTAGGATTGAAACCTGGCTTTCTCTAATCATAGACTTCTTAGTAATCAGAACCTGGCTACCTGCCCATTCTTTACCTCACAATAAATTTCACAAATTTAAAATTTAACAAATTTATATATCACTTGCAGGTATTAATCAACAATAAATGATTTTACAATGTTAATCTCAGATGAACCACTTGTAGAATTAAAAGATTTAACAATTATAAGCTTCCAATGATCACTTGGAGGCAAAATGTTCAAATCTTTTTCTTATTTTAAACAAACTCCCCCTCACATGTTGTTCATCATGTTTAGCACTCGGAATTTTGAAAATTAGCTTTCCAACATCAGTTTGTTGAAAATCTTTTTGTATTTTTCAAAATTTATGCTAAAACACACTTAAAATCTTTTTGGATTTTTGAAATAACGAAATGCAATAAAGAAATATATACAAACAATATTTTTGTGAGTTTGTGTAAGAGGATCATATCAGTTTTTGAGACAAATCACTAACACCGTTAAGCTTTATTTCATTTTAAGTTCTAAACAATTCACTTAGATTGTCAGTATACTGGTCCACTTAAATTTTCATACAAAGTTCAATTGTTTCGAGATACGAGATTAATGTTTTAAGAACTTAAACTCATATGTGTATCCCACCTCAGAATATACTCTCGTATCCAGATCCCAATATTCAGTCTTACAGGTGAGTATACCTAGATAATATCTGTTAAAGGGTTAAATGCGAAACCATGAGAGTTCAGGCTATTGCTTCCGCAAAATCAGAGAGATGATGGTTCGACTTTAGGTGTGTTCCCTTTAGATAATCTTTTCTTCAACAGCACATGATTAGCATTTTGAAATGTTTAATCATTTTTTTGTACTGAGGGTTGGCTTTAAGATTAAAGCAAATGCAAAGTATTATTCGGGGACTAGGCCATTGCTTCCACAATATCAGAAGTCCCTGGATAATACCCTAGATATCACTGAGTATAAAGACCTAGTATCTCAAAAAGAGGGACCTTTCATACAAGATTTCGGGGGTTACCCGTATATCCGAGAGATGTTCCCCACGATATATGCAAGTTTGATATTTAGGTTTATATCTCGAAAACAATCTACTAAATGTATAAAAACCTACTGGCACATCCACAGTGAGATTGTTTATCACATTTGACTTTCCAATTCTTTAGCGTGTTGTGATAGTCCACTGATGTACTATCATTTCCTCTTTTATACAACGAAACTCATTTTTGATTTTATCATGTTTTTGGCTTTTCAAATTTTCTAATGTTTTTGGATTTTCTGAAATTTTTACTCCCCCTAAAATGCAAATACATTTAAAAAATTTGAAAACAAACTGTACAAGTAAGGTGACAACATGATGTGAATTGCTTCAATTCGCCATCCACTTTGCGTAAACAATCAGAACTCCCCCTTACAGCAAACTATTTTCCCATTATGATTTCAAAACACTTAAGTTTGTTTTAATCAAAATGGTTTTTCCGGAAAATTAGTTTTGTTGATTTTAAAAAGCACTTGTAGGTTAGGGGTTCATCATGTTGTTCTTTCAACCACTTGTATGATAGATAAATCAAGTACAAATTAATGTCCTTGATTCACCAATTGTAGAAACAAACCTCTATACCACTTGAAGGTCAAAATACCACAGTTACCAACCTGGGAATTTCTCAAGAAAGATGCCGATTCCTACTCCCCAATTACCAACCTGGGAGTTCTGGCAAGTAAGGATTTTACTTGTGAAAAACTGCCATCCAAGCCTGACCAAACTTGGATGTTTCCTCCTCAACTTCACTTGGGTAATAAGTTGCTTTCTTTGTTTCATAAAAATCTTTTACCCCTTTCACTTTTCCCTCGACCATCTTCCAAAAATCTTTTTAACATTTCCATTAAACGCTTTTTTAACATCAAATTCTTTCTCCCCAGAATAGAATTAATTCGAAATCTCAATTTTACCAACTTTTGTTTTAAAATTTTCAGCTCGCAATGGTGGAAAGTTCTCATCATCCTTTGGCGGAACTGAATTTTCTTCTTTTTGAACAACTTGTGGCTCCTCTGACTTTGTGGAATCAGATTCATTGCCAGATTTCACATCAGATTTCTTAACAACCCATGTTTGGTTGTCAAGATTTGCTCTTCTTTTGTAAAATCTTTTTGAACATTCACGAACTTCATATTTTGAATTTTTGAAAACCTTAAATTTTTCCGTTGGTGATTCAACATCAACAATTTTTTCTTTGAGTTTCTGAGAGACTCCCTGTTTTGTATCGGTTGCTTTTGGGCAATTCCAAGCAATGTGACCAACTTCTTGACATCGATAATAGGTCCTTGTCTCCTTTCTTCTATAAGCTCTATTCTTTTCAAATTTTTGTCTTTCTTCATGAAACTCTCTGTTTGATTGCTTCTAGAAAGAACTCTTTGATTCCTCTTCACAACTTGTTCCTAAAACAAATTTTGTTTTTATGTTAGAAATTTTCTCATTTTTATGATTATCTGGTGGAATAAATCCTAATCGCTTCCTTTTGAAATTACAGTTATGGTTTGGTTTCTTTCGATAACCAGAACCAGAACTGTAACCCTTTTTCTTGTTTAATCTTTATTGAGCTCTTGAAGTGTACTTTTTAGGTTTTTCAATAAGATTTACATCTCTTATTTCAGAAATATTTCTGTTAATTTGAAAACCTTTTTGATCTTTTCAATTTGAACACTTCTTATTGGAAACTCTTTATCAGAATATAATTTGTCAGAACCATTCAAAGTATATGCAACTTCGAATGTTTCGTCATTCAAATTTGATTTTGATAACAAAAATTCTTTGCTATAAACCCGTTTAACCGTTGATTTTGGACTGTTGACTGACGAACTCAAACTTCCAAACTCAGACTTTGACTCCGACTCCTCATCTTTATCCAACACCTGATCGACCACTTTCTTTATTAACACAGACTCATGATCAGTGTCAGACGATGTGAATGTGACATCAATATTGTCTGGTAACTCATCAATTGTTTTGGATTTTAACTTTATATCGACTGCCTTTTTAACTTGCTCCTCATTTGGTTTTCTGGGCGAATAACCTTCCCAAATCGGAGGTGGACACTTGTTGTAACTGACACTTTGTTTCTTACCAGTATCCTTTTTCTTCGGCTTGTCATCTTGAAATGCTTCTAGACCTGCAACAGTTGGATAAATTCGATCAATCAAATAATCAGGACTAGAATAACTTTGAAGTAACCTTCTAATTCTTTCGTTTTCAATCCTCTCAGTTTCCAACTCATGCTTCAACTTAGCACACTCTTCAATGTAGTAATTGATTGCCTTCTGTTTAGACATCATCACAGCATTCATCATAGTCAACGCATCTTCTCTTTCAGAATTTGTCTTTTGTAAACTAGTTACTGTTCTGTTCAACACATCGTATGATTCTTTCATGTAATTGAGATCAAGCAGTAACTTTTCTTTCATCTTTTCAAACTCAGTCATCTTCTCATCTTTCTCTTCACACTGCTTACAAGATTCAGAACACTTTAAACACTGCTTGATGACTTCAACTATCTTTTCAACTTCGATTATCTTCTCCACTTCAACAACTTTCTCAACTTCAACCATCTTCTCAGCGACTTTAACTTTTTTTCTGATTCTTTGCAGCTCGCTTCTCCTTTAGCTTCTCAATTCTATCTGCAAAATAAAATTGAAAACTTTCAGAAGATAAAAGAGTTTTTGCAATATTAATATGCATTTCTTCCTCGTCATCACTACTGTCATCAGTTGGTGATTGATCAAAAACTATTGTTTTTTCCGAACTATCATCTGAAGAATTAGATTCTTCATCTTGATTCTTCTCATTATCAGCAAACACTTTCATCCATTCTGTCAACAAATCAGGCTCTTGAATGACTTGTGAAATGAGAGCTACAACTTTTGAATCAGGTGGAATGTATTTGTCCCACCTGAAACCTTCTGCAACTTTTTCATCATCTTGATCAATGATACCATAATAAGCTTTCTTGTTTGCTTCTTCAATCATTTTTGCATGTGCAGTCTGTGGTTCCTTTTGTTGATACGGTTGTTGCTTATGAGGTTGATGAGCAACGTGAAGATAAATTGATTTTTGATAATAATCATTGTTGCCAAACGGATTTTTAGCTCCTCCTGCTTCTCGATTGGTAATTCCCTCTTGAAATGTCCTTTCCCCCTACATCGAAAACAAGTTACTTTAGATTTATCAAAACCCAAAGTAGAAACATTTGCATCTAGAAAATCATTTCTTCCTGTAATCATTTTGAAATTTTCAGCTCTTCTCAAAACACTTGCTAGACACCATTTGATATCCATTAGTTCCATTTCTTCTGCATCAATCTGATCGTAATCCTTTTTGTCAGCATAGGATTTCTGATCCTTCCTGCAACCAATCCTTCATAGGATTCTAGCACTGTAGCGAGTAATGCCATGTGATCTTTAGCAACTTCTTCAGAAAAACTTTGATCATTCGGAAGATTCAATGCAATGTTACACTGTATCACACAACCATTACCACTTGTTGAGCTTTGAGAATGATAACTTGAAGTTGAACCCTTCGGATTCACACTTGGATATGAAGAAACTCCACTGCTACTGTTTGGACTTTGATTGACTGTTCAAGATGAGTTTTCAGCACTAAAAGCAGTTTGAATTTTTGGACTTAATTCAACATCTTGAACACCCCCTTTGAAATACATTTTAACATCTTGTTGTGCACTTGGATTGCTCATTCTAGCAATCTTTTGTTGTTCAAGATCTTGTCCTTCAATCTTTTCGATGAACTGAGAGATTGTCAATCCATCATATTCTCCGGTGTTCTTTAATATCATAAAAAATGTACCCCATTCTTTCTGAGGTAAAGCATCAGCTAATTTGTCAACCCAATCCTCACGATCTTTATTGATATCTAACAATGACATTGATCGGACTAAGTGACAATATCTTTCAATCAATTTCTTTGTATCTTCTCCTGGTAAGCTTGTGAATAAGTCAAATTCTTTCTTTAGCAATGCCTTTTTACTCTTGATCATTTTTTCACTTCCCGCAAACTTAATTCGCAGTGCTTCCCAAATTGAACGTGAAGTCTTATCATGTTGAAGCAATATGAATATGTCTTCTTTAATAGCTTGCTGTAGTAAACTTATCATCATTTTTTCAGCTTTGTACATGTCTCGTTCTTTATCCTTAAATTCAGAAATCTTTTTTCTCAACTCCCAAATCTGTACGTGGTAGTACATACTTTTTCTCAATACACTCCCAAGATCTCAAATGATTAGCTTGAACCCAGTTTTCAAATGGATCTTTCCAACCATAGTATTCTTCGATTCCCATAAGCTTCGGAGGTTTTTGTAAAGTTCCAGTCTCATTTTCCAAGTTCATGTTTTGAGCAATGGTTGCCGGAGTAGTCGGAGATGTAGCCAACGCATTATAAAATTCCTCTTCCATGATTCGGTTTTCAAAATTTCACACTAACAGCTTTTCAAACAAAATTAAAATTCACGCGGAATAGCCTTTGGTGCGAAATTACCTTGTTCAATCGAAATAACCTGCAAGACACCTTCAAACGAAATTAGTTCACTTGAAATAAAGATTTGGTACGGAATAGGTGATTTCGTATGAAATTACAAGCTAATTTTGTGCGAAATACCAGAACTAAAGTAATTTCGTGCGAAATAACCCAACCACAGTGATTTCGTGCGAAATTAACAGCAATTTCAAACGAAATCAATCACAAATTTAATTTCGCGCGAAATCAAGATGTCTATTTCGTGCGAAGTTATGCTGGCATCATCATGTCGAACTGATTTTTCTCAAATTGACCAGGTAATTCGTTGATTTTAGCTCTGAAACTTTCTAGGGTTTGTTAAAACAGTAATGCGCACATAATGTGTGAAATTCAAAGCATTTTGTCCGTGAAATCAAGTTAATTGTGAAAAGAAGGCGTAGAAAACAGAAATTTGAAGCTTAATTGGTATGAACTCTTCCTCCTGAGCTCTGATACCACTTGTAGGATCATTTTCGGACCCAAACGAGTCGTTCAGAAGAGCTTTTGCTTGAAACGAAAGGCGGAAACAAACAAATCAAGGTAATTCAGCTTGCAAGTCACTTTAAATGCCATTTCTATTGATATAACAACTTTTTATAGCAATTCGACACTTCGGCAGCACTTCGGTACTTGAGCCGGAAAGTTACAATGAAGAGGACATATGGGTATTTATAGGCGGCTAATTTCGTGCGAAACTATACAAACGAAATCAGATTTCATGTGAAATCTATTTTCGTGCGCTGCATAATTTCTTACGAAATCATCAAAGTGTAATTTCGTGCGAAATTACCCTTACACCCATATTTGACAGATTTCTCGAACTACGTGCCCTGATCTATCTATATACATACAAGACTCGATATAAGACGAAGTCGACAGACGCATGCACTAACATAATAATTCCAAGAAAATATATATTTTTATCAGGAAAAGATCAAATAGGAAGTTTATTTTGGCTAGGAAGGATAGGAAGCAATAGGATTAGGACATGTAGCAAAATTTAAAATAAAGAGGAAGGGTATTTTAGTCAATCTTATCCTTTCTTCTTCCTTTTCAAAACCCAATAACTTCAAAACCCACCATTTTCAAAACCCACCATCTTCAACCGTTTCTTCACTTTCTATCTCAATAATCACTACATTATAGTGCGATTTTCGTCAACAATCAATGATTCAAACACCCGATCAACGTGTTCTTCAGCTTTAGCTTTTTTTTGAAGAAAACCCAGTTTAATTTCATAGAAAATCTCGTTTTTTTCCCGGTGATTTTGAAGATAGTCACTCGATCCGTTCGATTCGAGCGCTGATAAGTGTTTCAATCATTCAAAATTCGTCAATTGTTGAAGGAATCACTTTGATCCATGTAAGAAATTCTTTAATTTCATTTTTACGATCTGGATTTTTGATTTAGTCATTGCGTTTTACAATCTTGGCGGGGGTCCGGGGGTAGCGCCCCTGGTAGCGGGGTCCAAGGGGCAGAGCCCCTGGCTGGCCATTGCGTTTTAGAAAAACACATTCTTGAAGTGTTTTTGGTGCATTGCGTTTTAGGTAAAACACTTTTTTTGGTGTTTTCAGTCCATTGCCTTTTACAAAGAACACTTTCTTTTGTTTTTTAGGCAATTGCGTTTTAGAATGAGTCATTTTTAAGTGTTTTCAGGCCATTGCGTTTTAGAAAAACACATTCTTGAAGTGTTTTTGGTGCATTGCGTTTTAGGTAAAACACTTTTTTAGGTGTTTTCATTCCATTGTGTTTTACATAGAACACTTTCTTTTGTTTTTTAGTCAATTGCATTTTAGAATGAGTCATTTTTAAGTGTTTTCTGACCATTGCGTTTTACAAATAAGACATTTCTTTGTGTTTTTGGTGCATTACGTTTTAGGTAAAAACACTTTTTTATGTCTTTTCATTCCATTGCGTCTTAGAAAACATACATTTTAAGTGTTTTCTGGCCATTGCGTTTTAGAAATAAGACATTTGTTTGTGTTTTTGGTGCATTGCGTTTTACGTAAAACACATTTTTATGTGTTTTTAGTCCATTGCGTTTTAGAAAGTACATTTTCTTTTGAGTTTTTAGGCTACTGCGTTTTAGAAATAAGACATTTCTTTGTGTTCTGGCCATTGCGTTTTACAAATAAGACATTTCTTTGTGTTTTTGGAGCATTGCGTTTTAGAAAAATGTCATTTTTTAGTTTTTTTTCATTGCGTTTTACGTAACAAGGGGTTTTTCTATTGCGTTTTACGCAACTGAGTTTTTAAATTTTTTTTTTTTTTGAAAATATAGCAATAGTATACTCGTTTTAAAGATAAAAAAACGCTCGTTTTTTTTGGTGCAATTTTTATAAAAAAATAATGTCATATGAAAGAGTTATTAACGTCTAAAAATGGGGGGGGGAATTGGAGGAGAGAGAAACTATTGGCTTGGATTGACTAGAATGCCCCTAAACAAACTCACGCGCCTCTTTTTTTCCCTTCAATTTCCATCATTTAAACTTAGCCCTTGATTAACTAAATGGATGGTCAAGATCACTTTCTAGCCTTTCTAGCCAAATAAACTTTCTAGTGTATCTCCACCCTATTTTTATCTACCAAAAATAATATATTTTCTCCTTACCAAAAATATGATATATTTTGTAATAATTGTAAAAATCATATTTTTGGTTCTCTTGTGTCCAAAATATTAATTATCAAAATATACTTATGAATAAAATTTCCGGAATATTTTTGTGAGTTGTATTCCTTTGTTCGGTGTCTCCAATATTGTGGTTATAACTTATATATTTATTTCTTGGAGTTTTGGTAATATTTTGGATTGTAATGTTTGGTATTTTGATGAGTTATATTATTTCAAGTCCTAAAATAATATAACTAATACACATAATATACAAATAATCACACAAATGGTGACTTCTAAATATATATATTTTCCTAAAGACATATTTAGTCACTTTTATTTACAAAACCAACCTCCAATATTTGTAATTTTTGTAACAAAAATTATGGCAAATTTTATATGAGAATTCATGGTTTTAAATACACTTGTAAATATTTGTTCAAAAAAGCATTTTTCTAAGTGTTTAATTTTTAGAAAAATTCCATGCTTTCAAGGCACATTATTTTCTTTTATAAATCAACACAATCAACAATAAACAAACCAATACTTACCAATTTGCCAAAATTGTGCATAAATTACTACTTCATGAACTTAAAAATTTACAAAAAATTGTAGTAACTTACTAGTGTGTTTAGTAAGCTTAGTTACCCTTTAAAGTGTGGTTGTTTATTTAAAAACTTTATTTTTGAAGAAATTAGATCTTCACAACTTGTAAATCATTTTTCTAAAAATATTTCTTCTTGGATTTTTTTTGTTAAATACATGATCCTACACTTGATTAACCACTAAAAATGTGGTTAATTCCTTTACGAACCAAGATTTATTAAACTTTGTATTTTTAACTTGATTTCTTGAAAAATCATTCTTAAAATCCTAGATTTACAAGACTTTGTACTTACTTTGTTCATCACTTTACAAGAAAAACAACTTATACTTTCAAGTTCATGATTTTCATGAGGATGATCACTTTGATCTTAACATAATCATCCTCTCATCTTGCTAGATTATGTCTTTAATCACCATCATGCAAGATCATATGATGATCAACATCAATTGCATGAGCAAACAACAATCAACAAGCATAACAACACATAAACATCATGATTTCTTATGTATTTAGTCTTATGTTCAACTTTCAAGTTCAAGATTCATAGTGTTCATCATGATTAACAACTTGTATCTTCTTTTAACCACCAAAATAAGATGTAAAATGAAGAGTAGAATGATCTTACTACCAGCTCGAGGCTAGGGATGATCACTAGATGAAAATGGAGTGGATAAAAGCACAAGAGAAAGCTCCTTCAACTTCCAAGAACTCCAAGCTTCCTTGTACACCTCCTAGCACCTTTGTATATGTATGGATTGAATGAAGAATGATAGATGATGGTGGATGTGTTGGGATGGGTGTTCAGCCGAGAGTAGAAGATGGGAGGGAGAGAGAGCTCAAGTGTTGTGATGTTGTGAAAATCAAATGGTTATGGTCCTTAAGGTTATTCTTATTACACACCAACTCAAAATTTCCATTGGTTTATATGTTTTAAAAGAAGGAACAAGATCTATTATAATAACAAAATATAATCACAAGTGGGGCCATGTGTTGGCCGATTGTAGGTGGGGGGGGGTCTTAGGCTAGGTAGTAACTAAATAGTTAGATTATGTAGTTAAAAATCAAGTATTAGTTAGGTTATTTAGTTACTAGATGTTACATAATGTGTTATGATGTCCGTGGACCATAACTAGCTTGGTAATGTTAAAACAATGCTTCTAGTGAAAATTTGGTGTTTCGGGTAGTGTCCGGTTGTTCGGTTGGTTACCAGTTCGTTAAGTACTGTCAATCCTGACTGGTGGGTCAAATTACACATTGGCTAACTCTTTGTCCAATGGTAATGTGTTCCACATTTTGCATACAAAACTCCAACATACCGGCAGTAATTGAAGAATTACGAAGACTAAATCACTGCTTAATCACATTGTAAAATATTTAAGGTTTTGTAAAAACAGTTTGTGAAAAGGAGATTACTCACATTGCTGTCTTAGGTTTTCCTTTAGGGTTTCCTGGTGATTATCTATTAAATTACACAAATGCACACGTGTTAGTATAATAACCCAATATTTACATTAGTAATACCCTCCCTAAGACGGCATTCCAACGACTACGTCGGGCAGAACCTCGACAGTCGTTACAGAACCCTGGATCAATCGAGCAGCGTATCTAATACGTAACCGGGGTTATAATACTTACAACAGGGCAGAACTTCGTTATTTAGGTGGGTATTATGCCCGAAAAGCACTTTGACTATATAGAAATTCGTGAGAGAGAAAGAGATTGAACGATCAGAAGTGAAAGTTGATGGCCTCTATTTATTGTTGTGATTTCAGACTTCCTCGCGGCCTGCGTAAGCCAAAGGAAGATCCTTCACGGCCCGTGACGTAGGGTTGTAGGCCCTAGGGTTGCTGATTCATCGAGTTTAGCTTTGACACGATCATGACACGTGGCAGCACCGGGCTGCGCTCCATGTCCTTTAGCTCGCGCCCCACGTAAGACGTAGCCAAGAGCTACGCGGCCCGCGAGCGCTTTTAAAAGTTGATTTTTATTTAATTTTTAATTATATATTGTATTTTGGGCTCGGTTTTCGCATATAGGGTGTATTTTAGGTCATATAGGGATATTTTAAAATATATCAGGGTGTCGAACATAATTAGGAGGGTTGTTATATCCTCCCCACCTTGTTTTAGAGCTCGTTCTCGAGATCTACTGGAACATGTGTGGATATTTCCTTTGCATTTCTGATTCAAGCTCCCAAGTATACTCTGGTCCTCTTTTGGAATCCCATTTCACTTTGACCATAACTAATCTCTTGTGCTTGAGGTTCTTGACTTTCCTGTCTTCAATCTGTAGAGGCTTTTCTACAAATTTTAATTGCTCATTTACCTCTATATCCTTTAGAGGTACTACCAGTGATTCATTAGCTAAGCATTTCTTGAGATTAGATACATGAAGTATATCATGTATTCCTGCCATTTCCTCTGGCAGTTGTAGCTGATAGGCTACAGGTCCTATTCTTCTAATAATTTTAAAAGGTCCAACATACCTGGGGCTTAGCTTTCCCCTTTTTATGAATCTTTCTACTCCTTTCCAAGGAGAGACTTTCAATAACACTTTGTCACCTACTTGAAATTCCAATGGCTTGCGTCTGTTATCTGCATAGCTCTTTTGTCGATCACGTGCTGCTTTTAGTCGTTCCTTGATTTGAATGATTTTGTCGGTTGTCTCTTGCACTATTTCAGGTCCAGATAGTTGATTTTCCCCAATTTCTGCCAGATGTGCGTGAAGTGTGTTATATTTTTGATGTATATTTAAGCCCCTTTTTACACTTTTAGCCAAGTTTTAAATTTATAAAACACGATATTTACTAACACTAAACACACATATGGGCAAGTGCACCCATCGTGGACGTAGTATAGTGTTGGTAAGATACCGAGGTCGTCCAAGGACACAAGAGCTTTTAATACCGGTTTATCCTCAACGTCTAATCAAATCCAAAAGTGAGAAAAATGTTTTAAACTAAGAAAAATAAAAACTAACTAAATGCTGAAAATAAAAATAAAGTAAAAACAGATAGACAAGATGAATCACTTGGATCCGACACGTGTATTAGTATAACCTTTGATTATTTTCGCACTTTTGCACTTGTTTAAGAGATTATCTTAGTTATTGTAGTAGGCCCCTCTTTTGAAGGCGACGTTACCCTCAACCCAGTAGTTTGAGTCAGCAAGGATACAATCCTAAAGGGTCGGATTATTGAAAGATAATGAATTAAGTTATTAATGCAAATTGTGGTAGGCCCCGCTTCTGGCGGTGACGTTACCCTCGGCTAAGTAGTCTGAGTCAGCAGGGATACAGTCCTAAATAGCCGGGTTATAGTATTAATAGTAGTTAACTTATGAGGGGGTCAAAGAGTTTGGATCCCCGCCATCCAATACCTATGGGCATTGAAGGAGATCCTACTAAATTTGACCCAGGTCCCAAGCAGGACCTCTAAACGCTGAACAAGGGCAAGACCTTTACCAAACCGTTCCCTTAACCCCCGACCAGGTAGCCAACATACCTCCATATAGACCGTGGAGATATGAATGGTGAAAATCTTTTATTTTATATAGACAGTAAAATAATGCCAAGACACCACGGACAAACGATAAGGAAAGATCACCTTCAACATAAGTAACTAGTTATTAAAGTCATTAATACAAAACCAAATAAAAAGTGCAAAAGATTAAAAATAAAAAGTATTATACTAAACACTTGTCTTCACCAAGTGATGTAAGAGACTTAGGCAAACATGGCCTTGATTGTCAAGAACTCTTACGATCAATCTTGGATCCCGAGACGACTCACACACTCTACGATGGACAATGGATGATGGTGGTGGATGATGGTGTTATGGTGGTGGTGGGTGGTGGATGAGGTGTGAGAGAGGTGGTGTGCCAAGGGATGAGAGAGAATGAAGCCAAGCTCCTCTATTTATAGGCTGAACAGAAGGCTGGACACGGCCCCGTGTCCGCTGGACACGGCCCCGTGCCCGTCTGACATTCTCTCACTTCATTAATTGTAATTGCGAATTACAATTAATGCGCCTGCTGTACTTTCACCACGCCCCCGTGTTCACTGGACACGGCCCCGTGGTGGGCAATGGAAGCTTCTACTGGTTTGTCTTTTCTGCTGCTTCCTGGGCACGCCCCCGTGTTCGCTGGACACGGGGCGTGTTCAGACTCTGTTCCTTCTTCTTTGCCTTGGGAGGTGCCGTTGAGGGTCCGGGCAATCTACTTTTGTTCCTTTTCTTGTATTTATGGTATAATTAGCTGTCTTTTTGCTTCTTTTGTGATTTTGAGCTCATTTCATCCTGAAAATACAAAAGGGTTAGTTTTATGCCTTAATTGATGTGATTTATATGTTGCATTTTACACACATCAAATACCCCCACACTTGAACTTTTGCTTGTCCTCAAGCAAAACTCTTTAAATGTGGCTTACACTCCCAAATGGAATAGGTAGAAGAGAAATTTTTTAGCTTGTCCTAGAGTGTCGGGAATCCAAGGTTTTTATAGGTTTTATTTTTATTTATTTACAATCCTATTCGTTATGATTTATTTTGAACTTTTCATAAGTTGAATTACTTATTTGGGCATAGCATGCCTTATTAAAATTCCATATATATACAAGTTCACATACCTCACGGGAGATCACTCAACACTCGGCCGAAGGTGTATATTTTAGTGAATCACTCGAGAGCGGCACGGAACTTACGTCTTCCATAGGCTTGCCAAGCAATCAATCCTCCTCCTTTTTAACTTTTTACCTTTGTAAATATCAAGAGGACTTTTTGGGTTAAGGCTTGGGTTTAAAGGTAGGTGGGTGGTTGGTGGTTAGTAAAAAGGGCGAAAATCGTAACAAGCGTCGGTTTTCGTGAAGTACCTTGTTTTTAGTGACTTTTTATTTTGAAGTATTTCTCCAAACAAGCTTTTGTAGCTTTTGTTTGTTTTTGACTTCATCATCATCGTTTTTTTTTTTTTTTTTAAACGTCACATAAAAAGGTGAGTTTACGAAAAAGCAAACTTGTTACTAAAAAAAAATTAAAAAGGTTTTTTTGGTGGGTAAAAAGGGTTTTGGGGTAATGAAATGAAGGGTTTAGGCTCAAAGGGGCTATCTAGGGGGATTTTGGGTAGGTAAAAAAAATGAAAAATAATGGTTTTGAAAGAAAAATGGTTAGTCCTAATGCCTCCATCATTTACTTACTTGGGTTTAAGTTGGTAAGGACCGGGAATGTATCGTCGTGGCAAGCTCTAGATTTGTAAAGACCGAGCAGCTATTCACACAAGAAACGAAAAATGAGCATTTAATCTAAATATGTGTACTTTTATGCTCAATAAAGGCTCAAAACTCACTTTTGTGGGAATGGGTTTTTAATGTGACCAAGCATATATAATCGAATTTTTAACTAGACTTGTTATACCGTTTCATAATTTTCTTATGTTGGTTCTTTTTTTTTTATCACGATGCTATCGGTTGTAAACTTGTAAAAATATAACCTTTTTAGAACTTGTTATCTCCAACTTAAACTAAGACAAGTAAATAAATAAAAAAAATGAAAAAAAGTTTTTGAAAAAAATTTGGGGTGTTTAGCGGTTCCAATAGAGTTTTGTGTAAGGCTTGTGTTTAGGATTTTGCAAAATTTCAAGGTTTTAGCATCCCCCCCCCCCCCACACTTAAATTACACATTGTCCTCAATGTGTCCAAAAATAAAGTTTTTGGTTGATTAGAATGTATAAAAGTGTGTTAAAAAGCAAAGATTTATGTTACTGGCATCCTGGACACGACCCCGTGTTGACCGGGCACGGCCCCGTGGTCAAGTGCCAGTAACAAAAATTACAGAATTGAAACAGAAGCCTGGACACGGGGGCGTGTCCGCTGAACACGGCCCGTGTCCAGTTACCTGAACTGGGTGATTTTCTGCAGGGGCTCAGCACGGGGCCGTGTTGGTTGAGCACGGCCCGTGTTGAGCCTTCTGTGATGGAGATTTTTGTCGGGTTGCTCTGTTCTTCGTGCATGGTTCCATTTTTCTCGTTCCCTTTTTCATCCATTACCACCATGAGTGTGTTTTATTCTGCAAAAACTAAAAGATTAAACTAAACTAAGGATAGATCCGCGGAATGCCTCCGTGGTGCGCCACGTTTATAAGGGTCCTTGGCTAGACCCGATTCCCGGTTATATATCTTCTGAGTGGAGTGCCTTGCTTCCCAAGTTACACCGTCGGAGAGCGGCATCCAAGCTTGAATCAATAATCTTCATGTAATTGACTGGGTCGTCGTCCTCTATTCTCTTCCTAACTCCGAACTTCACCTCATCATCCCCATACCTCAAAGTCAGTGTCCCGTCATTCATGTCTACCACTGCTTGTGCTGTGGCAAGGAAGGGTCTCCCTAGGATAAGGGGGACCTCGGTGTCTTCCTCCATGTCGAGTATGACAAAGTCAACTGGATAAACGAATCTGCTTACCCTTACCAAGACATTCTCGATGATACCTTGTGGGAACTTGACTGATCGATCAGCGAGTTGTATGCTTATTTTTGTAGGGCTCGTGGTTCCCAAGCCAAGCCTTTTGAACATCGATGAGGGCATGAGGTTAATGCTAGCCCCTAAGTCGGCCAAGGCATTGCGAACGGGTGATTCCCCTATTGAGCATGGAATCGTGAAACTTCCGGGATCGATTTTCTTTTGGGGTAGTTTATTGAGTACGAGGGCAGAGCATTCTTCGCCTAAATTAACTAATTGCAAATTTTCAATTTTCTTTTTATGTGTAAGGAAGTCTCTCATAAATTTAGAGTATTTGGGCATTTGGGTTAGGACTTCGATAAAAGGAATATTGACATGCAATTGTTTTAACAGACTTTCGAATTTTGCGAACTGCTCATTGGTCTTTTGACGAATTAACCTACCGGGGTACGGAACTCGAGGAGCCTTGGTAGGCTCTGGTGATGGGGGAGAGTTCTTTTCCTGCAGATGTGTTGGCATTGTTTCTTCCGTTGGTGGAGGTACTTCTGCAGGCCCTACGGTGCGGTTTCGTAGTGTGATGAGGTGAACTTGCGCCTTTGGGTTTGTTTCGGTATTGCTAGGTAATGCGCCTTGCGGTCTCTCGGAAAAATTTTGTGCTAGTTGATTTATTTGTTTTTCTATGTTTTGAATGCTAGCTTGTTGATTCCTAAAATTAGATTCTAATTGTAGAAATCTTTCCGAGTTTTTCTTATCAGTGTCAGAGACGAGGCGAGATATAGTATCTTCGAGCCTTTCTCGTCCACCTTGTTGTTGAGTGAAATTTTGTGAC
The DNA here is from genome assembly GCF_002127325.2 of Helianthus annuus. Taxonomy (NCBI): domain Eukaryota; kingdom Viridiplantae; phylum Streptophyta; class Magnoliopsida; order Asterales; family Asteraceae; genus Helianthus; species Helianthus annuus. The sequence continues at coordinate 96,268,278 of NC_035447.2, read as the reverse complement.
TCATTTCTTGATTGCTGAAAGTTTGTTCGTTGGGTTTGTTGGTTACTACTATTGCCGGTTTCCCTCCAACCAAGGTTTGGGTGGTTTCGCCATCCTTGGTTGTAAGTTCCCGTTGGAGGACCCGACGGCCTAGGTCTATTATCAATGTAGTTTACCATTTCTTGTTGATCGTCCGTTTCTTTCATGCAACTCCAATTTTCATGTGACCCACCACACCCTTCACAAGCCATACCCGAGACTGTTTTTGTCATTTCTAATTTTTTTATTTTTGAAGAAAGGGCCTCGATTTGGGCTTGTAAAGAGGTGCTTTCGTCGACCTTATGGGCGCCCGGGGCGATAGACTTATTTCCCCGGGGAGTGTGCCATTGAAAATTGGTTTGAGCAATTTCCTCAATCTGATTATATATTTCGTGTGGGCGTCGATTACCTAAAAGTCCCCCGGAGCTAGAATCAAGTGTCTGCCTAGTGTGTGGCAACAATCCATTGTAGAAAGTGGATACTTGTTGCCATATTGCGAGGCCGTGATGGGGACACTTGCGTAATAGCTCCTTGAACCTTTCCCAAGTTTCATATAAGGATTCCCCGTCCTCTTGTGAGTATGTATTAATTTCAGCCATTAATTTAGCAGTTTTAGAAGGAGGGAAATACTTATATAGAAACTTTTGGGCTAGTTCATCCCAGGTGTTTACCGATCCAGCTGGGAGGGTGTTGAGCCAAGCTTTCGCTCGGTCTTTTAGTGAGAATGGAAACATACGGAGGCGGATGACGTCGTTTGATGCTCCATTGATCCGAAAGGTATCACATATTTCTAAGAAATTAGTTATATGTAGATGAAGATCCTCGTCCGCAAGCCCGTGGAAGGTTGCGGAGTTTTGGAGCATTTGTATCAAATGCGGTCGAAGTTCGAAGTTATTGGCTTCGACATTCGGAGCATTGATAGCGGCGCCTAGATTACCTACGGTGGGCCGTAGATAATCCATAAGGGTACGTTGGTCCGCCATTGGGGGTGGATCACCCGAAACCTTCTCTTGGTTTTTGGCTTTTAACCTTTTTCTGAGAAAGCGTTCGGGTTCTTCTAGCGGTTCCTTTATGTCTTTATTGGAACTGGAGCTCATACACTACGTGAGGATGGCGTCGGGTTCCAAGTCCTGCAATAAAAACAGAAAAGAATGTTGGTCAGAAGGTTCACCACGGCCCCGTGTTGAGTGAACACGGCCCCGTGGTCGGAATTACAGTGATTGTTTTTCAGATCCCAGTTACTGGAAGTTGGACACGGCCCCGTGTTGCACCGGCACGGCCCCGTGGTCAGCCTTCTGTAACTTGAAAAACAAAAACTGCCAGTAACGTTGCTGAGCACGGCCCGTGTCCGACCAGGCACGGCCCCGTGCTGAGCTCTGCAGAAGCTGAAAATCTAAAAAAAATCCTAAAAAAAATTAAAGAAAAATAAAAATATGATTAGGCCGTTGATTCCTAACTTTCGTAAAATCCTTGTGTCCCCGGCAGCGGCGCCAAAAACTTGATGTGCGTGAAGTGTGTTATATTTTTTATGTATATTTAAGCCCCTTTTTACACTTTTAGCCAAGTTTTAAATTTATAAAACACGATATTTACTAACACTAAACACACATATGGGCAAGTGCACCCATCGTGGACGTAGTATAGTGTTGGTAAGATACCGAGGTCGTCCAAGGACACAAGAGCTTTTAATACCGGTTTATCCTCAACGTCTAATCAAATCAAAAAGTGAGAAAAATGTTTTAAACTAAGAAAAATAAAAACTAACTAAATGCTGAAAATAAAAATAAAGTAAAAACAGATAGACAAGATGAATCACTTGGATCCGACACGTGTATTAGTATAACCTTTGATTATTTTCGCACTTTTGCACTTGTTTAAGAGATTATCTTAGTTATTGTAGTAGGCCCCTCTTTTGAAGGCGACGTTACCCTCAACCCAGTAGTTTGAGTCAGCAAGGATACAATCCTAAAGGGTCGGATTATTGAAAGATAATGAATTAAGTTATTAATGCAAATTGTGGTAGGCCCCGCTTCTGGCGGTGACGTTACCCTCGGCTAAGTAGTCTGAGTCAGCAGGGATACAGTCCTAAATAGCCGGGTTATAGTATTAATAGTAGTTAACTTATGAGGGGGTCAAAGAGTTTGGATCCCCGCCATCCAATACCTATGGGCATTGAAGGAGATCCTACTAAATTTGACCCAGGTCCCAAGCAGGACCTCTAAACGCTGAACAAGGGCAAGACCTTTACCAAACCGTTCCCTTAACCCCCGACCAGGTAGCCAACATACCTCCATATAGACCGTGGAGATATGAATGGTGAAAATCTTTTATTTTATATAGACAGTAAAATAATGCCAAGACACCACGGACAAACGATAAGGAAAGATCACCTTCAACATAACTAACTAGTTATTAAAGTCATTAATACAAAACCAAATAAAAAGTGCAAAAGATTAAAAATAAAAAGTATTATACTAAACAATTGTCTTCACCAAGTGATGTAAGAGACTTAGGCAAACATGGCCTTGATTGTCAAGAACTCTTACGATCAATCTTGGATCCCGAGACGACTCACACACTCTACGATAGACAATGGATGATGGTGGTGGATGATGGTGTTATGGTGGTGGTGGGTGGTGGATGAGGTGTGAGAGAGGTGGTGTGCCAAGGGATGAGAGAGAATGAAGCCAAGCTCCTCTATTTATAGGCTGAACAGAAGGCTGGACACGGCCCCGTGTCCGCTGGACACGGCCCCGTGCCCGTCTGACATTCTCTCACTTCATTAATTGTAATTGCGAATTACAATTAATGCGCCTGCTGTACTTTCACCACGCCCCCGTGTTCGCTGGACACGGCCCCGTGGTGGGCAATGGAAGCTTCTACTGGTTTGTCTTTTCTGCTGCTTCCTGGGCACGCCCCCGTGTTCGCTGGACACGGGGCGTGTTCAGACTCTGTTCCTTCTTCTTTGCCTTGGGAGGTGCCGTTGAGGGTCCGGGCAGTCTACTTTTGTTCCTTTTCTTGTATTTATGGTAGAATTAGCTGTCTTTTTGCTTCTTTTGTGATTTTGAGCTCATTTCATCCTGAAATACAAAAGGAAGACAAAAACACTCTTTTTCCAACATTAGTACTTAAAAAGGGTTAGTTTTATGCCTTAATTGATGTGATTTATATGTTGCATTTTACACACATCACTGCCCAACAAACTGGGGTTCGGCACTTTCGTCCATAAAGTGCTTCGAATGGTGCAGCATTGATACTTGTGTGATAACTGTTATTATAAGAGAATTCGATTAATGGTAAGTGATCGTCCCAATTACTTCCAAAATCAATTACACAAGCTCTAAGCATGTCCTCCATTGTTTGAATTGTCCTTTCGCTTTGTACGTCTGTTTGAGGATGATAAGTTGTGCTTAGATTCAACTTGGTTCCCATTGCTTTTTGGAAACTTGCCCAAAAATGAGAGGTAAAACTGCTATCCCTATCAGAAACAATTGATAAAGGAATTCCATGTAATGAAACTATTTCATTTACATACAATTTAGCTAACTGTTCCATATTGAAAGTTTCCTTCATTGGTAGGAAATAAGCTGACTTAGTTAGCCTGTCTACAATCGCCCAGATTGTATCATTACCTTTTCTTGTTTTGGGTAATTTGGTAACTGTAACACCCTGTGTTTCGAAAGTCAAAGTCAAAGTCAAGATTGAAGTCAAAGGAAGAAAAGATTGCTAATTGCGATTTGTCACTCCTTGCTCAACTCCTGTTTTGACTTCTTTGACTTGTAGATAGTCTATTTATGTTTTTACGTTAGTTGTATTATGTGGAGTACTAGTTAATAATCGAGGTTTAATAACTGTTTATCGCTTATCGCATCGCAATCGCATTCGCAACCCTAGTTAGGCGTTCTGGATATTGTTTTACGTGTGTGTGCCTATTATGTGTTACTTGTGCATGTTTATATATGTTTACGTTGTGGTGATTAATCAAAACACAATCGCAACTCAATCGCAATCGAATCGCAAATGCTAAACGCAAGACATTTAGGATGATTGTATGTTAGATATAGTAGTTGGGATTAATGGATAACTCTATCGCATCGCAACGCTCAACATGCGAATCAAAACAGCAAAACTCGTCATGCCAAACACTCGAATCGAGTGACCGACCGATCGAGTGGCCAACCGATCGGGTTGACACCCGATCGAGCTGCCACCTGATCGGACTGCCACCCGATCGACCAGCCACTTTCCCCACTTTCCTTTTTTGGGAAACCCTATAAATACCCCTCATATGTCACATCTCTTGATGTGACAGCTCTCACTCGACTCAACTCGCTCCAGCCGCTCTTTCTATCAATTTCTCGCGATTCTTGTAAGTTTTCAACCTAAATCTTGTACTTTCTTGATCTACACGCACTCCTACACCTTTCTATCTTTCGAATCTTAACTTTTTACCGTGAAATCACTAAATTTGAGGTGTTCTAGGATGATGTCTTCATGGAGTTCTTATGAGCTTCATGTTTTGGCTTCAATCCACCAAGAACAACTTAGATCTGAACGGTTTCCACATGAATAAACAAGGATCTTGCATAGATCTGAACATATTCAAGGTGAAAAGGATTGAAAAAGGGTTTTCTAACTTTCTTTCAACTCTTTTGCACTCAATGCACTCAAAACCGATAGAATCGGAGCTTGTTCTGATCTTCTACTCCTTCTTAGTGATGTATTGGTCCAAGATCTGGATTCTATCCAAGAGATTACTGATTTCGGGTTAAACAGGAAACACTGTCTCGAACAGTTAACTGGTCAGACTAGGGTGGCTCCTGTCCGATCGGGTCACTAAGTCTGGACGAGGTTTCTGTTGTTGGGCACGTTATCGTACCGTCTCGAGAGAACCGCAAAACTATCAAAACAACCAAGTGTAAAGACGATCCGGTCGACTGGGACGGATTGTAGTCCGATCGGACAGCCATCTGATCGGATTGCCACCCGATCGGACAGCCACCCGATCGGCTTGCACCTTGGTCCCACACTTAAAACTTTGTTTCAATTTTAGAAGAACTGAACGTCGAACGGATTTCCGTCCGATCGGGTTGCCACCCGATCGAGCGACCATCTGACCATGTGACGTTTGGGACTTCAACACTTAAACAATTTTCAACATGTTCAATAAATGCGGATTGCCACCGAACGGATAGCTATCCGGTCGAGTGACCGTCCTGCTGTGAACTTGTTCTCTGAGAATTACCTCGCTGAACGGATCGCCGTCCGATCGAACCGCCATTCTATCGACCGACCTAAAGGGTAGGGATACTTCTCTATTTTTAAAATGCTACAACGAAAACTTCAAAGCACAAACCATGATACACAAACACATCCTTACCAAACAAGGTGACAATCCAATCGAATGGCCATCCGATCGGATGACCACCCGAACGGATTGCCACCCGATCGACTGGTCATCCGATCGAATTGCCATCCGATCGGATTACCAACCTACACTTTTCACTTTGCACCGTTTTACGCGCCGCTTATCATTTATGCAATCATTCTGATCAGGCTAAACTCACTCTAGCGCTCCCTTCAATCCATCATTGCTGTGAGTATACTCGAAGCCTTTTTGCTTTACGCACTTTTAGGTGTTACATACATTACTTATTCTAAATCACATCGAACACTCTACGCAATACTTTAACACTAACGGCTACCGCATGTTATACGTGACTCGATGAATGTTTGTTTGTTATGGTTACACATAGATTGCTGTCTACCTTCCTTAGCAACGATAGTACTATAGTTTCGACTCAGTACCTGTTCACTCAGGGGTTGTTAAGGACTATTAATCACCTGATTCGCAGTGGTGAATATGTGTTATGAACTGCCTTGTTCAGTGAACCCGCAGTCATTGGTATTGATAGGATCATGTCGATAACTTACGTGCTTCATTTCACACGTTGTACGTGCTGGTTATGCGTAAACGATTTCGAACTCTATTATATCTATTAAACTTGTATGCTCACCTTTACACTATGTGTATTGACTTTTACTTTAACGTATGTGGCATGTGCTTAAAATGTTAAAATGCTTGGCTTGCTGTGAAATCGAGGCTAGGAAAGAGTCTAGAAACAAAGACATTTTACTTTATTAAATTCTGAGTTGTCGAAACGGAACCATTTGTCTTGATTTTGTCTGTAATAACTATGCTACTTATTATGTCATGGTATGGGACGTGATGCTTTAAATAATTGGTAATCGTAGTTGTTATGGAAACTTCTGGACAATATGTTTCGCTAAGTGCCGCGCCCCGATGTTTCCACCATCGGTTGGGGTGTGATAGATTGGTATCAGAGCCATAACTATAGGGAATTAGGCAAGACTCGACCTAGTTCGGGTCGATGTCTCATAAACGACCTAGTCTATAGTTTGGTACCAACAGACCGACTTGTGCATACCATTAGGGTTTTTGTACGAGCTTAATTGCTATCTCTCGCTTACGCTACATTATCATTGCACTCTAATTTTCGAAAATGAACGAGCGATTTGAGTCGAGACTAGGTGTGAAAACCGCAAACTCTCGACTAGATTACTTGTTCAACCCGCATATTTATCTATAAACAGGAGAATTTGCATTGAATCAGGAGTGAAATCCATACTTTGACGCATAATTCTTCCTTATTTTATCAAAATAGGAATGGAGTTGTTAAGTCAGGGGTGAAACCCGAACCTTGACAACTTGTTCCGATCTCTACTTTGGTTTTTCAAAACTCTCATCAAAGTCTCGACGGACTCCAACAACTTGAAGTCACACTATAACTGGAAGGATGCGTGCCATTTGCCCAAAATCGAGGTGAGAGCACAGTCCCGAAGGCCAAAGTGTGTACTAAAGTTCCTTGTGAATAGTCGAATCACTTTGGGTAATCGACGTCTAATAGCCGCAGACAATCTATTCTCGATTTTTATGTGTTTCGATTCTGAGCTCGCAACTGCCGACTCTGATAATCGTCACTTTTATGTGGATTTATGTGTTTTATGTGATTTTTATCCGTTGTGTGTTTCGAATTTTGGTGATTTATTCGCTTTTCGCTATTCGCTATTCGCTTTAATCGACACACACAACTCGCACTGCACATCTACCTCAAAACGCTAACAAATCATTACTACTTGTGGATGAACGCACGCTATACTACTTGTTGTGTACTCGCTAATCGCAATCGCTATTCTCGAACGCGCGCGGACTTTGAATGATAGGTTTCTGTATTCTGACTGCTTCTGTGTTTCTGCGTTTTACGTGCTTACGTGCTTCTGTGCCTCTATGAATCTGTGATTATGTGACCTATGTGTTTATGTTACGAGATTGTGTTCCTGAGCTTTAGTAGTATTAGGCGTGTTAGCTGAGATTCGATTTTATTGTGTCTGAGTCCTATGGCGATGTCTGTTGCAGACAATGTCGTCATCTGGATCCCGTCACTCGCACGCTGGTCGCCAGAACCAGAAGGACAAATGCCTTGCTGCTCTCATCGCTAAACAGATAGCGAAGGTTATTCCTCAGATCGTCAACGACCTACCCGAGAATGCTAGCAAGTCGTCTAAGGAGTCCAGGACTGAAACCCCTAAAGCTGCTTTCAGCTTCAAGTAGTTTAAAGCTTGCGGACCGAAAGAATTCACATGCGAAGACGGCCCTACGGCCTTGTTTCAATGGTTTGATTCGATCGAGGTCACCCTGCACCAGAGTGGCTGTCCTAACAATCTCCACACTCTGAAAGCTACCGGCGTCTTCCAGTCCCGCGCCTTAGACTGGTGGACAGGCGAGAGGAACAAACGCGGAAATGATGCAGCTTATGGTCTGACGTGGGATGAGTTGAAGAACATCATGTTGGAAGAGTTCTGCCCTCCCCATTAGCGCCAAAAGTTGGAGGACGAATTATGGCATATAAAGCAGAAGGATGGTGACAATGCTGCTTTAACTGCTCGCTTCAAGCACCTCAATATAATCTGTCCTGATCAAGTCAAGACTGCTGATGTGACAATCAAGAAGTATATCCGAGCTCTGCCGGATTGTGTCGCAGATTTTGTGCAAGCTGCAAAACCAGCAACGATCGAGGAAGCTTATCTGCTCGCCGCTGAAATCAACGACAAGCGAGTCAAGGCTGGTGTCTGGGACAAAGCCTCGAAGAACTTGCGTCAAGCTACCACCGCTGCAACCACCGAAAACGCCGCCGCTCCTCAGTCATCAAAGTCCTCTCGTCGTAAGAGGAAGAACAGCAACTCCAGCAACAAGAACTGTGCTGTCACCACTGCTGCCCCGCTCCAAGCTATACCAGCTCAGCAGCAACCTTAACACCGATCAGCTGCAGCACCAGTTACCCAAGCACCACCTGCAAAGTGTGCTTACACTGGTCCTCACCCTGCTTGCTCGACATGTACCTACCATCATCTAGTGGGTATCGCCTACCGATTTTGTGTGCATTGTAACATGTATGGCCACTTTACCGCCAACTGACGTACAGGTCTTCGACAAGCTACAGCTCCAGCTACTGCTCAACAAGCTCTACTTCCCGCTCCTCAAGACCAACAAGTGGCTCAGGCACCCGCGATCAATGCTAGAGTTTGCATTGCGTCTGGTGATCCCAACCACTTCGCAAATATGTGCCCAAACCGAGTTGTGAAACAAGAGCCACAACAGTAGCAACAGCCTCAGCAGCAACAACAATAAGCAGCTCGCGCCCGAACTTTCAACATCAATGTGTGCCAGGCCTAGGCTAACAACAACGTGGTCAATGGTACGTTTCTCGTGGATGGTATTTATGCTTCATGTTTGTTTGATACTAGAGCCGATAAATGTTTTGTGTCGTTTGAGTTCAAAAAGCTCCTTAATCGTAAGCGCTCCCATCTCCCCTCGACGTTCGGTGTTGAAGTTGCCACCGAAAGAACCGTCGCTGTCAGTTCTGTCCTTCGTGATTGTACTCTTGAACTCAACAATCACATCTTTCCTATCGACCTTATTCGGATGCAGCTCTGTAGTTTTGACATCATAGTAGGCATGGACTTTCTTCGTGAAAACCATGCTGAAGTTGTGTGCTTTGATAAGATGATTCGGTTCTCACTCACGAATGGTGACCAATTGTGTGTGTATGGCAAAACTCCTTTAAAAGGACATAATCTCATGTCATGTGTCCAAGCTAGCAAGTATCTCCACAAGGAATACAGAGCTTTCTTGGCTAACATTGTAGTAGCGGAGAAGGAAAAGAAAGGTAATCCTAGAGTGAACGACGTCCCTGTGGTTTGTGAATTTCCTCAGGTATTTCCCGATGATCTTCTCTGTTTTCCTCCGAGTCGTGATATCGACTTTCGTATCGACCTCGTTCCTGGAGCAAATCCTATTGCTAGAGTTCCTTACCGACTCGCTGCATCCGAGATGCGCGAACTCTCGAGTCAGCTACATGAATTACTTCATAAAGGCTTCATTCGCCGGAGCACCTCTACTTGGGGCGCACCGGTCCTTTTCGTTAAAAAGAAGGATGGGTCGTTCCAGATGTGCATCGATTACCAAGAACTGAATAAGCTGACAATCAAGAACCGCTAACCCCTACCTCGAAGCGATGATTTGTTTGACCAGCTACAAGGTGCTACGTGTTTCTCGAAGATCGATCTACGTTCAAGCTATCACCAACTACGCATTCAAGAGGAGGATATACCCAAAACCACTTTTCGCACTCGTTACGCCCATTATGAGTTCATTGTTATCCCTTTTGTTCTAACCAACGCACCCGCGGTTTTCATGGATCTGATGAATCGCGTGTGTAAACCGTTTCTTGACCGCTTCGTCATCGATGATATCCTGATCTATTCCAAGTCGAAAACCGAACACGTGCAACATTTACGTTTGGTTCTCAAACTGCTCCAAGGGAATCGACTCTATGCCAAGTTCTCCAAGTGTGAATTTTGGCTGGAGGAGGTTCAATTCCTCGGTCATATTGTCAATAGTCAAGGTATTCATGTCGACCCGGCGAAGATCGAAGCTGTTAAGAGTTGGGTTACACCGAAGAACCCGTCTGAAGTCCGTTCTTTTCTCAGACAAGTGGGCTATTATCTCCGATTTATCGAAGGATTCTCTAAAATCGCCATGTTGCTTACCTCTCTCACGCATAAAGACAGATCCTTTGTTTGGGGAACTGAACAAGAGTCTGCTTTTCAAACCCTCAAGCATATGCTTTTCAATGCTCCCGTCCTCACTTTACCCGACGGAAACGATGACTTTATCGTCTATTGTGATGCCTCGTACCTTGGTCTTGGTTACGTTCTCATGCAATGGGACAAGGTTATCCCCTACGCATCTTGTCAGCTCAAAATCCATGACAAGAACTACACAACCCACGACCTCGAGCTAGGCGCAATTGTTATTGCGTTGAAGATTTGGCGACACGACCTGTATGGTACCAAGTGTACGATCTTCACAGATCATAGGAGCCTACAACATATCTTTGACCAGAAAGAGCTAAATATGCGTCAACGCCGGTGGGTAGAACTTCTCAACGATTACGATTGTGAGATCCGTTATCATCCAGGCAAAGCAAATGTCGTTGCCGACGCTCTAAGCCGATGAAGCTATTTGCATAGCGCTCGTAATATTTTTGCCCAGCATCATCTCGAAACCCTTATCTGCGAAGCCCAACATGCTTGCTTTACTAAGCGCACTTAGGATTCTCAACGATGGAGCCCAACTAGTGAATAAGTCGAATGGGATATTCCATCATCTGGACCTAATTTGGATCCCTAAACGGACTGATTTACGACAGATTTTGATGGACGAAGCCCATAAATCCCGATATTCAACTCATCCCGGTGCCGATAAAATGTACCAGGACCTTCGCTACAAGTACCGGTGGCCAGGCATGAAGAGAGATATCGCTCTCTATGTTTCGAAGTGCCTGACTTGCTCGAAAGTCAAGGCCGAGCATCAAAGACCCTCTGGCTTACTTGAACAACCCGCGATCCCTATGTGGAAGTGGGAAAGTATAGCTATGGACTTCATAATGAAACTTCCACGCACGCCATCAAGTCACGACAACATCTGGGTTGTCGTTGACCGTTTGACGAAATCTGCTCATTTTCTGCCGATACGAAAAGACTACAAGGTAGAAAAATTAGCCCAGATCTACACCAATGAGATCATTTGTCGACATGGGATGCCTCGCAACATCATCTCTGACCGTGATGCTCAGTTTACATCGCGTCTATGGGAAACGTTTCAAACTGCTCTCGGTATTACGCTTAAACTAAGTACCGCTTTTCATCCCCAAACCGACGGTCAGACTGAAAGAACGATCCGTACCCTTGAAGACATTCTCCATTCGTGTGCCATAGATTTTGGTGGTAATTGGGACGCATACTGTCACACCCCGACCACGTAAAACAACAAATCATGGCGGAAACATCAGGGAGTGTTGTAACAGAATTATTGTTTCACAACCATGGATACAAAAAGACTTTCATTTTATTGATAATATAAAACATTAACATTGTCTTACCACATAACCAACAAATTACATATCGACTGTCATTGTTATTATGTCACTAAGGCCTTGTCCAGATCCTATGTGACGCATGCATCCTAGAAATCAATCAAGCAACAACACCTGAAACATATGTAAAAAACAAACTCAGCAAAGAAATGTTGGCGAGTACATAGGTTTTATAAGAGTATCGAAATCATGGCTTCGTTTACATGTTGAAGTACTTAATTAGACTACAAGAGTCAAAATACAAACCTCGTTTTGAAAACTGTATTGCAACATATTTATCCAACTCAAATCAAGAAGGTTATAGTTTATAAAATCTCGTAGCCATGATTCTTAACCCCAAAAACATTTGTTTTAGTAAACCGACTTGTAAAACATCTTGTAAAAACTCGTTAGAAACTCCTATGGTTTATATCGCTTAGAAAAACATCGTTGTGTGACATCGTTTCAAAATCGTTTACCCAAGTGAACTAAATAATGCCACGGTATGTAATATGACGAAAACACTTATATATAGGAAGTCCCAGCGGCGTATCCACCATGCTTTCATCACATTACACCCGTCCCGTTATCTAATCACTTAACCAAAAAAAAAACAATCGTTTATCCAACTCGTTTAACTTGTTCAAATCGTTTTCAAATCGTTTCCAAATCGTTAACTCGTTTAAATCGTTTAAATCATCCTCGTTTTAAATTGTGAAAACTATTTATGGTCGTCTCGCTAATAACATTCAAACCTTTGTGACTCAACAATCTCGCTTCTCGCATTAAAAAACCACCAAAGGGTAAGTTAATTAACATCAGATTCAGTCGTTACCCACAACCCTCACACATAACCATGGGTGCAGTATAATAACGGGGTTTGTCAGATCCTATGGTACCATAACCTAATACTGGTCGGCTTGATCAATGCTAATGAATGTCATTTGTTATGTAATTACAACCAACAAGTTTGTTCACTTTATTGAAATCGTTATTAGTTTAGTATAAACCATCTTAATTGTTTTTGAAATCATCGTTTAAACCTTGAAATCATTTTGTACATATGAATCACCCCAAAACAATTAAAAACAGTACAATAGGGGAACTATGTACTCACTTGAAATGCAAAGTATCCTCAATCAATTGAACTTCAACAAACTCATGTAAACCAGAGAAATCAAGCAGCACCTAGTAATCGAACCACTAGTCAAACAATAGACGCCTAAATCGGAAGATCGGACAGAATGAGGTCTTGTAAACCAAACGAGTGTTGGAACTCGTGTGATATGGTTTAACAAAGCCTACATCCTAAATTGAAACCTAACCTAAGTGCTTTCGACCCATTGCGACCCATTAAGGTAGCTTACGCTACTTTAACGCGTCGTGCGCGCAAAGCGCGTTCGAGACGTCTAACTAGTCCTATGACAAGTATTATATGCCCATACATGTTTAATTATGTTGCATAATCAGTTATGTGACAAAAATTTATGTTACATATGCTTATTTACCAATTATGTAAGAAAAGGGCATTTTGGTCATTTACTAAGGCATATAAACTACCTATCATGCGACTAATTAAACCTAATTGACCATAAGGTATAACCTCGAAAGGTTATTCCCTATGAAACTATGGTCACTAAGCATGTTTGGTCGGATCCTAATGATCGACCGAACGGGTCGTGTTCGAAAGTCTAAGCAGGTACACAAGCACTAATCTAAAAGTGACGAGCTAAACATGCTAAAACATGTTTAGTTAAGTTAGAAAACAGGTTTTGGTATCAAAACAAACGGTTTTGATACCTAAGAGTAGTTTGGTTAGAAAATACATGAGAATACGCAATTTGGCCGAAACTACGACTCGTCACTGAGCCTAGATAACGTGGTAATCAGTAGGTATAGTCACTAGGGGCTATAGCCATCGTGATTACGCTCACGTTATGAATTTCAAAAGAACTTTGTATTGACCATAAACTGGTCAATGCAGAAAGTCAAAAGCAGTATGACTTTTACGATAAAAATGAATGAAAAGAACGAAGGAATACTTACAAAAGGTCCCCGCAAGCTTTGATCCGATTTACCCTCAGGTATGAAGTGTATACTTCAACTTAGAGGGCCAAAATCAGATCAATGTGGGTTTTGCAAATGAATGGTGGGGGGTATTTATAGGAAATCTAAAACCGTTAGGATCGTTTATCGGGAAACGAGCTTCGATCATGGCCATACAAGTGGGCACACGGTATTAAAATACAAGGGGCACTTAAATACCATCAAAATTTGCCCATAGTATGATTAAAACCATGTCCAAAAGACCTGAATACCAGCTGCTATTTCTGAAAAACAGTTTGCTGATCTGGGTGTCCCAGGCGGCCCGCGTAAAAACAGTTTGCTGATCTGCACTTCAGAATCTTGCATTTCGGCTCATTTTTGACACGTTTAAGCCACGTTAACCTCATTTCAAGGCTCTAAAATGAAGTTAAAGTATAGGGAACTCAAAACATATTCAAAAATATCTCGGATGTCGGTTTGTTTGGTCGTACGATCGCGTTATTCACTTAATTACGACGGAAGTCGTAACGAACACAAAAACGATCCAAATTAAGCGACGAATGGAATTTTATCATGCCAATCACTAAAATAAAATATTTTAATGATTACATAAATTTTTGGATGTCCGGATATATTCATAACATAAGATATGCGTGAAAATGCAAACTTGTGCACTTTTTGGACTATATATGTAAACATATACTTGCATTTGGACTATCATTTACCTATTACCATCAAACTTTTACAATTAACCCCCCCCTACCCAATTTCGGTCACCAAGGACCCACCCAAATCACCAACATATCTCATTAGATATTAATTCAATTTTATAATGGATTTTTGCTTGTTGGAGTAAACAAAATATTAGAGGTGAGATTATAAGTATGGTATGCATGATCCTCATCATTTCATTCACCTTCACTCAAGATCGCACTCCACTCCCTCACTCTCCTTTCTCCCTCTCGGCCCTTACCATAACCGCCACCATGACCACCTTATCACCACCATCTTCTTCCATTTTCAAGCTCCATTCATGTGTTAGAAGGTGCTTTGTGAAGATTGTAGCTTGTGGATCATCAAGGAGCTTCCTTTCTTGCTTTTTCACACCACATTTCATCATCTCTTCACTAGAGATCTTCCCTAGCCTTTGTGCTAGTTGTAAGTTCCTGTTAAACTCTTGTTCACCTTATTTTTATGGTTAAAAGTTGTAGTATGTTAAGTATATCAAGAACACTAAAGAACAAGAACTAAAAGATTTAACATAAGGCTTACATAAAGAGAAAAACATGATGAAATGTTGTAGTATGATGCTGTTGTGAATATATTGTTGATTTCTTATTGATTCTTGGTTATGTCGTGTTAATCACCATATGGAACTTGTTAAATGATGTTTAGAAATATGAATTAACAAGACTAGGAGGTGATTATGTGATACATAGAATAATCATCTTCTAAGTCTAAGCATGAACTTGAAAGAAAATGGTTTTCTTGAAATATAAGTAAACAAGTAAGTTGATGATCATGTAAATCCGAGTTTTACAAGAGACTTTTCTAAATAAACCAAGTTCGAGAATTGATTTTCGGAAAATCATGACTCTTACATACATTTACACCATTTTTGGAAATGAAATAAGTGTGAAAACATTTTATTTACAAGGAGAGTTCAAAAGGTTAATTTTTGTAAAAATTGTTTACAAGTTGTAAACACTAAACTCTTTTAAGAAAATGATTTTTATAGAAATAAATACGCTTTGGAAGGTAACTAAGTCCACTAAAAGCTTTACCAAGTTACTACGCGTTTTCGGAATGTATCAAGTTCATGATTTATAGGAAACGCATATAATTTTCGCTCTTGGTGATGTAAAATTGTTTAAGGATTGATTGTTGATTGATTTTGAAAAGAAAATGATATGCTTAATAGCATGGACACCTCCGTTTTAGGGGAAACTCTTGCGAAATTTTCTAAAAATCCCAAGACTTAGAAATTATTTTCTCACAAATGTTTACACATGTGTTTAAACTTTCTTTTTCAAAAGTAAACTTCGCCATAAGTTTTGTTACAAAATTTCAAAGTGTTGGAGGTGGGTTTTCGTAAATAAAAGCGGATAAATAAATATTTAGAATATATATTTTATACTAAAACGCTTGTGTGAATAATTGTTTGATTTGTGAACTAGTAATATTATTTTAGGGCAAAATAATGTAACTTAGCAAAATACCATCACATTTATAACCCCAGAATAATAACAAAAATTTCAAGGAATAAATATTTAAGTTATACACTTGGTATTGTGAAACCAAACGCGAAAACATAACTTACGAAATATTCCGGAAAATACTTTTACGAATATATTTTTGGGTAAATATTATTTTGGATACAAAGAGTGAAAATATATTATTTTTGGGAAAAATATATATTTTGGGAATACATTATTTTCGACAAATATGTTAAATATATTTTCTAAGTGGAACTTAAAAATATATTATTTTCGGAACTACCAAAATACATGTATAAATACCCCCATCCTTGGGAAGGAAATACGCATATAAAATACTGGAGAAATATGGATACGAAATAGTTGCATACCTATTATTCCAAAACCCTAAAAACAAAACTTAAGTTAAAATAATTATTATTATTTTAACAAGAAGTTATAACTTGGAATAATATCAAAGTAACATAACTCAAACCCTCATACTAAGCAAAGGCACGGCCCGTTCGTCTAATAGACATTAGTACGCTGTAGGTAGTCGTGTTTGCGGAGGAGACTTGGGTTACACAGACTGAAGACGCAATACTGTGAGTTCATGTCCCCCTTTTCTTTTAACTGTTTTCAGTTTTATACTTCGGGGGTGGAATACATGCTACAAATTATTACAGACATTTTTATACATGGTATGGTTAGCCTAAGGAGTGTATACTACTTAGATCATGTGAGTGGTGGGTACAACACTTAAGGCCATTAATCCTCGTCGTAGGACCGAGGGACATGAGTGATAGATCTATTTGGGTGTAGCGAGCCCACACCTATGAGGCCAGGGTGGCCCATAGTGGTGATTATATCTTCCAGCCGGAAGCCCAGTGCAACCCCGCTAGGTTTGAGTTTTCCTGCATCACTTCACACATACCAGTGGCTTTGCAACCCATTGGTGATTTATTTTTCCTTATTGCTACATACCAGGGACTTTCATACGGACATACTTTAACGTTTTATACTTACACATGAACTCGCTCAACTTTTGTTGATTTTTCAAACTACATGTATTTCAGGGAACTGATCGGATCTGGCAAGTGTCTGCATATGTGTCAAGCTGCGTATTAAATAAAGATGTCATCCAGGGTCATAGGGTTTGGGAGGTGTAACCCTTTCCTGGATGGGTCACACGTCTCCAAACCTCGTTTTATTTCAAGTCTTTTGTTGAGTCCGTGTGAACTCATTTTAAACAAGTCATGGTTGTAACTTATTTTGGATCTATGTTTCAAGACAAGTATGTTATGGTATTTTCTAAACTATATTAATGGATGAAAATCTTGTGTTTTTATCATATAGCATTGTTATGTTTGTTGCTATGGTATTAAGAATTCACACCAAAATAATCCACGCTTCCGCAAAAGCCAGGGTGTGACAATTTATGTTTATTTTCTTAATTTTAAATGTTGTTTTCTTTTATTTATACTATAAAAATTAAATAAAAAGACTAAATTGCCCTTAAGTGGATAAATATAATTGAAAGTTTTAACTTAGTTAGTGCTAAAGGACAAAATATGTAATGAGTTTTCCAAATAAAGGATGGTGACTGTAATTTGAAGTTAAAGGGTATCTATTGCAATTCGATACAAACATAAAGGACGAAAAGTGTATTTTACCCTTTTTATTTTGGTATCATTAACTAACTATTTGTATTAAAAAACAATGTACTTGACAAATTCAATTACTTTGTTAATGTACATTGAAATTCTTTAAATTAATAAATTATTAATTTATCAAGATAATAATGTTCGCTAAATAAATAAAATATTTTGAATCATATTGTTAAACTCATAAGACATATGTGCTACATTACACACTTCTTGCGTTAATAATTACTTTTAAACAAGTATTAACCATAATAAAAATATTTCGATTTGAAAAGAACACTGCTTGAATGTTAAAATATATTGTGTTTTGTTTTTTAAACAAGTATTTCGAGAAAATCAAATTAAAAGTTGCATAAAAAATAGAAAAGAGTGCTTTGATTTGAGAAAAATCAAATTAAAAGTTGGATAAAAAATAGAAAAGGAGTGCTTTGATATATGGTGTTGATGAGTTAGAAAATCAAATAAGTTGTAGGTTTTGGCTCACTCCCGTGAGCACACCCACGGAGCAACATCTCGCGCTCACGTGGCCTTGTGTATTAGTTCCTGTGAGCCAACGTGGAGCTTTCAAACTCACGCTCGTGCTCACCTTGGTACGCCTTATGACGTCATAATTTGATAAAAAACAAAAAGGGGTCAAGTGAACATTCGACAGCAAAGGAATAGTTTATCTCTTTCGTGAGTGAACTGTTCTTCCAAGGCTAACGGATTTTAGGCAACTTTTGATGGTGATCTTTGGAGTCTAGAGTTGAATCGAGTGGTGGTGTTTAGAATTGCAATGCGGATTGATTGAGTGATGTTTTTGTATCTCCAGTGACCGTAGCCTATACGTTCCATTTGATTTCCAAACTTTCCATCCGTTTTTTGTTCGGATCCTAGTCCTATTCATTACGCCTACTCTGATTTACATCACAAACACACACACATATATAGCTAGGTGATGTGATTAAAACACAACATATAAATTATATCAAATACGACGTAAAAGCAACCCTTTTTAGTACTAATGTTGGAAAAAGCTTGTGTTTTCGATCCTTTTTAATTTTCAGGGTTAAAAGAGCTTAAATGTGCAAAAGGAGCAAAAAAGACAGCAAAAACCAACATAAATGTAAAGAAGGAGGGAATGACGCAACTCGACATGCCCCGATTCACATCCAACCCACAAAATAGTAAGAACAGAAGACTTAACACGGGGCCGTGTCAACCAGACATGCGCTATGTCCGAAGGTGGCTGCTGTGCAGAAGAAAAGACAACTGCAAAAGACAAAACTGGCAGCCAACACAGGGCCTTGCTAAGCCAACACCGGGCATGATTAACTCAAAGATTTTCAGAATCTGCGATAGTACAGCAAGTACTTTGGCCACGGGCCGTGCCGTTGACACACGGGGCCACAATTAATGAGGAAGAGAAAGAAATGACCACGAGGTTGTGCCAGGCGGGCACGAGCCGTGGTGGAGCTTCTGATTTCAGCTATAAATAGAAGTGTTTGGTTCCACTTCAAACCATCCATTGGCAAACCACTTCTCTCTCACTTGCCACCACTCCACCACCACTCCACCACCACTACAACACCATCATCCACCACCATCATCCATTTCAATCTTTTAAAGTGTGTGTGTAGTCACGGGATCCAAGATTGATAGTAAGAATGCTTGTCAAACAAAGGTCATGCATGGCTAAATTCTTACATCACTTGGTGAAGACATATCTTTTATGTATTTCTTTTACGATTTCCAACCGTTGGCAACTTTTTAATTGGGTATGTATTAGTGACTTTAACAATTAGCTTTTTATATTGAAGGCGAATGTCACACCCCGACCACGTAAAACAACAAAACGTGGCGGAAACGTCGGGGAGTGTTGTAACAGAATCATTGTTTCACAACCATGGATTAAACAATTTTGTTTTATTGAGTTTAATGTATTACATTACATTGGAATTAGAAACAAAACATGAACAAATAGACTTTCATTGTTATTAAGTCGCTAAGGCCACGTCCATTCCTATGTGAGCGTACGCAAATATCATCATCAAACATCATCAACTATGGTACCTGAAACACATGTGAAAATACGTCAGCATAAAAATGTCGGCGAGCACATAGGTTTTATGTGAGTGTTAGATTCATGGCTCGTTTTACATGTTGCAATACTTATTTAAAAACCTTATTTTGAAAAGTATAGTATTGCGACATAATTAACCAACTCAAATCAAGTTGGATATGATTTATAAAATCTCGTAGCCATGATTCTTAACTCCAAAACATTTGTTTTATGAAATCAAATTGTAAAATATATCGTAGAAACTCGTTAACAAAACTCGTATGGTTTATATTATTCAGAAAACATCATTGTGTGACATCGTTTCAAAATCGTTTACCCAAGTGATCTAGATAACGCAACGATATATAATGTCTTAAAAGCACTTATATATACGAAGTACCAGCGGCGTATCCACCATGCTTTTAACTCATTACACCCACCCCGTTACCTAATCACTTCCCTAACCCAATGGTCCAGACAGTTACAAATGGTTCACATATATCAAATGGTTACAAATGGTTCACATCATCAAATGGTTACAAATGGTTCTCATCAATCAAATGGTTACAAATAGTTCGCATATATCAAATGATTACCAATGGTTCACATACATCAAATGGTTACAAATTGTCACACCCCGACCACGTAAAACATCAAATCGTGGCGGAAACGTCGGGGAGTGGTGTAATAGAATTATTGTTTTACAACCATGGCACACAAAGTTATATTTTATTTATCAAACAAAAGTGGAATACATTGTCTCAAACAAAGAAAACAAGAGTACATAACATGTTTTAACTAATCTAGCTTCATTTTATGTCACTAAGGCCCGAGTCCACCCTAGCGTATCCTGCAACACATGTGAAAATAGGTACGTCAGCATAAAAATGCCTGTGAGATACATAGGTTTTATGAAAATAGGATTCATGACTTAGGTTTAAAGAAAATGTTTAATAAAAATTTGTCATGAATCTAGTTAAGTGTTTTCTTTTGTAAATCATATGAAAAAGCGATAAGAAATTAGATTACATAAAAGAAAATTGTAATATAACCAAGTAAAATGAGTTTGTATAAAACCAATTGTTTTGTAAAATAATGTCTTGTGAAAAATATGTTATTTGTTTAAAATGTATAAGTCCAAATTGAATGATATAAAGAATGCTACGACATGTAACACAATACAAGCACTTATATAGGAAGTAACAGCGGCGTATCCACCATGCTTGTATTATACTACACACGTCTCGTTACTTAAGTCATTTAAATAAACCACCAATGTATAATGTTCATGTTTAAACCAAATGTCAAATGTTCTTGTATAAACCAATGTCAAATGTTAACAGTCAAATGTAATCAAGTAGTATGTAACAAATATTATGTATGGTAAGTAATATGTAATTACCTAGACCAAAAGTAAAAATGTACAAACCAAAGTATTTTGAATATATCAAAAAGTTGTGTTTTGCAGAATAAATGCATGTTTTACTGATATAAACACTTATGTGGTAAGTTAAACGCATACATTCAAGCCTTGAGACATAAGGATAACCCTAGATTAAAGGTTATCAAAAGAATGTTTTCGGATTCAGTCATTCCTTACATCCAAACAAACCTAGGATGTCAGAAACGGGATTTGTCAAGTCCTATGGTACCATTACTTACTACCGAGCGGCGTAGCTAATGTTAATAAGCGTATTTAAGTCCCGTTTGTACAAACCAAATGTCATACCATATGTAAACATGTTATGTGAAAACAATGTACTAAGTATGCTAAGTTAACATACAAAGCAGAAAAGTCATGTAAATCAATGTGCTAGCATGCTCAGTAAACATACATAGCAGAAATGTAATGTAAAACAATGTACTATGTATGCTAAGTTAACACACAAAGCATAAATGTAAAGTAAATCAATGTGCTAGCATGCTCAGTAAACACACATAGCAAAACATAAAGCAATCATGTACTATATGCGTACTAATGAACATAGTAAGTATATGATGTGAAAACAGGAAAGCACGAAAGTAACAAGTAGGCACATGTGTTTCACCCCAAAATGTTTGGAAAACAGCAAAAGAGGGGTCTATGTACTCAATTGAGATTGCTCAATAGACTTTAGATATCCACCAAGCAAAGCTAGAAGATCACGGAATTAAACGACACCTAATATAGGTAACTATGTTAATAAACAGACCTATTCGGAGGATCGGGTAGTATGAGGGTTCTTAAACCAAATAAGTGTAGGAACTTATGTAATATGGTTTAACAAAGCCTACGTACTAAAATGGAACCTACCCTAGGTGCTTTTGACCTGTTATGACCCGTTTAGGTAGCTTACGCTACTTTAACGCGTCATTCGCGTAAAACGCGTTCGGACCGCCTAACTAGTCCTATGACAAGTAAAATATGCCTTAACATGTTTAATATTATTGCAAAATCAGTTTAGATGTTAAAGATTATGTTACATAGACTTAAAAATGAATTTTGGGGAAAAGGGTATTTTGGTAATTTTTCCTAAGGCATATACATTACTTGTCATATAACTACTTAAACGACGTGACCATAAGGTATAACCTCTGGAAGGTTATTCCCTATACAACTATGGTCACCTAAAGTGTTTGATCGGATCCTAAGGATCGACAAAATGGGTCGGGTTCGAAAGCATAAGCGATTGTTTAGATCGCTTACCTTACGACCCTATATAAGCACTAAATCTAAAAGTGACAAGTCAAACATGTTTAATAAAGTTTGAAAACAGGTTTGGTATCAAGACAAAGGGTCTTGATACCCAAAAGTAGTTTGGTTACAAAATACGCAAGAATACGCATTTTGGCCGAAACTACGACTCGTCACTGAGCCTAGATAACGTGGTAATCAGTAGGTATAGTCGCTAGGGACTATAACCATCGTGATTACACTCACGTTATGAAGTTCAAACTGTCACACCCCGACCACGTAGAACATACAAAACGTGGCGGAAACATCGGGGAGTGTTGTAACATAATCAATTGTTTCAAATCCATGGTAAATGAAGTTTCGTTTTATTAATCAAACATGAAAGTTTACATTGCTTTAAACAAGAACCAAAGAATACATAAAATAAATTAACTAGTTCTTGTCTCGTTTTAAGTTACTAAGGCACAGGTCCGCCTAAGTATGTCTTGATAAGTCCTATGCATCATTTCCTGAAAACAAATGTGAAAATAGGTACGTTAGCATAAAAATGCCTGTGAGATACATTGGTTTTTGTGAAAACGGAATTCATGACTTATGTTTGAGAAAATGTTTAGTCATGAACCTTGTAATTTGCTTTGTCTTGTAAATCAATTGAAAAACGATAAGATCAGATGATATGTATAAATAAGAGAACATTGTATGGTTAAACGGATTACCATGTAAAATGTGTTTGTATAAGATAAGTCGTTTGTAAAACAATGTCTCGTGAAAAGTGTGTTATTTGTATAAAATGTCATATGTCTCAAATTGAAATGATTCAAATAACGCTACGATATGTAATACCATACAAACACTTATATATAGGAAGTACCAGCGGCGTATCCACCATGCTTGTGTCATATTACACACGCCTCGTTACTTAATCACTTACTCAAACCAAACCATCAAGATGAAATGTTTAACAACGGTAGAAATGTTTATGTATAGTCAAATGTCTATTGTCAAATGTAAATCATGTCAACAGATACAACTGGTTCACACGGTTCAAATGGTTACAAACGGCTCATATAATCAAAGGGTTAAGACGGTTCACATAGTCAAATGGTTACAACGGTTCGAAATGTAGTATAATGTGTTCATATGCTGGATGAGCATATGCAACAGAAATGCAATGTAAAGCAATGTACTAAGTACGCACACAATGGGCATACATAGCATGTAATGTAAAGCAATGTACTAAGTACACACACAATGGGCATACATAGCATGTAATGTAAGGCAATGTACTAAGTACGCACACAATGGGCATACATAGCATGTAATGTAATGTAAAACCGTGTACTAAGTACGCACACAATGGGCATACATAGCATGAAATGTAATGTAAAACCATGTACTAAGTACGCACACAATGGGCATACATAGCATGAAATGTAATGTAAAACAATGTACTAAGTACGCACACAATGGGCATACATAGAATGAAATGTATTGTAAAGTGTTGTGCTAAGTATGCACAAGATGTACATACATAGCATAAACACAATGAAATCATGTACTATATATGTACTATCGAACATAGCAAGTATATGATGTGAAAACCGGAAAGCATGAAAGTAACAAGTAGGCACATGTGTTTCACCCCAAAACAGTTTGGAAAACAGTAAAAGAGGGGTTCAATGTACTCACCTGAGATTGTTTTGTAGTTCTTGTATAATAACCAAACAATGCTAGAGATCACGGAATATCAACGGCACCTAATAGGTAGCTATGTTAATATACCGGACCAATATCTGAAGGATCGGATAGTATGCGGGTTCGTAAACCAAACGAGTATGGGGACTCGTGTAATATGGTTTAACAAAGCGTACATACTAAAATGAAACCTAACCTAAGTGCTTGCGGCCCATTACGACCCGTTTGGGTAGCTTATGCCACCTTAACGCGTCGTTCGCGTAGAACGCGTTTGGAACGCCTAACTTCGTGACCACAAGGTATAACCTCGGAAGGTTACAGCTATGGTCACCTAATGTGTTTGGTCAGATCCTACTGATCGACCAAATGGGTCGGGTTCGAAAGTATAAGCGATGGTTTAGATCGCATACCTTACGACCCTATATAAGCACTACACTAAAAGTGACGAGCTAAGCATGTTAGAACATGCTTAACTAAGTTTAGAAAAACAGGTTTGGCATCAAAACAAACGGCTTTGATGCCCACGAGTAGTTTGGTTACAAAATACGCAAGAATGCGCATTTTGGCCGAAACTACGACTCGTCACTGAGCCTAGATAACGTGGTAATCAGTAGGTATAGTCACTACGGACTATAACCATTGTGATCATGCTCACGTTATGAAGTTCCAATGAACTTCGTGTTGACCATAGGCTGGTCAATGCAGAAAGTCAAACAAAACGTTGACTTTCGGACTCGAAAAGCGAATAAAGAATGAAAGAACACTTACGAAGGGTCCACGAATGCTAATCTAGATCAAAATGGCTCAGGTATGAAACAAAGGTTCCAACTTAGAGCTTTAGATCAGATTTTTGTGGGTTTTAACCAAAAGGGAGGGGGGTATTTATAGGAAAAGTAAAGCCGTTATGATCGTTTCTTGAATATCGTGCCACGATCTTATGCGTACACTTGTCGCAAAGTTGTGGTGGCTCAAAGTGACCCTAACTCTACAGGTTGTGAAAGGGCATTGCCCCTTGGAGTGTTTGAAAGGCCAAGTTTGCAAGAAAAACAAAGTTTCTGCAACTGTAGGGGCCATGCGGCCCGCATCATGATCAGACAAAACTCAGGCGGGCCGCCTGGGCCTAGGGGTGTTCAAAAAAATCCGAATCCGAAACCGAATCCGAAATATCCGAAAACCCGTATCCGAAATATCCGAATTTTCGGATATCCGAATTTTCGGATATCCGAAAATCGGATAATCCGAAAATTCGGATTCGGATTCGGATAGTGATTTTGAGAATTTTCGGATAATCGGATTATCCGAAAATATCCGAAAATTTAATTTTTATTTTTTTCGGATATCCGAATATCCGAAGTATCCGAAAAATATCCGAAGTATCCGAAAAATATCCGAAATATCCGAAAAAATATCCGAAATATCCGAAAAATATCCGAAGTATCCGAAAAATATCCGAAAAAAATATCCGAAATATCCGAAATTTATATTCGGATATCCGAAACTATCCGAAAATTCTGGTTCCAAATATTAAAAAATAATAAAAAATAAAAATTAAATAAAAAAATTGGATATTCGGATATCCGATTAGATATCCGAACCCGAATCCGAAATTTCGGATATCCGAAAATCGGATATCCGAAATTTCGGATTCGGGTTCGGATGTCAATATTTCACTATCCGAAATTTCGGATATCCGATTTTCGGATATCCGAAAACCGGATTATCCGATCTTGAACACCCCTACCTGGGCCTGTCTGATCTGCACATACTTTCAGAAATGGCAGTTTTGGTCCCTGTTGCGTATTTAAGCCATTTCCGACACTTCTAATGCCCGTAAAGCCATCTTTAGGGCCCTAAAATGATGCCTAAACATTGTGGACATGAAACATGCTCAAAAATATGCCGGATTGGTTCGTTTGGTCGTACGATCGCGATGTTCGGTTAATTACGACGGAATGCGCATAAGCGCGAAAAATGATCCAAATGACGCGACGAATGGATTTTCCTTATGCCAAACACTAAAATAAATTATTTTAGTGCTTACATAAATTTTTGGATGTCTGGATGTATTCAGAACGTAAGTTATGCGCGAAAGTGCAAACTTGTGCACTTTTTGAGACTTTTAGCCCCTGAATGATCCAAAAGTTTGTTTTAGCATACCAAACCTCTCAAAGCCTATTTATAAGCTATGTAAAGGATATCTATGGTATGTTTAACTTATGGACATGTTCCGGAATGTTCGTTACAGTTCAAATTGGCATACTTTCGCAGTTTGTCAAGTTTAGTCCCTGTAAGCGAATTAACTTGTTTTTGCCATACCAAAGCCTTCAAAACTTATTTCTAAGTTATGTAAAGGTTATTTAAGGTATGTTAAGTATATGTTGATGTTCCGGAGTATTTTTCACATCAAACTGAGTACGTTTACGCACCAATTTGCGTATAATTCTCCAGAAAGCGTTGTAGAGTTTGAAATTGAACAAGAACTGATATGTGCAAAAGATACACATATTTATACAAGATCCCAAGTATGAAATACAATATTTCATCGGCTTGGTATTTGTTTGATGGTCGCGGTGACACAGGTGTCACAGTCTCCCCTACTTTAGGATATTTCGTCCCGAAATTTATTCGTAGGAGTATATTAGTGACTTTGCCAAATACCCACCAGCGATATGCAAGGCAATATCCTGTCATTTCCTTGACGGTCGTTCTTCGGAAACGAAAATGAATAGACGGAGTCATTTTCCTCAATAAGTATTCTTCAGAAATGGAAATGACGGAATAAGCAAACGGATGTTCATTTCCTCCATAGACAAATCTTCAGAAGCGAAAAATGAACAGACGGAGTCATTTTCAATGGTTACTTCATCAGAAATGGAAATGAATGATTACACAACGGATATTGATTTCCTCAACGGATAAATCTTCAGAAACGAAAATGTACTAAAGGAGTCATTTTCAACGGTTGCTTCATCAGAGTTGGAAATGAAGGATTACACAACGGGTATTCATTTCCCCAACGGATAAATCGTCAGAAACGAAAATGAACTAACGGAGTCATTTTCAATGATTGCTTCATCAGAGTTGCAAATGAAGGATTATACAACGGATATTCATTTCCTCAATAAATCTTCAGAAACGAAAATGAACTAACAGAGTCATTTTCAGCGGTTGCTTCATCAGAGTTGGAAATGAAGGATTACACAACGGATATTGATTTCCTCAACGGGTAAATCTTCAGAAACGAAAATGAACTAACGGAGTCATTTTCAACGGTTGCTTCATCAGAGTTGGAAATGAAGGATTATACAACGGATATTCATTTCCTCAACGGGTAAATCTTCAGAAACGAAAATGAACTAACGGAGTCATTTTCAACGGTTGCTTCATCAGAGTTGGAAATGAATAGGGTTAACTCTAGACACATGACAGAACTTGATGTGGTTTCTGTGCACTAAATTCCATAATTATGTATGCATCCATAATTACGTAATCCCTTGCACAGTCCGCACAGTTTGTTTTGTAATGTTTTGGGGAGGGATATCAAACTTGTGATGAGGGTGACTAGACTTCCATCGGGTCCTTTTAATTAGATCAACAGGGGATCTTCTTAGTTAGGCCACCAAGGAGTCCTTTCAGCTATATCACCACATGATATCCCTAGCCAGATTTTTGGATTAATCTGTTTAACTAGACCACTCAAGGGGTCTAATTATGAAGTAGTACTTTATAATCCAAGGGACTTAACTATAACGTAGAAGTCCATTGAGGATTTTTATATAGTACCTTTGGGTATCCTACTATGAATCCTTTATACGAATGATATGGAAGATTCTACAAGGATTTGGATAACATGATTTGGATCACACAACAACACATAAGGGAACACATAAGCACAAAGTCACATAATTGTTTAACTTGATTATATTTTGTTTATTAACTTGTTATCGTTCGTATACGGATATGAAAACCAGTAGATGGACTTCAATGTCCCGTGGGAATCTATCTAAAAAGATAGGAAGAACTTCCAAATATTCGATTTTTGTTTCCAAAGAAACGTAATATTTGAATTAAGGAACACATCAATTTTTGGATTTATGGAAATACCTTAGGTACCCTTATTAAGGATTTATAGTGGTACTTTGGGTATTCATCCAGTGTTGTAACTTGCGCCTTGTACTTCGTTTTCCTTAGAAGAAACGAGTACTAAGGAACTTCATGGAAACGCAAGATATCATAAAATGGAAAAAAAATTTGGGTGGTAGTTTGCTTTTCAAGGAATACGATTCCTTAATTGTCGGTATTGCAAGGGATATGTTCTTTATACATACAACCTCATAATACATTGCAATGTAAATAAAAGATTTATTTATAAACGATGATAACAACTGTTTCATGGACCTTGACAACAAAAGAAAATAATACACAAGACATGATTATTTCTAAAGGGTGTTGTCTTCTAGTCGGTCAGATGCTCATCACTGGACTGGATTAGCATTAGCAAGCTTTGGGCAATTTCTTCGGAAATGACCCATCTCGCCACAATTGTAGCAAGAACCTGGTGGAATGCGAGCTTGAGCAGGATTGTTGTCAGCTTGATTTGGTGCAACTGCAGCTCGGCAAACCTTTGTTGTGTGGCCTATGAGTCCACAAGTTTGGCATTTGCGGCACTGTACATTGGCGTGATGATGGAGGCTACATTGGTTGCATAAGGGTGCAGTTCCATTGTATGGTTTTCTAGCAGGGGGTTGAGCTGGTTGGTTAGGGACGGCTTGACCATTGTGAGCGACCACGGCGAAGTTCTGAGAAGCCTTCTACTTCTTTGACTTCTAAGGGGATTCAGTCTGTTCATCCATGGTCTTTGATTCCACGATTGGGTTCGATTCCCCGACCGGTTTCTTGTCACCTTTTCGGAAAAGTTTACCTTTCCTGATCTTTGATTCAGTCAAGGTTGCAGATAGCTCAATGGCCTGTCTAACTGTAGTAGGGTTGCTACCAGTCACAATGTCTTGTATTGAGTCAGGGAGGCCATCAATGTACTTTTCGATTGCCTTATCCAAAGGTGTAACCATATCCGGGCATAACAAACTTAACTCCTCATAACGATCCGTGTAGGCTCGATGCTCACCGCTAACTTGCTTAAGATTGTCGAACTCCGTTTCCAAGGCCCTGATCTCGTGACGAGGACATAATTCCTTCATCATCAGAGCTCGAAGCTCTTGCCATGTTTGAGCCACTGCCACATCGGCACCCCTATCTCTCATCACACCATTCCACCATGTCAAAGCTCGTTTCACAAAGACGCTAGATGCGAATTCTACCTTTCGCTCGTTTGGATATTGAACATGTCTGAAGGTTTTCTCTAAACTCTCGAACCATTATAGCAGTGCAGTCGCTCCTTGAGACCCAAAAAACTTTGATAGCTTAGCCGAGTTGAATGTCTTGAAGTTGCAGTGGGCATTATTGTTGTTGTTGGCTTGGTTCCATTGAGCAAAGAGGTTTGGGAATTGAGCAGCCATTTGTTGCGCAATGATCTCTGCCAGTTCGGCAGTCGCTATCTGGTTTTCGCGTCGAGGAGGCATTCTAAAAGAGGAACAAGAAAGAAAACAAATGTAATGGCATTGGGTAAGAATAGGATGTTACAATTACCGACCATAATCATGGTTGATGGTCATTTGTTTGAACCACGAAGCAAACAAACAACACCAAGGCTGAATCAAAGCAAATAGATCCTCATAGTGTATCGCGAAGACGTGCTCGCCTATAAGTGGAAACTCACCCCAAGAGTTCCCAGGTAAGAGTGACTGGTCCGATTATGTAGATTTGTACGAACACTCTAGCCTTAGACAGAAAACCCAGGGTACAGGCATTCACTCTTCCAGTTTGCACGTGTTCACACTATTTAGGACCCAAAACCTTGACGAGATTTTGAAAATTCAAAGGGGTTCGAAACCTAGTAATCAATCATCCTAGAACAGATGATTAGTTTTCAAAGCGGTTTTGAAATTTATGTTCTTGTTGTGGTCGTCGCCTAAGGATAGGTGACAGTATTGTTTTATGACTAAACGCAAGTAAACTCGCGTTAGGGTCCTAGGAAGGTTATAGACTAGGTCAAAGCATTACTAATAACCTAATTCCCTATAACCATTGGCTCTGATACCAACTTTTATGTCACACCCCGACCACGTAGAACATATAAAACGTGGCGGAAACGTCGGGGAGTGTTGTAACAGAATCAATTGTTTCAAATCCATGGTAAATGAAGTTTCGTTTTATTAATCAAACATGAAAGTTTACATTGCTTTAAACAAGAACCAAAGAATACATAACATAAATTAACTAGTTCTTGTCTCGTTTTAAGTCACTAAGGCACAGGTCCGCCTAAGTATGTCTTGATGAGTCCTATGCATCATTTCCTGAAAACACATGTGAAAATTGGTACGTCAGCATAAAAATGCCTGTGAGATACATTGGTTTTTGTGAAAACGGAATTCATGACTTATGTTTGAGAAAATGTTTAGTCATGAACCTTGTAATTTGCTTTGTCTTGTAAATCATTTGAAAAATGATAAGATCAGATGATGTGTATAAATAAGAGAACACTGTATGGTTAAACGGATAACCATGTAAATTGTGTTTGTATAAGATAAGTCGTTTGTAAAACAATGTCTCGTGAAAAGTGTGTTATTTGTATAAAATGTCATATGTCTCAAATTGAAATGATTCAAATAACGCTACGATATGTAATACCATACAAACACTTATATATAGGAAGTACCAGCGGCGTATCCACCATGCTTGTATCATATTACACACGCCTCGTTACTTAATCACTAACTCAAACCAAACCATCAAGATGAAATGTTTAACAACGGTAGAAATGTTTATGTACAGTCAAATGTCTATTGTCAAATGTAAATCATGTCAACAGATACAACTGGTTCACACGGTTCAAATGGTTACAAACGGCTCATATAATCAAAGGGTTAAGACGGTTCACATAGTCAAATGGTTACAACGGTTCGAAATGTAGTATAATGTGTTCATATGCTAGATGAGCATATGCAACAGAAATGCAATGTAAAGCAATGTACTAAGTACGCACACAATGGGCATACATAGCATGTAATGTAAGGCAATGTACTAAGTACGCACACAATGGGCATACATAGCATGTAATGTAATGTAAAACCATGTACTAAGTACGCACACAATGGGCATACATAGCATGAAATGTAATGTAAAACCATGTACTAAGTACGCACACAATGGGCATACATAGCATGAAATGTAATGTAAAACAATGTACTAAGTACGCACACAATGGGCATACATAGCATGAAATGTATTGTAAAGTGTTGTGCTAAGTATGCACACGATGGACATACATAGCATAAACACAATGAAATCATGTACTATATATGTACTATCGAACATAGCAAGTATATGATGTGAAAACCGGAAAGCATGAAAGTAACAAGTAGGCACATGTGGTTCACCCCAAAACAGTTTGGAAAACAGTAAAAGAGGGGTTCAATGTACTCACCTGAGATTGCTTTGTAGATCTTGTATAATAACCAAACAATGCTAGAGATCACGAAATATCAACGGCACCTAATAGGTAGCTATGTTAATATACCGGACCAATATCGGAAGGATCGGATAGTATGCGGGTTCGTAAACCAAACGAGTATGGGGACTCGTGTAATATGGTTTAACAAAGCGTACATACTAAAATGAAACCTAACCTAAGTGCTTGCGGCCCATTACGACCCGTTTGGGTAGCTTATGCCACCTTAACGCGTCGTTCGCGTAGAACGCGTTTGGAACGCCTAACATCGTGACCACAAGGTATAACCTCGGAAGGTTACAGCTATGGTCACCTAATGTGTTTGGTCAGATCCTAATGATCGACCAAATGGGTCGGGTTCGAAAGTATAAGCGATGGTTTAGATCGCTTACCTTACGACCCTATATAAGCACTACACTAAAAGTGACGAGCTAAGCATGTTAGAACATGCTTAACTAAGTTTAGAAAAACAGGTTTGGCATCAAAACAAACGGCTTTGATGCCCACGAGTAGTTTGGTTACAAAATACGCAAGAATGTGCATTTTGGCCGAAACTACGACTCGTCACTGAGCCTAGATAACGTGGTAATCAGTAGGTATAGTTACAGTTCAAATTGGCATACTTTCGCAGTTTGTCAAGTTTAGTCCCTGTAAGCGAATTAACTTGTTTTTGCCATACCGAAGCCTTCAAAACTTATTTCTAAGTTATGTAAAGGTTATTTAAGGTATGTTAAGTATATGTTGATGTTCCGGAGTATTTGTCGCATCAAACTGAGTACGTTTACGCACCAGTTTGCGTATAATTCTCCAGAAAGCGTTGTAGAGTTTGAAATTGAACAAGAACTGATATGTGCAAAAGATACACATATTTATACAAGATCCCAAGTATGAAATACAATATTTCATCGGCTTGGTATTTGTTTGATGGTCGCGGTGACACAGGTGTCACACAAACGAACTTCGCATTGACCATAAACTGGTCAATACAGAAAGTCAAACGCAGTTTGACTTTTAAGCTAAAAACGCATTAAAAGAACAATGGAATACTTACAAAAGGTCCCCACAAGCTTTGATTTCCCAAGTATTCTCAGGTATCAAGTGGTTAACACTTCAAGTTAGAGAACTCTCAGAAAATCAAGTGGGTTTTGAAGCAAATGGGTGGGGGCTATTTATAGATTTGGTAGAGCCGTTAAGATCGTTCCTCGTAAACCGAGCCTCAATCACAGTCGTACACATCAAGCCCACTGATTTACAAAACCATGGGAGCCCCCAAACCAGCCTATAGATTGCCCCAAACCATGTGCAAGGTGTGTAACAGCTGGAACAAGCTGGAAAACACTTTCTGTTGAACTGGGCAAGCTTTACGGACCGTATGAGGTCCCCTTACGGTCCGTAAGGACCCTGCAGACCAGCAAAGTTTGAGTTTTGGCAGTTTTGGTCCCTGTGCACGTATTGTCGAGTTTTGGCACTTCTAACACCCGTCAAACCCATTTTTAAGCTCCATAAGGATGTTAAAGCATGGGGAACATGAAACATGCTCAAAAATATATCAGATGTTGGTTCGTTTGGCCGTACGATCGCGTTGTTCGGTAAATTACGACGGAAGTCGTAACGGACGTGAAAACTATCCAAATTGCGCGACGAATGGATTTTCATCATGCCAAACACTAAAATAAAATATTTTAATGCTTACATAAATTTTTGGATGTCTGAATGTATTCAGAACGTAAGTTATGCGCGAATATGCAAACTTATGCACTTTTTGACGCTTTTAGTCCCTGAATGACCAAAAAGTTTATTTTAGCACACCGAACATCTCAAAACCTATTTCTAAGCTATGTAAAGGATATTTAAGGTGTGTTTAACTTATGATCATGTTCCGGAATGTTCGTTATAGTTCAAATTGGCATACTTTCGTAGTTTGTCGATTTTAGTCTATGTAAGCGAATAAGCTTGATTTTGCCATACCAAAGCCTTCAAAACTTATTTTCTAAGTTATGTAAAGGTTATTTAAGGTATGTTAAGCATATGTTGATGTTCCGGAATGTTTTTTGCGTTAAACTGATTACGTTTACACACCAGTTTGCGTATAACTCTCCTGAAAGCGATATAGAGTTTGAAATTGAATAAAAGTTAAAACATGAAAAATGTCAAACATAAACAAACAAACATTGGGATCAAATAACTTTATTTCATTGCTAACTGAACTGTTTACAATGATTATAAGCACAGATGTCACACAAATGGTTCGAACAGTTCAAAATGTAAAACAATGGGCTAGCATGTTAAGTGAACATACGTAGCAAAACATAATGAAATCATGTACTAATAGTGTACTAATGAACATAGCAAGTATATGATATGAAAACATGGAAAGCATGAAAGTAGCAAGTAGGCACATATGTTTCACCCCAAAACGTTTGAAACAGTAAAAGATGGGACTATGTACTCACTTGAGGGTGCTTAGAAGTCTTGAACAACAACCAAGCAAAGCTAGAGGGATCACAGAATCAAACGGCACCTAATATAGGTAACTATGTAAATAAACCGGACCTAAATTGGAAGATCGGATAGAATGAGGTTTCATAAACGAAATGAGTATAGGAACTCATGTAATATGGTTTAACAAAGCCTACTTTCTAAAAGGAAACCTATCCTAAGTGCTTACGATCCATTACGACCCGTTTAGGTAGCTTACGCAACTTTAACGCGTCGTTCGCGTAAAACGCGTTCGGACTGCCTAACTAGTCCTATGACAAGTAATATATGCCTTAACATGTCTAATAATGTTACCTAATCAGTTTAGATGTCAAAATTTAGGTTACATATGTGTAAAATGAATTTATGTGTAAAAAGGGCATTTTGGTCATTTACCTAAGGCATATAAATTACCTATCATATAACTACTTAAACGAAGTGACCATAAGGTATAACCTCGGAAGGTTATTCCCTATGCAACTATGGTCACATAATATGCTTGGTCGGATCCTAATGATCGACCAAACTGGTCGGGTTCGAAAGTCTAAGCGGTTGTTTAGACCGCTTATTCTACGACCATATAAGCACTAAACCTAAAGTGACGAGTTAAACATGTTAGAACATGTTTAACGAAGTTTGAAAACAAGTTTGATATCAAGAAAAAGGGTCTTGATACCCAAAAGTAGTTTGGTTGCCAAATACGCAAGAATACGTATTTTGACCGAAACTACGACTCGTCACTACACCTAATCAACGTGGTAATCAGTAGGTATAGTCACAAGGGACTATGACCATCGTGATTATGCTCACGTTGCGAAGTTCAACGAACTTCGTGTTGACCAAATCGTGGTCAAAGCAGAAAGTCAAACACTGTTTGACTTTCGTGCTAAAAATGCATAAAAAGCATGAAAGAGACTTACAAAGGGTCCAAGCTAGGAAGTTTTGATTCAAACAACTCAGGTATGAAGTAATAACTTCAACTTAGAGCTGATTGAACCAAAGTGTGAGTTGAAATGAAGTGAAGGCATGGGTTTATATAGGATTCGGTAAACCGTTAGGATCGTTCCTCGCATTTCGAGCTTTGAGCTTGGCCCTCCACTTGGGCTCATGGTTTTCAAAACCATGGGAATGTTTAAAACCAACAAATTTGAGCCCATAGCATCCAAAAACAGCCATTAAAACCATCAACACTTCAAAATTGGACTAGGTTCATTGAATCTGGTCAGAAATTTCAAAAATGGTCCCTGCACTTGTAAAACTTGGTTTTTGGCACTTTTAAGCCCCGTTTACCCCATTTCAAAGCTCTAAAATGATGTTAAAGTATAGGGAACTTAAAATATGCTCAAAAACATCTCGGATGTCGGTTCGTTTGGTCGTACGGTTGCGTTGTTCGGTTAATTACGACAGAAGTTGTAACGAACGCAAAAACGATCCAAATTAAGCGACGAATGGAATTTGATCATGCCAATCACTAAAATAAAAAATTTTAATGTTTACATAAATTTTTGGATGTCCAGATATATTCAGAACGTAAGATATGCGCGAAAATGCAAACTTATGCACTTTTTGACGCTTTTAGTCCCTATTGATCAAGAAAGTTTATTTTTGCGCACAAAACATCTCAAGGCCTATTTCTAAGCTATGTAAAGGATATTTAGGGCATACTTAATTTATGATCAAGTTCCGGAATGTTCGTTACAGTAAAAATCGGCATACTTTCGCAGTTTGGCGAAATTAGTTACTTTTCTGTCACACCAAACCCTCCAAAACTCATTTCTAAGTTATGTAAAGGTTATTTGAGGTATGTTAAGCCTATCTCACTATTCTGGAGTGTTCGTTGCATTAAACTGGTTATATTTACGCACCAGTGCGCGTATAACCTTCCAGAAAGCGATTTAAAGCTTAAAATCGAACATGAATTGATATGTGCAAAGGATACACATATTTTTACAAATCCCAAGTATGAAACACAATATTTCATAAATTTGGTATTTGTTTGATGGTTACAGAGGCACAGGTGTCACAGTCTCCCCTACTGTAGGAAATTTCGTCCCGAAATTTATTCGTAGAAGTCTGTCTGTGACGCTGTGTTAAATAATTGTCTTGCATGGAAACTAGGGTTTTTATCTATTTGCATAGAATAACCTATCAAAGATATGCAAGGCATAATCCTGTTATTTCTCTCAACGAACATTCTTCAGAAAACGAAAATGAACGGAATAAGTCATTTTCCTCAATGGGTATTCTTCAAAATGGAAATGAAGGAAAACTCAAGGATATTCATTCCCTCGATGGGTATTCTTCAGAAACGAAAATGAACGGAATGAGTCATTTTCCTCAATGGGTATTCTTCAGAAATGGAAATGAAATAAGAATTAAGGATATTCATTTCCCTTGATGGATGTTCTTCAGAAACGAAAATGAACGGAATGAGTCATTTACTTTAATGGGTATTCTTCAGAAATGGAAATGAAGGAAGAATCAAGGATATTCATTTCCCTTGATGGATATTCTTCAGAAACGAAAATGAATGGAATGAGTCATTTTCCTCAATGGGTATTCTTCAATAATGGAAATGAAGGAAGAATCAAGGATATTCATTTCCCTTGATGGATATTCTTCAGAAACGAAAATGAACGGAATGAATCATTTTCCTCAATGGGTATTCATCAAAAATGGAAATGAAGGAAGAATCAAGGATATTCATTTCCCTCGATGGATGTTCTTCAGAAACGAAAATGAACGGAATGAGTCATTTTCCTCAATGGGTATTCTTCAGAAATGGAAATGAAGGAAGATCAAGGATATTCATTTCCCTCGATGGATATTCTTCAGAAACGAAAATGAACAGAATGAGTCATTTTCCTCAATGGGTATTCTTCCGAAATGAAAATGAAGGAAGAATCAAGGATATTCATTTCCCTCGATGGATGTTCTTTTGAAACGAAAATGAATGGAATGAGTCATTTTCCTCAATGGGTATTCTTCAGAAATGGAAATGAAGGAAGAATCAAGGATATTCATTTCCCTCGATGGATATTCTTCAGAAACGAAAATGAACGGAATGAGTCATTTTCCTCAATGGGTATTCTTCAGAAATGGAAATGAACGAAGAATCAAGGATATTCATTTCCCTCGATGGATATTCTTCAGAAACGAAAATGAACGGAATGAGTCATTTTCCTCAATGGGTATTCTTCAGAAATGGAAATGAATTGAGTTAACTCTAGAAACAGGACAAAACTTGATGTTGTTTCTGTGCACTGAATTCCATAATTATGTATGCATCCATAATTACGTAATTCCTTGCAGAGTCCGCATAGTTTGTTTTATAATGTGAAGGGGATAGAATATCAAACCTGTGATGAGTGTGACTAGACTACCATAGGGTCCTTTTAATTATATCGACAAATGATCTTTTTAATTAGACCACCAAGGAGTCTTTTCAGCTATATCATCACATGATATTCCTAACCAGATTTTTGGATCAATCTGTTTAACTAGACCACTCAAGGGGTCTAATTATGGAATAGTACTTTATAATCCCAGGGTCTTAACTATTACGTAGAAGCCCATTACGGATTTAAGGTAGTACCTTTGGATAACCTACTATGAATCCCTTATACGAAGTTATGGAAGATTCTACGAGGATTTGGATAACAAAAATTTGGATCACACAAAAACGTAAAAGGGAACACATAAGCATGTAATCACATAATTGTTTAACTTGATTATTAATTTGTTATTAACTTGTTGTCGATTGAACATGGATATTCAAGGTACACCAGGAAACCAGCCGATGGACTTCAATGTCCTCAAGAATCTATCTAAAAAGATAGGATGGTCTTCCAAAAATTCGATTTTGTTTTCAAAGAAACGTAATATTCAAATTAAGGAACACAACAATTTAGGATTTACGAAAATACCCTTAGGTACCCTATGAAGGATTTATAGTGGTACTTTGGGTATTCGTCTAGAGTTGTAACTTGCGCCTTGTACTTCGTCTCCTTGGAAGAAACGGGTACTTAGGATTTTCGTGGAAAACGCAAGAGATCATAAAATGGAAGAATTTTGGGGGTGGTCTGCTCTTCAAGGAAAATGATTCCTTGATTGTCGATATTGTAGGGGATATGTTGTTTATACATGCAACCACATAAATATATTGCAATGTAAATAAAAGATTTATTTATAAACAACGATAACAACTGTTTCATGACCTTGACAACAACAAAAGAAAATAATACATAAGACGTGATTATTTCTAACCGATGTTGTCTTCTAGTCGGTCAGATGCTCATCCTTGTGCTGGATTTACATTAGCAAGCTTTGGGAAATTTCTTCGGAAATGACCCGCCACAGTTGTAGCAAGAACCTGGTGGAAAACGAGCTTGAGTAGGATTGTTGTCAGCTTGATTTGGTGCAACTGCAGCTCGGCAAACTCTTGCTGTATGACCTATAAGTCCACAAATTTGGCATTTGCGGCACTTCACATTAGCATGATGATGAAGGTTGCATTGGTTGCACAAAGGTGCAGTTCCGTTGTATGGCTTCCTAGCAGGGGGTTGAGCTGGTTGGTTGGGGGCAGCTTGATCATTGTGAGCAACCACGGCGAAGTTCTGGGAAGCTTTTCGCTTCTTTGACTTCTTGGAGGATCCAGTCTGTTTATCGTTGGGTTTCGATTCCTCGATTGGTTTCTTATCACCTTTTTGGAAATGTTTACCTTTCCTGATTTGAGATTCAGTCAAGGTAGCAGATAGCTCAATGGCCTGCCTAACTGTAGTAGGGTTACTACCACTCACAATGTCTTGTACTGGGTTAGGGAGGCCATAAATGTACTTTTCGATTGCCTTATTCAAAGGCGTAACCATATTCGGGCATAACAGACTTAACTCCTCATAAAGATCCGTGTAGGCTCGATGCTCATCGCTATCTTTCTTAAGATCGTCGAATTCCCTTTCCAAGGCCCTGATCTCGTGACAAGGACATAATTCCTTCATCATCAGAGCTCGAAGCTCTTCCCACGTTTGAGCCAGTGCCACATCGGCACCCCATCTCTCATCACACCATTCCACCATGTCAAAGCTCGTTTCTCAAAGACACTAGATGCGGATTCTACCTTTCGCTCATTTGGGCATTGAGCGTGCCTGAAGGTGCTCTCTAGACTCTCGAACCATTGCAGAAGTGCAGTCGCTCCTTGAGTCCCAGAAAACTTTGATGGCTTAGCCGAGTTGAACGTCTTGAAGTTGCAGGGGGCATTATTGTTGTTGAGAGCTTGGTTACATTGAGCAACGATATTCGGGATTGCAGCAGTCATTTGTTGCGTAATGACAGCTTCCAGCTCTTCAATAGGTACCTGATTTTCGCGTCGTGGAAGCATTCTAAAAAGGGGAAACAATAGAGAAAACAAATGAAATGGCATTCGGTAAGAATAGGATGTTACAATTACCTACCAAAAATCATGGGTGATGGTCATTTGTTTGAACCACGAAGCAAACAAACGACACACAAAGATGAATCAAAGTAAATAGGTCCTCATAATGTATCGCGAAGACATGCTCGCCTATAAGTGGACACTCACCCCAAGAGTTCCCAGGTAAGAGGGACTGGTCCGATATTGCGGATTTGTACGAACAATCTAGCCTTAGAGAGAAAGCTCAGGGTACAGGCACCCACCCTTCCAGTTTGCACGTGTTCACATTATGTGACCCTAAACTTTGACGAAAATTTGAAAACGTTGATGGTTCGAAACCTTATAATAAATCATCCTAGAACAGATGGTTAGTTTTCAAAGCAGATTCGAATTTTGTGTTCTTATTGTGGTTGCTGCCTAAAGATAGGTAACGGTATTGTTTTATGACTAAACGCAAGTAAACTCGCGTTAGGGTCCTAGGAAGGTTATAGTCTAGGTCAAAGCATTACTAATAACCTAATTCCCTATAACTATATAACTATTGGCTCTGATACTAACTTTTCTGTCACACCAAACCCTCCAAAACTTATTTCTAAGTTATGTAAAGGTTATTTAAGGTATGTTAAGCCTATTTCACTATTCCTGAGTGTTCGTTGCATTAAATTGGTTATATTTACGCATCAGTGCGCGTATAACCTTCCAGAAAGCGATTTAAAGCTTGAAATCGAACATGAATTGATATGTGCAAACGATACACATATTTTTAAAAATCCAAGTATGAAACACAATATTTCATAGATTTGGTATTTGTTTGATGGTTGCAGAGGCACGGGTGTCACAGCGAATCTATTCAACCATTTTTCATATGTCGTTTATTTACATATTCATATATTCATATCTCTACGTCTATAAAAAGCATGTTAACTACTTGAAAAGGGGTTAGAAGGGTGGTTGGGTAATTCTATGTCTCGTTCAGTGTATAGATCCTGTGAGAACTTGGTTCAAGTTTAGTACTACTCCATGGATTGGCCGGCAATGACTGGCCCGATTAATAGTAAGAAACCACTTAAACCCCTTATTCATAAACTACTATTAAAACTTTAATCCAACCCCACGAGGACTATATCACTGATGACTCAGACTAACGGGTTGAGGGTGACAGCTGCCTGGAAGGGGGCCCACTTTGCATTAATAACTTATTTAATTTTCTTTCAATATTCCGACCTAGTGAGATTGTATCCTTGCTGACTCAAACCAGTAGGTTGAGGGTAATGTCGCCTTCACAAGAGGGGCCTACTATTATAACTAAGATAATCTCTTAAAATGCCCAAAGTGCGGAAATCATCGAAAGGGTACATGAAAGATAAGTCGGGTCCAAATGATTCTTTCTAGTCTATTTGTTTTTATTTTATTTTATTTTTTGTTTTTTTGATTAGTTTAAAAATCTTTTCTTAAAGTTCGGTTCGATTAAACGTTGACGATAAGCTGGTAGTAAAAGCACTTGTGTCCTTGGACGACCTCGGTATCTTTCCATCACTATACTACGTCTGCGATGGGTGCACTTGCCTTAGCGTGTGTGTAGAGTGATAGTAGAATAACGTGTTTTATAAATTTAAAACTTGAAATCGGCGATTAAAAAGAGCTAAAAATATCTTAAAAAATATAGATACCCGCATGCACGTCAAGTTTTTGGTGCCGTTGCCGGGGACACAAGAATTTTAAGAAAGCTTAAAATTGACGGCCTAATCATTTTCTATCTTTTCTTTTTATTTTCCCCTTTTTCTCTAAAAAATTCTTCTTTCTACAGATTTAGCACGGGTCTGTGTGGGATCAGCACGGGGCCGTGTTAAATCTGCAGTATCTGAGAGAATCTATTTTTTTGTTACGGGAACATTGACACGGGGCCGTGTTACAGGAGCATGGGGCCATGTTGAACTTCCGGTATCTGGGAACTTGAAAACAAGAAGTTCTCATGGATAGCACGGGCCATACCATCCACAATTCGGGGCCGTGTTACTTTTCTGATAAGGGTTTCTTTCTTATTTTGATCGCAAAATATCACGCGATTCTGTATAATTCACAGGAATACAGTCTGGTGCATGACCTCTATCTCCGACAAAGACATAAAAGTACCGCTTGACAAACCCGAGTGCTTTTTAAGAAAACGACTTAAAGCCAAAAACCAATAAAAAGCCTCGATCCAAACCCCCTTGGAGGCGCTGTTAATCCTCCTAACGTCGATGCTAATAACTTTGAGCTTCGACCACACCTTATCCAAATGCTTCAAAATTCCGCCATTTTCCATGGCCTAGTCGATGAAGATCCCCATTTACATATTACCAACTTCTTGGAAATATGTGACACCTTCCAGATCAACGGAGCCTCTAGTGATGCCATTCGGTTCCGTATGTTCCCTTTTTCCCTCAAAGACTGAGCGAAAGCTTGGTTAAACACCCTCCCAAGTGGGTCCGTAAACACTTGGAATGAACTTGCCTAAAAATTTCTCTACAAATATTTCTCTCCCGCTAAAACCGCCAAACTCATGACCGAGATTAACACCCACTCTCACGAAGACGGGGAATCCTTGTACGAGACATGGGAAAGGTTCAAGGAGCTATTAAGGAAATGCCCACATCACGGTCTTGAACGTTTGGAACAAGTGTCCACCTTCTACAATGGACTCTTGCTGCACACAAGGCAAATCCTTGATTTCGGCTCCGCGGGACTCCTTGGGAATCGGCGACCCGAGGAAATTTATAATCAAATTGAAGAACTTGCTCAAAACAATTTTCAATGGCACACTCCTAAGGGCTCAAAATCTATAGCCCCGGGCGCCCACAAAGTGGATGAATCCACTTATTTGCAAGCCCAAATCAAAGCCATAACTAATAAAATAAAGAAACTTGAATTGAACAAAACGGATTCGGTTATGGCTTGCGAAGAATGCGGCGGACCCCATGAAAACTGGAGTTGTATGAAAGATCTAGAAAATCAAATTGAAAGTGGTAAATTACCTAAATAACCGGCCACGACCACCAGGAATTCAAAGTAATACTTTCACTCCCGAGTGGCGTAATCATCCTAACTTTAGTTGGAGGGAATCAGGGGATAATAACCAACAAAATCAAAATCAACGATCTAACTTTCAACAACAACCACGAAATGAGCAACAAAGTTTTCAATCACAACAACAAAGGCTTGAGGATATTATCACTCGCCTCTTCTCTGAATCTGATAAAAGATACTCGGAAAGGTTTTCTCAAACTGAAGAAGAAATTAGAAACCAAAGGGCTAGTATCCAAAATATGGAAAATCAATTTAGTCAACTAGCCCAACATTTCGCCGAAAGACCACAAGGAGCCTTACCGAGTAACACCGAAACAAACCCAAAAGCCCAAGTAAATGTAATCAATTTAAGAAACCGGAAGGTATGTTGGTGCACTGAATGTCTGTTTACTACGTCTTAATCGAGTCTTAGATCTAGAAAGGTTGATTATGTTTAGAAAACAAGTTTAGTGGTTTTATGATGTAATTCCGCTTGAAATAACCAGAAGTCATTTCAAGCGAAACCAGGTTAAACTTGAGATTCCGCTCGAGATGTATCTAGGTGATTCTGCTCGAACTCGCAACTTAGGGGTTCCGCTTGAGTGTGTTTCAAGCGGAATCTGGACTACTATATATATGTGTAGGCTGAGTTCATTCGGAACAATTGGAGCGAAATTAGACCTTGTGTGTAGAGACGAGGTGCTGCCAAAATTTGTTCAGAAACACGTGTAAAGTCTCAGAAAAGCAATAGAAAGAAAGTTAAAAGGATCTAAGCTGTATTGATGTTGTTTACTTTGATTCCGCCTCTGTAAACAATGATGAATTGCCTTTACTGACTGTTTAGGGTCACGAACACGGTCCAACAAGGTAGGACCCGAGAGTGAGCCAAGCCCACAACAAACCAATCCAATCCACACTAAAACACCCACCGATAATAACCAAGAAAATACTCAACCCCAAAACACCGACACAACCAAACAACCTCCGGTCCTTTACCCCAGTCCTTTACTTCGGCAAAAGACCGAAGAGCAATTTACTAAGTTTGTGAGCTTGCTTAAACAACTCCACTTCAATCTTCCTTTCGTAGAAGTCCTCACTCAAATACCAAAATATTCCAAGTTCATGAAGAGACTTCCTCACTCAAAAAAGGAAGATTGAAACCATCCAACAAGTCACCCTTAATGAAGAATGCTTGGCGGCACTCCTCAATGAGCTCCCCCAAAAGAACATTGATCCCGGAAGCTTCACCATTCCTTAGTCTGTTGGTGGATCGCCAATAAGCAATGCACTAGCGACTTGGGGGCTAGCATTAATATAATGCCGGCCTCTATGTTCAATTGACTAGGATTGGGTAAGCCCAATCCTACAAAGATGAGTATACAACTTGCGGATAGATCGGTAAAGTACCCTCAAGGTGTCATAGAAAATTTATTGGTAAAGGTAGGGGAATTTGTTTTTACAGCCGACTTTGTTATTCTAGA
The DNA here is from genome assembly GCF_002127325.2 of Helianthus annuus. Classification (NCBI taxonomy): domain Eukaryota; kingdom Viridiplantae; phylum Streptophyta; class Magnoliopsida; order Asterales; family Asteraceae; genus Helianthus; species Helianthus annuus. Next base: position 96,224,466 of record NC_035447.2, on the reverse strand, counting down.
CATGGAAGAAGACACCGAAATCCCACTCATATTAGGACGACCCTTCCTTGCCACCGCACGAGCTATGGTGGACATGAGTGAAGGAAAACAGACATTGAGGGTTGGTGAAAAAGAGATCAAGTTTGAAGTTGGGCAACGAGCAGAGGATGATCCGGTCAAATACCTCAACGCGATTGACTCAAGCTTAAACGATGCATTGCAACAACATAACTCGGGGTGTGAGTCATCCAGCACGGGTAACATTTGACCGACCTTGGGTCTAACCAAGTACCCTTATAAACGTGGCGCACGATGGAGGCATTCCATGGACTATCCATTAGTTTAGTAGTTTAATCTTAGTTTAAATTTAGTTTAGTCTTAGTTTAACATCTAGTTTAATGTTTTCTTTTGAGTATTTAAATTTGTAGGAATAAGATACGCTCAACAGAGGAAGATGGATGGTGAAAAATGGAACCCATGCACGTAAATCGGAGGCCTCCCGACTTATTAACTGCAAAACAATGGCTGCAGCACGGGGCCATGCTCACCCAGCATGCCCCCGTGCCTAACTTACTGTTGTCAAAAAATTTTCTGCCAAAAGGTGGCACGGACCGTGTTCACCCAGCACGCCCCCGTGACCACCCCACTGTAGGTCTTCTGATTTCTTTTTGTTATTGGAACTTTGGACACTGGGCTGTGTCCCCATAGCACGCCTCCGTGCTGCAAGTGCCAATAACCAAAATTTTTGTTATTTTCACACTTTTTACATATTTTTCCAAAATAAATCCTATTTGGAACACATTAAGAGCAATGTGTAATTTAAGTGTGGGAGGGAGGATAATAAAAACCGCTAATCACCCCACACTTTTTCAAAAATTTTCTTTTCATCTTTTTACTTATCTTGGTTTAGTTGGGTAAGAAAGTTTTAAAAAAAATATGTTTTTACGAATTTACAACTGATAGCATCGTGATAAAAAGAACCAATTTTGAAAATTACGAAAACAGGCATGATAAATCTTTGTAAAATTTGATTATATATACATTTTTACACTACAACCCTTTTTCCCACAAAAGTGAGTCTTGAGTCATTACCGAGCATACTAATATACATCTATACTAATTTATCAATTTTCGTTTCTGGTGTGAATAGGTCGTTTGGTTCTCACAAATCTAGAACTTGACAATGCGATGCGTTCCAAGTCCTTACGACAAAAATCCAAGTAAGTAAATGATGGAGGCATTAGGACCAACCCATTTTTTCAAAAACAAAACCTTTATTTTTCTTTGCTTTATTCAAAATCACCCCCTAGTTAAACCCTTTGAACCTTTTAAACCTTTTCATTTCAAACCCAAAAAAACAAACCTTTTCACTTTTCATCTTTCATTTTGTAAACTTATCGGTTATGAAATTACGATTACGGCTCAGTTTCAACATTGGCAACAAAAAAATCAGAAAAATAAGCCAAAGTATTTTTTGCTAAGCCACAAAGCCATAGAAAAACCGATATTTTACGTTTTTCACCTTTTCCCAATAAAACATACCAAACCCAAACCACCACCTACCCTTCAAAGCCCTCTTGATATTTATAAGGATTTAACGTCAAAAGGAGGAGGTTTGATCGATTGTCAAGCCTATGGTTGGAGTAACTTCCAAAACAGGCACAAGCGTTTTCACTTAATACATCATCGACCGAGTGTTGAGTGACCACTTGTGAGGTGTGTAAATTTGTATGCCCAAAGTAAATATATTTTCTTAAAATTGTGTTTTAAATAAATGATGACGAAGAAGATTGTAAATAAAATGAAAAAAAATAAAATTAGAACTTAGATTCCCGACACTCTAAAGGTAGGACTAAAACCTTCTCTTCTACCTATTCCGTTTGGGTGTGTAAGACACGTAATAGAGTTTTGTTTGAGGACAAGAAAAGATTCAAGTGTGGGGGTATTTGATGTGATTAAAATACAATATATAAATTATATAAAATACGGCATAAGAGCAAGCCTTTTAAGTATTAATGTTGGGAAAAGCTTGTGTTTTCATTCCTTTTTAATTTTCAGGGTTAAAAGAGCTTAAATGTGCAAAAGGAGCAAAAAGACAGCAAAAACCAACATAAATGTAAAGAAGGAGGGATTGACACAACTCGCTATGCCCCGATTCACATCCAAACCACAAAATAGCAAGAAAAGAAGACTTAACACGGGGCCGTGTCAACCTGACACAAGACGTGTCTGAAGGTGGATGCTGTGTAGAAGAAAAGACAACTGCAAAAGACAAAACTGGCAGCCAACACGGGGCGTGGTTAACTCAAAGATTTTCAGAATCTGTGATAGTACAGTAAGTACTTTGGCCATGGGTCGTGCTGTTGACACACGGGGCTGTGTTAATACAAGATCTGACAAGCAGTTAATGAGGAAGATAGAGAGAAATAACCATGGGGCTGTGCCAGGCGGGCACGGGCCGTGGTGGAGCTTCTGATTTCAGCTAGCTATCGTATATGCTATCGTAACTATTCAGGCTAATCTCTCTCAGCGCTCCCTTCAATCCAAGAGAGTGTATACTTGTTAAACACAATCTGTGAGTATACTCGATCCCTTTTTGCTTTACGCACTTTTGGGTGTTACATACGTTACTTATTCAAAACACAATCGACTCACAACGCTAATACTATTTATACGCTAACCGTTATTGCATGCTAAGTGTTATTCGATGAATGCTTGTATGTTATGTTAACACAGTGATTGTTGCTTGACACCTTAGCAACAATAGTACCATAGTTTGGACTCAGCACTTGTCGTGGACAGGGGTTGTTAAGGGCTTTACTTCACGTGTCCCAGTGGGGATAGGTGTTACGCATTCTACAACTCGCAGTCACGTCTGTGCATATTTCTCTGTCGATAACCTACTTGCCTTCACTTTATACATGTTACATGCTGGTTATGCGAAAACTATTTCGAACTCTATTATTATTATCAAACTTGTATGCTCACCTTTAAACTATGTGTATTGACCTCTATTTTAACGTATGTGACAGGTACTTAGGATGCTGTGCTTTATCTGCTGTGTGGAATCGAGTAGGAAGAGTCTAGAAACGAACAATTTAAATCTGAGTTGTCGGAACAGCCTATTTGTTTTTGAGATATTATGTCTATAATAATTATCTTGCTGAATATGTTTTGGTATGCGACTTAACGTTAATTATTCGGTAATATTAGTTGTTATGGATTTCTCTTAGACAATCTGTTTCGCTCAATACCGCGCCCCGATGTTTCCGTCATCGGTTGGGGTGTGACAGATTGGTATCAGAGCCATAACTATAGGGAATTAGGAAAGACTCGACCTAGTCCAGGTCGATGTCTTAGAAACGACCTAGTCTATAGTCTAGGTACCAACAGACCGACTTGTACATGCCCCTAAGGGTTTTGTACGAGCTTACTTGCTATATCTCGCTATTCTCGCTTACACTACACTAACACTACACTCTAAGGAATGAGTGGATTGGTCGAGATTAGGTGTGAAAACCGCAAACTCTCAACTAAATCGCCTGTTCGACCCACATTTTTTTCAATAAACAGGAGAATTTGGGTTTCCGTACTTCAACGCAGATTTTCTTCTCTATTCTATCAAATACGAACTAAGATGTTAAGTCAGGGGTGAAACCCGAACCTTGATGGCTTGTTTCGTTCTTAATTCGGTTTTATAAAACTCTCACCAAAGTCTCGACGGACTCCAACGACTTGAAGTCACACTGTAACTGGAAGGATGTGTGTCGTTCGCCCAAATCGAGGCTAGAGCACAGTCCCGAAAGCCAAAGCGTGTACCAAAAGTCCTTGAGAATAGTCGATCCACTTTGGCTAAGTCAACGTCTACGCACCCAAGACAATCTACTTTCGATTTTGTGTGTTTAATTCTGGAATTCTTTGCCGCTAACTCTGATAATTTGTCGCTTTTATGTGATTATGTGGTTACCTGTTTATGAGTTTCGATTTTGGTGATTTATTCGCTTTTTGCTTTCGCTTTGGTCTACACACATGACCCGCACTGCACATCTATCTCAACATGCTAACAAATCGCTGCTACTAATGGATAATCGCATGCTATGTTACTCGCTAATCGCAATCGCTATTCTCGACTGTGCGAACTTTGAATGATAGGTTTCTACGTTCTGACTGCCTCTTGTGCTTCTGTGCATTACGTGCTTACATGCCCCTATATGCTTATGTGTTATGTGATTATATGCTTATGTGATTTTGTGCTTATGTGGTTGTATGGTTGACTGTGTTCCTAAGCTTTAGTAGTAGTACGTGTGAGGTGAGAATCGATTATATAGCATTTTGAAACCTATGGCGTTGTCTATTGCAGACAATGTCGTCATTTGGATCATTTCATTCCCATTCCGCTCGCCGCAATCACGATGACAAACACATCGCCTCTCTGGTCGCTAAGCAGATAGCGAAAGTCATTCCCTAGATTGTTAGTGAGCTGAATGAAAATGCTAGCAAGTCATCTGATGAGTCCCGGACTGATTCACCAAAGTCTAATTTTAGCTTCAAGCAGTCCAAAGCTTGCGGTCCAAAGGAATTCACCGGAGAAGATGGTCCTGCGGCCATGTTTCAATGGTTTGATTCAATTGAAGTCACCCTGTGCCAGAGTGGCTGTCCTGATAATCTCCGTACTCTTAACGCAATTGGCGTCTTCCAATCCCGAGCTTTAGATTGGTGGACGGCCGAGAGAAACAAACGCGGAAATGATGCAGCTTACGGGTTAACGTGGGATGAGTTGAAGGACATCATGATGCAAGAGTTCTGCCCTCCCCACAAGCACCAAAAGCTGGAGAACGAATTCTGGCATATCAAGCAGAAAGATGGAGACAATGCTGGTTTGACTGCTCGCTTCAAGCAGCTAAGCATAATCTGTCCGAGCCAAGTTACTACGCCCGAAATCACCATCAAGAAGTATATTCGTGCTCTTCCGGATTGCGTGGCTAATTTCATTCAGGCTGCAAAGACGACGACAATTGGGGAGACTTTCTTACTCGCTGCTGAGATTAACGACAAGCGAGTCAAGTCTGGTTACTGGGATAAAGCCTCTAAGAATCTGCATCAAGCTACCACCGCTGCAACCGCTGAAACCGCCGCCGCACCGCAGTCTTCAAAGTCCTCTCGTCGTAAGAGGAAGAACAACAAAAATAGTAGCGAAAAATTGCGATGTCACCACTGCAGCCCCGCTCCAATCAGTTTCTGCTCAACCGCAGCCTCAACACCGCCAGCTAAGCCTGCGTACACTGGTCCTCACCCAGCTTGCCCTACATGTACTTATCACCACCCAGTGGGAATCGCCTGCAGATACTGTGTGCATTGCAACATGTACAACCACTTCACCGCCAACTGCCGTACTGGTCCACGTCAAGCTCCAGCTCCAGCTCAAGGTTAAGCTCCTGCTCAATAAGCTCTACTTCCTGCTCCTCAAGGCCAACAAACGGCTCCTGCACCCGCGATCCGTGCTAGATCTTGCTTTGCTTGTGGTGATCCCAACCACTTCGCAAACATGTGCCCCAATCGAGTGATGAACCAAGAGCCACAACAGCAGCAGCCCCAGCAACAGCAGCAACAGCAGCCAGCAGCCCGCGAACGTACTTTCAACATCAATGTCCGCCAAGCTCAATCCGATAACAATGTGGTCAATGGTACGTTCCTTGTGAATGGTATATATGCTTCGCGTTTGTTTGATACTGGAGCCGATAACTGTTTTGTGTTGTTTGAATTCGAAAAGCTCCTTAATCGTAAGCGCGCCCGTCTCCCGTCAATGTTCGATGTTGAAGTTGCCACCGGAAGAACCGTCACTGTCAATTCTGTTCTTCGTGATTGTACCCTCGAACTCAACAATCACGTCTTTCCTATCTACCTTATTCCGATGCGACTCGGTAGTTTTGACGTCATAGTAGGCATGGACTTTCTTCGTGAAAACCATGCTGAAGTCGTTTGCTTTGATAAGATGATTCGCTTCTTGCTCGCTAATGGTGATCAACTTTGTGTGTATGGCGAAATTCACTCGAAAGGTCTCAAACTCATGTCATGCGTCCAAGCTAGCAAGTATCTCCGCAAGGAATACAGAGCTATCTTGGCTAATATTGTAGTAGCGGAGAAGGAAAAGAAAGGTAATCCAGGAGTAAACGAGGTTCCCGTGGTTTGTGAATTTCCTAACGTATTCCCTGATGAGTTACCCGGTCTGCCTCCGAGTCGTGATATCAACTTTCATATCGACCTCATTCCTGAAGCCAATCCTATTGTTAAAGCTCCTTATCGACTCGCTCCGTCCAAAATGCGTGAACTCTCGAGTCAGCTCCAGGAATTGCTTGATAAAGGCTTCATTCGCCCTAGCACCTCCACTTGGGGCGCACCAGTCCTTTTCGTCAAAAAGAAGGACGGGTCGTTTCGGATGTGCATCGACTACAGGGAATTGAATAAGCTGACCATCAAGAATCGCTATCCCTTGCCTCTAATCGATGATTTGTTTGATCAGTTACAAGGTGCTACGTGTTTCTCGAAGATCGATCTACACTCAAGCTATCACCAATTACGCATTCAAGAGGTGGATATACCCAAAACCGCTTTTCGCACTCGTTACGGCCACTATGAGTTCGTTGTTATGCCTTTTGGTTTAACCAGCGCACCTGCGGTTTTCATGGATCTGATGAATCGCGTGTGTAAACCGTTCCTTGACCGCTTCGTCATCGTGTTCATCGATGATATCCTGATCTATTCCAAGTCGAAAACTGAACATGCACAACATCTACGTTTGGTTCTCGAGCTACTCCAAGGGAATCGACTCTATGCCAAGTTTTTCAAGTGCGAATTTTGGCTAGAGGAGGTTCAATTCCTCGGTTATATTGTCAATAGTCAAGGTATTCACGTCGACCCCGCGAAGATCGAATCTGTTAAGAGTTGGGTTACACCTAAGAACCCGTCTGAAGTCCGTTCTTTTCTCAGACTAGCGGGCTATTATCGCCGATTTATCGAAGGATTCTCTAAAATCGTTGTGCCGCTTACTTCTGTCACACATAAAGACAGGCCTTTTGTTTGGGGAACTGAACAAGAGTCTGCCTTTCAAACCCTCACGTACTGTAACGGACATTCCGGAACATGACCATAAGTTAAAAATACCCTAAATATCCTTCACATATCTTAGAAAAAGGCTTTGAGGGGTTCGGTTTGCAAAAATAAACTTTATGCTCATTCAGGGACTAAAAGCGTCAAAAAGTGCATAAGTTTGCATTTTCACGCATAACTTACGTTCTGAATACATCCGGGCATCCAAAAATTTATGTAAGCATTAAAATATTTTATTTTAGTGTTTTGCATGAGAAAAATCCATTCGTCGCGCAATTTGGATCGTTTTTCGCGTTCGTGCGCATTTGTCGTAATTAAGCGAATATTGCAATCGTACGACCAAACGAACCGACATCCGGCATATTTTTGAGCATGTTTCATGTCCACTATGTTTAGGCATCATTGTAGGCCCTTAAAGTTGGCTTAACGGGCCTTAGATGTGTCAGAATGGAGCTTAAAACACTGCAGGGACCAAAACAGCAAATTCTAAAACTTATGTGCAGATCAGAAGTCCAGGCGGGCTGCGTAAGCCCATGCCTGGCTTTTACGCGGGCCGCGAAGATCCCCCAGATCAGCACAGAATCATTTTTTATCTATTTCCAGCTGTTATACACTCTTGCACATGGTATTTTATGATACTAGGGGCCATTTTGATGTGCCCATGGTATTGTAAAACCAGGGGTGCACATGTACGGATGAGATCGAGGCACGACGAACGATCTTAACGGTCCTAAGAAATCTATAAATACCCCCACCCATTTCAACCCCAACTCACACCTTGATCAGATTTTTGCCTAAGTTGATGAATAAACCTTCATACCTAGGAATTATTAGATCAAAACCTCCATTCTTGGACCTCTTATAAGTCTTCTTTCGTTCTTTTATGCGTTTTTAGCTTAAAAGTCAAACTGAGTTTGACTTTCTGCTTTGACCAGTTTATGGTCGACACAAAGTTCGTTTGAACTTCATAACGTGAGCGTAATCACGATGGTTATAGTCCCTAGTGACTATACCTACTGATTACCACATTATCTAGGCTTAGTGACGAGTCGTAGTTTCGGCCAAAATGCGTATTCTTGTGTATTTTGTAACCTAAACTACTTTTGGGTATCAAGACCCTTTGTCTTGATACCAAACCTGTTTTCAAACCTCGTTAAACATGTTTTAGCATGTTTAACTCGTCACTTTTAGATTTGTGCTTATATAGGGTCGTAAAGGTAAGCGATCTAATCAATCGCTTATACTTTCGAACCCGACCCATTTGGTCGATCATTAGGATCCGACCAAACACTTTAGGTGACCATATTTGTATAGGGAATAACCTTCCGAGGTTATACCTTATGGTCACTTCGTTTAAGTAGTTGTATGATAAGTAGTTTATATGCCTTAGGAAAATTACCAAATGCCCTTTTTGCGCCAAAATTCATTTTAAGCATATGTAACATAAATTTTGACATCTAAACTAATTAAGCAACAATATTAGACATGTTAAGGCATATTTTACTTGTCATAGGACTAGTTAGGCGGTCCAAACGCGTTTTACGCGAACGACGCGTTAAAGTAGCGTAAGCTACCTAAACGAGTCGTAATGGGTCGTAAGCACTTAGGATAGGTTTCGTTTTAGTATGTAGGCTTTGTTTAACCATATTACATGAGTTTGTACACTCATTTGGTTTACAAACCCTCATTCTACCCAGTCCTCCGATTTAGGTCTGTTTATTAACGTAGATACCTATATTAGGTGCCGTTTGATTCCGTGATCTTCTAGCTTTGCTTGGTGGTTATCCTACGACTATTGAGCAATCTCAAGTGAGTACATAGACCCCTCTTTTTCTGTTTTTCAAACATTTTGGGGTGAAACACATGTGCATACTTGTTACTTTCGTGTTTTTCGTGCTTTCATGACATATACTTGCTATGTTTATTAGTACGCATATAGTACATGATTTCAATTATGCTTTGCTATGTATGTTGACTGAGCATGCTAGCACATTGATTTACATTACATTTCTGCTATGTATGTTGACTGAGCATGTTAGCACATTGTTTTACATTACTTTTCTGCTTTGTATGTTAACTTAGCATACTTAGTACATTGTTTTACATTACATTTCTGCTATGTATGTTTACTGAGCATGCTAGCACATTAATTTACCTGACTTTTCTGCTTCATATGTTAACTTAGCATACTTAGTACATTGTTTTCACATGACATGTTTACATTTGGTATGACATTTGGTTTGTTTAACGGACTAAAATACGTTCATTAACATTAGCTACGCCGCTCGGTAGTAAGTAATGGTACAATAGGACTTGACAACTCCCATTCCTGACATCCTAGGTTTGTTTGGATGAAAGGAATGACTGAATCTGAAAACATTTTTGATAACTTTTACTCTAAGGTTATCCTACAGTCTCAAGGCTTGAATGTATACGTTTAACTTACCACATAAGTGTTTGTATCATTAAAACATGCATTTATTTTGCAAAACATGACTTTTTGATATATTCAAAATACTTTGTTTTGTACATTTTTACATTTTTACATTTGGTTTAAGTAATCACATTTTACTTACCATACATAACATTCGTTTACACATTACATGATTTACATTTAGACTTGGCTTACACATAAACATTTGACTATTGGTTTGAACATTACATCTTGGTGGTTTGTTTGGGTAAGTGATTTACATAACGAGGCGACATGTAATATGATAAAAGCATGGTGGATACACATCTGGTACTTCCTATATATAAGTGCTTTTATGATATTACATATCGTAGCGTTATTTACACCATTTCAGTTTGGACATATTACATTTACAACATATTTTCACTTAAAAATTGTTTTACAAATAATTTAACTTATACAAACTCATTTTACTTGGTTATTCATTTAACCATACATTATTCTTTTACATATACATATCATCTGGTTTTATTATCGCTTTTCAAATGATTTAAAAAAGAAAACACTTAGCAAGATTCATGACCAATTTTTATTAAACAATTTCTTTAAACTTAGGTCATGAATCCTATTTTTATAAAACCTATGTATCTCACAGGCATTTTTATGCTGACATACCTATTTTCACATGTGTTTTCAGGAGCTGTTGCATAGGATGTTCGTGACACAATAGGGCGGACCTGTACCTTAAAGACTTAAAAATGAAGCTAGAACTAGTTTAATTTAGTTATGTACTCTTGTTATATTCTGTTTAAGACAATGTAACTCTCATGTTTGATAAATAATACATAACTTTAAATGCCATGGTTGTGAAACAATAATTCTGTTACAACACTCCCCGACATTTCCGCCACGATTTGATGTTTTACGTGGTCGGGGTGTGACAGAAACTTCCGCGCATGCCATTAAGTCACGACAGCATCTGGGTTGTCGTTGACCGCTTGACTAAATCTGCTCATTTTCTTCCGATACGAAAAGACTATAAGGTAGAAAAATTAGCCCGAATCTACACCAATGAGATCATTTGTCGACATGGGACGCCTCGCGACATCATCTCTGACCGCGATGGTCGGTTTACCTCGCGTCTTTGGGGAACATTTCAATCTGCTCTCGGTACTACACTTAATCTAAGTACCTAAAGAAACACAAAACAATTGACCGGAATCAGATTATCTAGGGGATTAGGTTCTGCATAAAAGGGGGGCGGTTCTCTCTCGCTCGATTCGAATGGACAGATCCTCTTCTCCGGTGAACACTGCAAAATAGAACACCATTAGTCTCGTCAAGGGGAGGCTGGAGGTTCTCTCCTTGACCCGACTCTGGCATGAGAATAAGTATGTGTTTATGAAGAAAAAGAAGTGTTAACGAAGTGTGAGTGACTTGAATTTCATACCGGAATTACTCTCAAATTTATAGCCGGGAGTTTGGGCGGTAAAACTCGTTGGTGAAATGTTAACGGAAGATGCTAACCCCGTAAGCGGTTATTTTCCTTCCGTTATCTCTTTTGATCGGATCGCGGGAGCACACGGATCGCAATCTCAGTCGAAGGCTGGGGAAAGGCCACGTGGAAGGTGGGCACGTGGAGGTTTTTCTTCAATTCCATGCCATCATCATGATCCCAGGATGGCCTGGGGTGATGACACGTATCCAGACGGTTATAACCGTCTGGTGATGCATGGTTGAGTCTTCTAGAAGATTATTGCCACAATCCAGTGTGACTCTTTACCGTGTGGTGTCAGTTTAATAGAAAATATCCAAGTCTGGGTATTATTTAGGCGGAAGTGATTGCCAGGATTTCTATCCTTTTGTTGTAGAGACTTTGCGCAAGGGTTTAGTTACTCCTTGTGGCGCGCAAGTGTCATCTGATATACTTCTTCTAAGCTTCTTCCGTAGGACCAGTGCGCGGCCGCGCAAGGTCCAAAGAAGGTTTAGAAGATGGGGTTGTGGGGTGGTCCCAAGCATTTGATGTGGAGTTTTTGGGACCTTACCCCTTCAAGTCCCCCCAGTCTAGTGTTGCTCTTATGTTAATAAGTGGAGCACTAGACTATGAGAGAAATGCTTTCGTGACGCAAAAATAAGGAATCTTCTATGAGAAGATTTTCTTTGCTAATCATAGTGATTCTGAAAACCTTTGACTTTGGTTGGTAGTGGTATAGTGAGGACTGAGTGACAGGCTGCCGCTGTCAGGTGCACCTTACTGACCGTGTTTTACACGCGCGCGTGAGCTCGCGTTTGTGTTAATTTCCACTCGCCCCTGTCGCTTGGATAACTGTGATATCCCAAAAAAGGTGTTGGCAGTTACCAATGCTATTTATGGCGGTGAGTATATAAGCTTTGTTCGAGTTTGCCCATATTAATCATTACTTAGTTGAAAACTGTTCCCCTTGTTTTCTTCAACCGTTAAGAGGAATTTGTCATTTTTTCTTCTTATGTCAACCAGAGAACATCACGGAGACATATCTGAAGAGATGTCTGCTGAGCTTCCATCGCTAAAGTGGCCTAGGGCATCTTTCGATGGCTTGGTTCAAAATCTTAGATTCTCGGAGAATTGCGGTGCCCTGTACCCTGAGGAGGGTCAGACAGCGGCGGATGCTCCGGCTGGGTATATCACTCTCTTTTGGGATTTCTTTTGAGAAGGAAACATTCGTTTGCCTGTAACAAAATTTTTCCTTGAAATTCAATTGCACCCTATTGGCATGGTTAGGGTTCGACATTTTGAGTTTGTGTGTCAGACAATGCATATTGAGTCGACGGTTCCTCGATTTAGGGTTTTTCACCAAATGCACTGTACCCAAGAATTTTATTCGTTCGTTCAGAGAGCGTCGGCGAAGAAGATTTTGCTGCAACCTCCCAAATCCTTCCATGATTGGAAGCAGAAATTTTTCTTTATCAAAGTCAGTGTTATTCCGATGAAGATGATTTTTAGGGGAAAGGAAAATGTTCCTACTGAAACCATCCAAACTCCTTTGACGAGAATTGGTATCAAGATCTGAAAGATGTTCCGTCAATTGCGTTGCCGGAGAAGGCCCTTGTTGGTGCTAGTATGAGTTTGAATTGGAAGATGGACCGGGAAGACAAACCGTGTATACGGAGGATGGCAAAGGTGAGATTTGGGGTTTTTCCCTTCTCTATCCCCTCCTCTTCCCCTTTTTTTTCTTTTCTCTTTTTTTTTTTTTTGAAACTATTCCTCTTCCTCTACAGTTGTTTCGTTGTATGTTGTTGCATTTAAGAGGTAAGGCGGAAAGGTGGGTACCATTCAAAAGAAACCTGATGAAGAGCTTTGGTATCATCGAATCGTGAAGAATTTTGTTCTTCCGCGGGACGCGGATCTGTCTCTCTTCAGCCTGCTGTTGGTGCTGGTAAGCTGTTATCTCCCTTTTTTTGTTTGCTGTTTTTGCGTATTTGATTAAATTGTATTCTGTGCTTTGCCAGTCGGCGAATTGTCAAACTTGGGCATTGGCCTAAAAAGGGTGATACTGGGAAAACTCAACCCTCCAAGACTAAGAATGTTGGGGGAGAGAAGAAAGGTATGCGCTGTTCTTCTGATTCCTGGTGTGATTATGTGGTGGTTTCTGATTCGTTGGAGGGTCTTGCGCCTGCAGTTATTGCTAGGCGGCCGAAGCCAGAACCGAAAGATACTGTTGATATCCCCCCATCCAACCCAGATGACCCCATTGATTTGGAATCAAGTTCTGAGCATCTGGTGCGGACCAAAGCAGGGAAAAGAAAACAGGCTTGTACCGAGGCTGAAGTCAGCCTGCAAAGAAAATTCAAAGGAGGAAGATTACCATGAAAGGCAATTTGGATGCCTTTATTCCGGGGTCTGCTCCTAGTAAGTATCATTCTTGTTTTCTTTCTCCGGTGCGCATTGAGTATTTATAATCTTTGTTTTTGCAGAAATCCCAACTTCTCCTATTCCTACAGAGCCGCCGCCTGTGGTTAACAAAGAACTCCTACCCTCTCCTCCACGCGCTATTGCTGCTAATCAGTTAAAGACTACTGAGCTTCCTGGGGGTGATGTGGAGAAAGTTGTTGAGGCTGACAAGCCTGTTGACGTTGCTGTGGAGGTCGATAAAGTTGTTGGGCCCGAGGTTGTGGATGGTACTGGTGATCCACAAGCCTCAGAGTTTACTGCGCATGAGCTAGAGAGAGAAAAAACTGCTGAAGAAATCCCGGTTACAGCATCTCCTCTTAAAGTTTCTGGTTCTATGCCCGAAAATATTGAGAAGGTTTCTGCTGAAAATCAAAGCTCGTTCTCTGGCGCTGGCAAGGATTCTCCTATTCGCCCAGAGGAAACCTTGGGGGATTATTATTATCGAACTTATTCGGAGAAGGACGCTTCTGAGATTCATGCTCCTGCTTAGAACCTGAAGAAAGGTGACACTTTTTCTGATTGGCTTGTTTGTCATGATTGGTTTCAAGGGGTATTTCCGCCTGGGGAGATTAAGTTTCAAGAGGGCCGATCTCTTGAGCAGACCTACCATGCCTATCTTGAGGAAGCTGCCTCTCATGTGTCTACTACGCACCGCATAGTGCGTGAGTGGCATAGTATGCACAAAGATTGGGCCGCTTTAAGATATCCCAGAAGACGGTTGCTGAAGAGAAAGCCGACTCGCCCGATTGAAGACTAAGCTGGAAGCTGATCAGGCCAAGTTTGAGGCTGATCGGAAGACTGAAGAATGGTTCGTTGCAGGTTGGAAGAGGAAAGCGGAAGCCGAGGCTGCCCTCCTATCCGAGGAGCGCAAGAACTGGAAGAAAATCTGTGAAAAAGATAATGCTGAACAAGCCAAGCTCCGTAATGCTATCAATAATCTTAAAGCTGAGATTGAAAAAATGAAAAAACAGGATGCGGAGGTTGAAAAGTTGAAGAAAGAGAAGGCCGATGCTGAGGCAGCGCTTGATGAGGCACGTTCACACAGGGAGCGAAGTGAACAACGAGAGGTACAAGCTTGCGCTACCCTTGCTCTTAGAGATAAAGAGTTGGAAGAACTTACTTCTTTGCTTTCTAACCAGGAACAACTCAAGAAAGACCTGGAGCATGCGCTTTCTGAGAAAACTGAAACCTCTCGCCGTCTAACCGAAACTGAGGAAAAGCTAGAAAATTCTGAAACGGCGCGGGCCACAGCGGAGGGTGAGCTGGAACCCTTGAAAGGTGACATGCTATGGTTGAAGGAGCGCGTGATTGATTGTGTGAGTTATCTTTCCGTTGCTTCCTTTGTGAGAATGCTCTGCGCTTTTCCCCTTATTGTTATTTATTATTATTTTTTTTCTTGTAGGTTGCTGAGACGGTGCTGAATTCTGAAGAGCTGGATAAGAGCGTTGCGTAGTTGATAGTTGCTGCGCGGAGTGACGGGTATGCCCAAGGTTATGCTGACTGTGCGCAACATGTAAATAACGCTTTGAAAGTTAACTTAGAAACTAGTAAGTCCGCCACTTATGGTGCCAATACTGGTGCCGTCCTTGCAGCTTTAAAGGCAGAATTCAATAGCTTGCAGCTTCCCCTTATGGATCTTATAAACGTCACCTTGCAGTCTGAAGACCATGTGGCACAGCTAAAGGAAATCTTTCCGGATGAGAATGAAGACCCATCATAGATTTCTTTCCTGCAACCAATTGTATTTGAACAATTTGTGTAATTTTTTTAAAGGGGGTATGTTCCCTTTTTTGTTAATGCGCTGCCGCGCAAGTAACGATTGTACACTGCATTGTAATTTGACATGTTTTGTTTGTGTGTGTTTTTTAGTTTACAATATCTTGCATGTGTACAATGACTTTGATCAGGTAAGGCGAATGAAGGTGGTATGAGGCTCATGTGTGAACGTATGGCCTTGAGTGATGTAATCACTGGCCGTTCATGAGACTTGTACTATATTTACCATACTGTTTTTGCGCTTACCAAAAGAAATTGCATGCACTTTGTAATAAAAACACAAGAATAATAGAGACTGTTGTTTATTTCGGGATAAGGCGCAGAGGCCGTTACAAAATCTATTGAAAATAATTACATGTTTCTAAACTTACAATCTATCTCCTGCTTAAATTTGATAATTGTAGGATCTGTTTTGTTCCGCAGGAAAAGCATTGAGTTGCTGCTCAGTTCGTTTCTTTTTTCCTTGGGCCTTCTTCGCCTCGAGTGATTTACTTAATCTCTTTGTGCACGTTTTGTAGGAGGTGAGTGAGCTCACCACTCTCAAGCGCCTTTTCTGTCTCAGTGCGCAAAGAGATGCAGTTATTTGTAGTATGCCCGTTATCCTTGTGGTATTCACAATATTGACTCGGGTCTTGTCTACGCTTGTTTTTCATGGGTGGCGGAGGTTTGAACTGGTAATCTTCTGTGCTCAGAACTTCCGCAGGGGTTTTGGTTAAGGGAGTCCATTGTCTCTCCCTGTTCTCCTGGTTGGCCTCCCTTTGCGCGGTAAGTTTGTTGATTGTGGTCCGAGCATCTTCGGACGAATAGTTCCCTGAGCCAGAATCACGCCAATTCTTCTTAAACTTCCTTCCACCGCTTGAACCCGGATCTGAGGGGTGGTTATGTGGTGGTGAAGGCCTATTGGTAGTGAGATTTTTTTCTGTTTGCGCATAAACCTTGGCCGCCGCCATCACTTTCTCCCAACTCTTCGGGAGACCTTCTGTCCTAGACAGGACCTTTATCATATCATATCATCGCATTTGACTGCGTACTTGAATTGGGCGTGAATTAGCTGCTCATGTACGTCCCCTATCTCGAGTACCTCCTTATTGTAGCGAGTGATGAAATCCTCCAGGCTTTCATCATCGTGGCGCCAAATGTTAATTACATCTGAAGTGTCTCGAACTGATCGCCTCTGCTGGCTGAAATGAACAAGAAACTTGTCATGCAAATTCTTCCACGACGTAATTTTCCCAATGGGTAAGTTATCAAACCATATTCTTGCAGCGCCAGTAAGGGTCTGTACAAAAAGGTGGCACCACATTGGTAGGGTCCAACCTCCTATCAGCCCTGCGCTTGTAAAAACTCGTAGATGGTCGTCAGGGTCCGTCATTCCGTTGAACTTTCCTACAGTGGACGGGAGCTTCTCCTTCTCTAGCGGAGCCAGAGCAATTTCACTTATAAACTTTGAATTCTCTACTGCTTCAGCAGGACGATATATTAGATCATAGTTGTGCTCGGCCTTCGGATTGTAGACCGCACGTGGTCTACACTTGTTATAATTCGGCTGGAGTCGAATAAACACGCTGGCGCTTCGCTCACTCGATAAGTTGAATCGTATTCACTGGTGTGGGTGTTTCGTTGGGAACCCAACCTGGTATGAACCGATGCTCTTGGATGAGGGTGTGCCTCGTCTCGATAGTCACCTCGTCGATTTTCTGACTGACTATACTCGTATCTCGAGGGAGATCTAGAGTAAACCTCAGTGTCTTCGATCTGAACTCGAGATGGACCAGCATGTTGCAAAATATGAATTGCCGATGGTGTCCTGGCTCGGGATACGGGTCTACGTGGTTGTGCTTGGGGGGCAGCTTGTGCACACAGCTGTGTATATACAGCATTTAATGCCCCCTGAGATCTGACGTACCAGGAGATTGGGGTTTCTCCTGGAGGCAGAATTGAACTCATAGGAATTTCCGGCTGTACCCCTGGGGTGACAGGCTCATTTGTGTGATTTTCAGCAAACTGCATCTCGTTATCGTCTGATGCTTCTTCAACGAGACCGTCAACCTGAGTGTTGTTAACAAAATTTGGCCGAGGGCCATGCTGCTGATGAGCTGAAGTTTCTTCCATTTGCAAATGGAATCAACAAAAGTGAATCGAAAACGAGGAAAACAGGTAAAACAGAGAGATCGGTGGGCGCCAATGAAGAAACACTAAATAATTGACCGGAATCAGATTATCTAGGGGGTTAGGTTCTGCATAAAAGGGGATGGTTCTCTCTCGCTCGATTCGAATGGACAGATCCTCTTCTCCGGTGAACACTGCAAAACAGAACACCGTTAGTCTCGTCAAGGGGAGGATGGAGGTTCTCTCCTTGACCCGACTCCGGTGTCAGAATAAGTATGTGTTTATGAAGAAGAAGAAGTGTTAACGAAGTGTGAGTGACTTGAATTTCATACTTGAATTACTCTTATATTTATAGCCGGGAGTTTGGGCGGGAAAACTCGTTGGTGAAATGTTAACGGAAGATGCTAACCCCGTAAGCGGTTATTTTCTTTCCGTTATCGCTTTTGATCGGATCGTGGGAGCACACGGATCGCAATCTCAATCAAAGGCTGGGGAAAGGCCACGTGGAAGGTGGGCAAGTGGAGGTTTTTCTTCAATTCCATGCCATCATCGTGATCCCAGGATAGCCTGGGGTGATAACATGTGTCCAGACGGTTATAACCGTCTGGTGATACATGGTTGAGTCTTCTAGAAGATTATTGCCATAATCCAGTGTGACTCTTTACCGTGTGGTGTCAGTTTAATAGAAAATATCCAAGTCTGGGTATTATTTAGGCGGAAGTGATTTCCAGCATTTCTATCCTTTTGTTGTAGAGACTTTGCGCAAGGGTTTACTTACTCCTTATGGCGCGCAAGTGTCGTCTGATATACTTCTTCTAAGCTTCTTCCGTAGGACCAGTGCGCGGCCACGCAAGGTCCAAAGAAGGTTTAGAAGATGGGGTTGTGGGGTGGTCCCAAGCATTTGATGTGGAGTTTTGGGGACCTTACCCCTTCAGTACCTCTTTCCATCCCCAAACCGATGGTCAGACTGAAAGAACAATCCGTACCCTTGAAGACATGCTCCGTTCATGTGTCATAGATTTCTGTGGTAATTGGGACGCATACTTACCTTTAGTCAAATTCTCGTACAATAATAGTTATCATTCCAGCATTCATGTTGGTGCATAGATGTCTGTTAACTTTGTCTTTTATCGAGTCTTGTATCTAGATAGGATAAACTAGTGCTCAGATTTCGGAGAATTACGGTTCGACAATGCACTTCACAGACAAAGAATGTTTGATTTTGAAACCAGGATTTGTTGTCCCCGAAGAATGGATTATCATGAGAGCACCAAGAGTCGATGATTTGTACGTGTTGGATATGAGTGTAGCAACTACTACCACGGGTCAGGCTCATTGTTTTATGTCAAGAGCAACGGAAAAAGAATCGCAATTGTGGCATCGAAAGATAGGCCACATTCACCTACGAAAAATGAATCACCTGGTGCACAATGACTTAGTAACTGGTGTTCATTTGAAAGGTTTTCATCTTGAGGGGGAGTGCATTAGTTGTATCAAAGGCAAGCAGCGAAAGAAATCTCACCCTGGGAAGAAGGAAAATTTAATCTCAAGACCGTTAGAGAGACTTCACATGGATCTTTTTGGTCCGGTGAACGTCAAAAGCATAACTGGTGATCTTTACTGTCTAGTAGTAACAGACGACTACTCAAGGTTTTCATGGGTAACATTTTTGCAGTCGAAAGATCAAACATTTGGGAGTTTAATAACAATGTTCAGAGAACTTGAAAATTTGTACCAAACTCGTATCAGAAGAAGAAGAAGTGATAACGGTACAGAGTTTAAGAGCAGCAAAATGGAAGTATATTGTAATGAAAGAGGTATACTACATGAATTTAGCGCGCCTTACACTCCGCAGCAAAATGGAGTAGCAGAAAGAAAGAACAGGACGCTAATTGAAACAGCCAGGACAATGCTTGCTGATTCGAAACTACCTGTCAACTTTTGGGCAAAAGCAGTGTCAGCCGCTTGTTATACACTCAACCGGGTTCTCACAGTAAAGAAATTCAACAAAACATGTTTCGAGCTGATCAATAACCGCAAACCTAACCTGAAGTATTTGGAACCGTTTGGGTCTCCCTGTACAGTTCTAGAACCTTTTGGAAAATTTGGTCCAAAGAGCATCGAAGGAATATTCGTGGGTTACTCAAGTCCACTGAAACGAGTCTTTGTTCCAAGCTTAAAGCGGATCATTGAAGCACATAATGTTGAATGTCAAGGTAATACTATGCCACCTCAGAATCCCGGCGACTCATGGCGTTTCAATTATGACACTTTGTGGGATTCGTCATATGGAGGAAGAACCAGAGTTCTTTGACGAGTTGGATATTCTAAGAGAATATGAATCATCACAAGAATGGTTCCCAGCTGAGTCTTCTAGGCGCCAATGGAAAACTTCTAATGACAATGAAGCAGGTCCAAGCAATGCTGGAGAACATGATGATATTCAGCAAAGTCCATCATCTTCAGAACGTGAACATGCTCTTGATAATCAGACGGCAGTCAATGATAATCTAGAATCTGATGATAGGCCAATATTCGATCATGGTGATTCAGATTCTGATGGGGAGCAGATCCAGATTTCAAATCAAACAAATCCAGTCAGTGAACAAGATGCAAATCAAAATGTCACAAATTTGGAAGGCGAGGTAGATGTTCCAGGCGAGGTGATGCCAAGAACTCTTTCGTATCATCCAGAGGAGTTAATTATTGGAGAATTACAATCAGGCGTCCGCACTAGACTACAAATTGACCAAGGGCTTACTTGTTTTTATTCGACAATTGCTCCTTTACAAACAGAGTTTTCACTTAGTTATTTTATTTCACAGATTGAGCCGCGAACATACAAGGAAGCACTAACAGAAGATTCTTGGGTCAATGCTATGCAAGAGGAGTTAAGTCAGTTCGAGAAGTCGGGAGTGTGGAAATTAGTAGACTTGCCTGATGGTCACAGGAAGATCAACACCAAGTGGGTGTTTAAATGCAAGAGAGACGACCCAGGGGTTATTATTCGCAATAAAGCTCGACTCGTAGTCCAGGGTTTTAGTCAGCAGGAGGGTATAGATTTCACCGAAGTGTATGCTCCCGTCGCTAGACTTGAAGCGATTAGAATCTTCTTAGCATTTGCATCGTGGAAGGGATTCAAAGTCTTTCAACTAGATGTTAAATCGGCTTTTCTCTATGGGAAGGTAAAAGAGGAGGTATATGTCGGACAACCACCGGGCTTCACCGACCCAATCCACAAAGGCAAGGTTTATTTACTGGATAAAGCGCTGTATGGTTTACACCAGGCCCCGAGAGCTTGGTATGAGACATTGTCTCAACATCTGATTGCCAACAGCTTCATCCGAGGAAAAGTGGATGCCACCCTCTTTACCAAAGAAGTCGACATACATCTTCTGATTGTTCAGATATACGTGGATGGCATCATATTTGGGTTAACAAATGAAGATCTGTGCAAAGATTTTGAAAAAGTTATGAAGCAAAAATTTGAAATGTCATCAATGGGTGAGATGAAGTTCTTCTTGGGGCTTCAGGTTGATAAACTGCCCAAGGGAATATTCAAACATCAGACGAAGTATGTTCATGATGTCTTAGAGAAATTTGGGATGTCCGGGACTACTCCAGCTTCCACCCCATTAGCAACGAACAATGGGATAAACCCTGATCTCACCGTAGAAAAGGTGGATGAAACGATGTATCGTTCCATGATCGAATCACTAATGTATTTGACGGCATCAAGACCCGATATCATGTATCCAACCTGCCTCGCAGCACGGTTTCAGTCAAACCCGAGAGCTTCGCATATGGTGATTGTGAAACGGATATTACGCTACCTGAAAGGAACTCCATCACCGGGGTTGTGGTATCCAAAAGAAGGCGACTTTACTCGAAGGTTATTCAGATTCCGACTTCGGATGCTGCAAAGTTAAGAAGCAGACCTCTGTAGCTTTATCCACATGTGAAGCTGAATATGTATCTGCTAGCAGTTGCTGTTCTCAGATCTTGTGGATCCAGCAACAGATGCGCGACTATAGTTTGCAATTTCTTACTACCCCTATCTTTGTTGATAATGAGGCAGCAATAAACATAACGAAAAATCCTGTTCATCACGCTAAAACGAAACACATTAAAATTCGTCATCACTTCATCCGAGATTGTTTCGAGAAGAAGTTGATACGAATTGAGAAAATCCACACTGACGAACAAAAAGCTGATTTACATACCAAAGCGTTTGATAAAACTCGTTTTAAATATCTTTTAAAACTGAATGGTATGAAGCTTTTATCGGTGTCGGAGGAGATCATTGGCGTTGATGAAGGTACCACTATAGATGATGTTGAAAAGCAATCTGCATTGGTTTGTCGATTTTTTACATGTTTTTGGTATTTAGGGGGAGTTAGGGTATTTTTTTTCAGAAAATACAAAAACAGTAAAAAATTCAAAAATCCAAAAACATGAGATATTTTAAATTCCAAAAACAATAGAAAACTGAAAAAGAGCTTGTGTAAAAAGGGAAAATGATAGTACAGCAGCTTGACAGTTACAGTATGCTAAAGAATTGTAAAGTTTAAAAGTGTTAAACAGTCTCGCTGATGATGTGCCGGTAGGTTTTTACATATTTAGTAAGTTTGTTCGGCATATAAATGTAGGATCAGATTTAGACCCGAATGAGTCAATCAGAGGAGTTTGATCAGATACAGGTGCGGAAAACAAGTACCTGACGTAGAAACAACTAGATATCTTCTTAATTCTCTTTTCTGATAAATTTGACAGCTTTTACATTCAGTTCTCACACCGGCAGCACCTCGGTATGGAATCCGGAAAGTTACAAATGAGGTTCTCTTATACGGTATATATAGGTGAGGAGGTCCCCTTATACGGCATGTCCATATAAGCGGACCTGATAGGTTCCCTTATACGGCATGTCCGTATAAGCGGACCTGACGAATAAGCTAACCTAAAATGTCCGAATAAGTGGACCTGACACAAAAGCTGACCTACCACGTCCGTATAAGCGGACCTATACTCTAAAACACGTAAACTCTCCAGTTTTCTCGTCAAACGTGCCCTAATCTATACATTACAATGACAGACTCGATCTAAGACGAAATCAACAGATGTAGTGCACCAACAGACTCCCCCTCAGATGTTGATGGAGTCGACTATCGAGTCACAACATTGCTGTGTCTTCATATCTTCAGTCTTGATCAGTCTTTGGGCTTCTCTCTCTCTCTATCTTCTTCTCTTTCTCTTTTATCATCAACAGACTCTCTCACTTTGAAGTTTGATATCTTTTGAGTTTATCAAGTCCAACATGTGCTCCCCCTCAAATGTTGACTTTTCCTGCATAAAATTCTACCACAAACATAAGATTTATGATAAACGTTTAAGCATTTAAACCTCACCAAACAACAAACTAACCAGCCAATCAGATACTAATGAACCACTTGAAATTGTGACATTTTACTTATCAAAACAAACACAAACTCCCAAACCAACTTTTCATCATGTTTAGCACTTAGAATTTTGAAAATCAGCTTTTCAATATCAGTCGTCGAAAATCTTTTTGACTTTTCAAAAATTTATGCTAAAACACACCAAAAATCTTTTTGGATTTTCTGAAAGGAAATACATGCAGAAATGAACTATTTACAGACAATATTTTTGTGAGTTTGTGCAAGAGGATCATATCAGTATATGAGACATATCACTAACACCGTTAAGCTTTAAACATTCTCAGTTCTAAACAATTTACCTAGATTGTCAGTATGTTTGTCCACTTAAATTTTCACACAGACTTCAATTGATTCGAGATACGATATTAATGTTTTAGAGACTGAAACTTAATTGTGTATCACTCCACTTGAATATACTCCTGTATCCAGATCCCAAATATTCAGTCTTACAGGTGAGTATACCACAGATGATATCTGTAAAGGGGTAGATGCGAAACCGTGAGAGCTCGGGTCAGAACTTCCGTTCAGCAGAGAGATGACGGCTCGACTTTTGGTGGGTCCCCTTTAGAGGATCTTTTTTACAACAGCAATGACTATCAATTTTATTGTTTAATAAGATTGCTGAGGGCGGTGCTTTTTCAAGCTTATGCAGAAAGTATTATCCGAGGACTAGGTCAGAACTTCCATTCAACAGAAGTACCGGGATAATACCCCAGATATCACTGAGTATAAAGACCTAATATCTCAAAATACGGGACCTTTCAAACAAGATTTCGGGGGTTACCCATATATCCAAGAATAGTTACCCACAAATCAAGCAAGTTTGATTTAGATTTATATCTCGTTTCAATTTACTAAATGTGCGAAAATCTACTGACACATCCGCAGTAAGATCGTTTATCACATTTAAACTTTCCAATTCTTTAGCGTGTCGTGATAGTCCACTGATGTACTATCATTTCCTCTTTTTCACAACAAAACTCATTTTTGATTTTATCATGTTTTTGACTTTTTCAAATTTTCTAATGTTTTTGGATTTTCTGAAATTTTCTTACTCCCCCTAAAATGCAAACACATTAACGAAAATATGAAAACAAACTGTACAGAAACATGACAACCGATATCAAATCACCTCAAATCGCCATTCACTAGGCATAAACAATCAGAACTCCCCCTATCAACAAACTATTTTCCCATTTAGATTTCAAAACACTTAAGTTTGTTTTAATCAAAATGGTTTTTCCGGAAAATAAGTTTGATTGATTTTACCACTTGTAGATTTATCAAACAAATGTTCGGGGATGTGGTTCATCATCTTGTCTTCCAACCAGATGTAGGAAAATACAAGTACAAATTAATGTCCTTGATTTACCATATGCAATCAAATCATCTAACCACTTGTAATTATAACCAACAAACATAAACAAACCTCTTTACCGTTTGTATGATTGACGTTACCGAATAATATTCAAGAAAGATGCTGATTCATGCTCCACGCTTACCAACCTGGGAGCTCCGGCAAGTCCTGAGACTTACTGTTCATAATATGTACCATCCCAGTCACAAACCAGGGATGGTTCAACCTTTTCTTTCTTTGTTTTCTTCTCATAAAATTCCTTAACCCCTTTGACTTTTCGATCAATCATCTTGCCAAAGATGTGTTTTACCTTGGGGTTAAAGACCTTCTCAGCATCAAATTCCTGTTCATCATGATAAAATTGGTTAGAAATTTCAACTTTACCAATTTTCTTTTTATAATTCTCAGCCCGAAGTAATGGAAACTCCTCATCATTCACAATCGGAACTGAGTTCTCATCTTTTACATCAGCTTCACCATTTGAAACAACTTGTGGCTCAACTGATTTTGTGGAATCAGTTTCATTGCCTGAAGATAGCTCCTCTGATTTTGATCCATCAGAATCATCGCAAGAGCTTTCACCAACCTTCTTAACAACCCATTTCTGGTTGTCAGATTTTGCTCTTTTCTTGTAAAACTTGTTCGAACTCTCACCAATTTCAAAAATAGAATCTTTAAACAGTTTTGTTCTATCAAGTGGTGATTCGAACGCAAACACTTTATCTTTGATTTTACGAAATACTCCCTATTTTGATTGTATCACATTCGAACAATCTTTTGCAATATGTCCCACAGTGTTGCATCGGAAACAGGTTCTCGTATCTCTCTTCTGTTCGTCTTGCTTCTTCGCAAGGAACACACTATTTGATTCCCTCCAGAAACTTGTCTTTTCTTCTTCCTCAGATGACGTACCTGAAACAAATGACATTTTTGATTTAAAATCACGAACATATTTTTCATTTTTCTGTTTTTCTGTAGGAATAAAACCTAATCCTTTCTTTTTGAAATTACCGTTATGGTTTGATCTCTTTTGGAAATCTGAACCAGAACCGTAATTCTTTTTCTTGTTTAATCTTTGTTGAACTCTTGAGGTGTAAGGTTTAGGTTTTTCATTAAGACATAAGTCTTTTATTTCAGAAATATTAATTTCTGTGAGTACGAAAACCTTGTTTATCAATTCAGTTTTGACACCTCTTATTGGAAATTCTTCATCAGAATATAATTTGTCAGAATCATTCAAAGTATAAGCAACTTTAAACAATCCATCATCCAAATTAGATTTTGACAATAGAAATTTTCTATCATAAACTAATTTGTCCTGTTTTTCTGTTTGACACTGTGTGCTTGACCCAGACTTTGACTCTTCAATATCATCACTCTCTAACACATGATCCACGACTTTCTTCATCAATTGAGACTGTTGATCAGTGTCAGATGATGTAAACACAACATCAATACTATCTGGTAGATTGACTGACGACTCAGACTCCCACTTTAAATTTGTCGCCTTTTTGACTCTTTCATCATTAGGATATCTAGGCAAATATCCATTTTCCAGCGGGGGTGGACACTTGTTATAACTGACACCTTTCTTCTTACCAGATGGCATCTTTTCAGTGTCGATTTTCTTGTCATTCTTCTTCTTGTCAGCAATCTTTTCATCAACACTAACTTCAGCTGCTTTCTCTTCAGTTACCTCATCGTCTTCCCATACCTTCATGCTCTCAACCGTCGGATAAATCCTGTCAATAACATAGGAAGTACATGAGTAACTTTTTAATAAACGATTAACTCTCTCCGTTTCAATTCTTTGCAGCTCAAGCTTTTGTTCTAAAGCAGCACACTTCTCAATGTAGTTGTTTACAACTTTCTGCTTCGTCATAAACGCTCCCTGAAGAGTCTTCATAGCAACAGCTTGCTCTTCACTAGTTTGATTGTACTGATTCATTGTCTTGTTCAGCACATCATACGACTCCTTCAGACTGTTCAAGTTGTAAATCAAAGAGCTATTCTGCTTCTTCACAGCTTCGCAATTTTCACATTTTACAGGAACTTCTTTTGCATTAACTTTTTCTTCAACCTTAAACTTAGGCACTTCTGTCACCTTTTGCCTTCTCACCACCGGCACCTCTTCATCATCACTACTCACCGGCGTTTTGATCTTCTTCTTTTTCTTCTTGACTTTTTCGTCTTCGCTATCACTTTCTGCAAGCAACTTCATATCTTCTTTGTATTTTCTTGCCCAATATTCTGTATCATCATCACTATCATCTACAATCTTTGCTGTAAAAGCAGTGTAAGCTGTAGTTTGATCAGGAATATAATCATCCCAAGTGAAATTCTCCCAGCTAAAACCCTCTGGTAGTCTTTCATCTTCTTGATCAATCAAACAAGCTTTTCCATTATCTGGAATGTATTTATCCCAGTTAAACGACTGCTTTTGATTTGGATTAACCACACATGCTCTCTTTCCGGTATCTTCAATCACATCTCTTCCATGCGCATTCTGAGCTTGATGTTTTTGTTGTTGAGATGATTGACCAACTTGGTGATAGATGGCTTTGCGATAGTAATCGTTGTTGTTGTTAAACGGATTTTGAGCTCCACTTGCTTCTCGGTTTGTGCACTCTCTCTTGAAGTGTCCTTTTTCCCTGCACCGAAAACAAGTGACTTTAGATTTGTCAAAACCTAAAGTAGAAACATTCGCATCACGAAGATCATCTCTCCCCGTGATTTGTTTGAATTTCTCAGCTCTCCGTAAAACACTAGCCAAACACCATTTTATGTCCATCAGTTCCATCTCTTCAGCATCTATCTGGTCGTAGTCTTCTTTGGTTAACATTAGATTGCCGATACGACCTGCAACAAAACAAGTGTAAGATTCCAAAACCATTCCTAACAAAGACATTTGGTTTTTGGCAACTTCCTTAGAATAATCTTGATCATTTTCAAGATTTAACACAATGTTACACTGTAATTTTCTCCCGTTTTTAGTTGCTGAAATATTTGGATCAAAAGATGAAAATGGTGTGAAACTGGTTTTGCTGTTTGATCCAGATGATGGACTTCCAGATGAATTCTTGGCACTGTAGGCACTCTCAACCTTAGGAGATAGATTTGAAGATTTCTTTTCATTAACTCCTGCCTTATAATACAGCCCGATGTCCTGTTCACCATCGAAATCTTTCATTCTGATTACTTTCCGTTGTTCCATTTCTTGAGCCTCTATCTTTTCAATGAACTTACTGAGCGTCAGATTGCTAAAACCCTTCTTGTTTCTGAGCATCATAAGGTATGTGCCCCAAGTCTCATACGGCAACGCATTAGCAAGTTTCTCAATCAACTCATCAGTACTCTTCTCAATACTCAACCTTTTCATGTTGGCAAGCAAATTACAATATCGTTCAATTATCTCTCTCGTACTCTCATTCTTCAACCCACGGAACAAATCAAACTCTTTCTTTAGAAGCGACTTCTTACTCTTAACCATCTCTTCACTTCCCCTAAACTTTGAACGCAATGCTTTCCAAATCGAATATGATGTTCCATTATGTTGCAAAAGAACCATGATATCCTCTTTCACTGCTTGTTGAAGAAGACTTAGCATCATATTCTCATCTTTGTACTTCTTCCTAGCATCAGCAGTAAGATCTTTTATCGGAACGGGTTCTTCATCATCATTCAAAGGTATAACATACTTTGTCTCGACACATTCCCAAGCATCAAGATAGTTTGCTTGCACCCAATTCTCAAACCGACCTTCCCAACCTTTAAATTCTTCGATGTTCATTAGTTTGGGAGGCTTTTGCATCGTCCCTGTCTCGTTTTCGAGCATTGTGGTTTGAACAGCAGTGATTGGGGTACTCGGAGTAGCGAATGCGTTGTAAAAATCTTCGTCCATTTTTCTTCGAATTTTCAAATGAGCTTTATCACTTCGTAAAAAATTCCTGATGATCTTGAATTTACCTGACGTAACACAAACAAACACAACACAATCAGTTTAAAAAATTTATCAATTAACAGTATAATACTGATACTCGAACCGATGAATATTCTGTGCGGACCAAATGTTGACAAACTGTACAGACTGAAATTGATGCGAACTGAGATCTAACTTGTCAAAACACACGAACAACTGTGACCCTGATTAAACTCAAACGACCAGGTGTACTACGAACGAACTGATAGACTTTTAAACGAACTTGCCCGACTTCTAACTGTTATGACTTGAATTTTATGCCAACTGAGCTACACATCACAACACAAACTAACTTTTCTTCAAAGTGTTTTGAACAAATTTAATGGGTCGAGATAGGCCTTTTATGCTGATAACCGACAAAAATTGTTGTTGTTTATTTTTAATAATTCTTGATTGAGCCACAAATGACTGAACTAACAATTTGCTATTCACTGATTGGGTCAATATCACTAAACCAAACCTTTTAAAAAAACCAACAATCAAAGAATGGGCCGGCAAATGGCTGTGATTGGGTCAATGAAAACACCAATTACATGGGCTACAAAATGTCAATCAAACAATTCATTCAACCGACATTTACTTGAATACTTTTACTTTGTTTTATGATAGGACCTTTAATCAAGCAGTCCACTTAACAACCATTGGACCTTAAACATGCACTAAAGACTTTAATGATCAACACCGACAACAACATATTTCACGTGATTTCGGTTTCACATGGAAGAATGATCAATTTAATCAACAGTGGCCGACAAGTATAATATTTTTAAAAAAATCCATTGGACCGATTATTGTGGCAGTTAAACAGTGATTGGATCGTTTTTTATACACTTGGGCGTTGACATCACTCACAAGTGGGCAGCTTGCTTTTATTGGGCCTTTCCTTTTTTATGTCTAAACACTTAACCGACTACACTTCAATCACAATGATAAAGATGCCACATAAGCGAACCTTAGTATTTGACCTTTGGAGCGGACCACACTTGGCACAATGAGCGAACCACAATAATCACAAAAGCGAACCTGATTGTTTGAATAAGCGGACCATACGATTGAACTTATGAACGGATCTCTTTTTTTTAACCAAAAGAGCGAACCACTAAGAATTATGAGTTCATATGAGCGGACCCTATGAATTTTTTGAGCGGACCTACAAGATTTTGGAGCGGACCGATCAATTTTTTGAGCGGATCTACTAGGTTTCGAGCGAATCTAACACGTTTGGAGCGAACCTGTGATGTACATACGAGCGGACCTGTAAATTTGACGCAAAAACGAACCGAAAAATCTCGATTTCTACCAAACGGCTAGGAGTTTCGATCTGAAACTTGGTAGGGTTGTAGATCAGGTATATACGCACGACATTTCCAAAAATCAGCTGAAACGGACCGTGAAATCTCTGTCTGACGAAGAAAGAAGGTGTAGAAGTAAGAATACGTGATGAAATCCAGCAAATCTATGTAGAACTCCTCCTCCTGAAGCTCTGATACCACTTGTAGGATCGGATTCTGACCCGAATGAGTCAATCAGAGGAGTTTGATCAGATACAGGTGCGGAAAACAAGTACCTGACGTAGAAACAACTAGATATCTTCTTAATTCTCTTTTCTGATTAATTTGACAGCTTTTACATTCAGTTCTCACACCGGCAGCACCTCGGTATGGAATCTGGAAAGTTACAAATGAGGTTCTCTTATACGGTATATATAGGTGAGGAGGTCCCCTTATACGGCATGTCCATATAAGCGGACCTAATAGGTTCCCTTATACGGCATGTCCGTATAAGCGGACCTGACGAATAAGCTAACCTAAAATGTCCGAATAAGTGGACCTGACATAAAAGCTGACCTACCACGTCCGTATAAGCGGACCTATACTCTAAAACACGTAAACTCTCCAGTTTTCTCGTAAAACGTGCCCTAATCTATACATTACAATGACAGACTCGATCTAAGACGAAATCAACAGATGTAGTGCACCAACAATAAACTTAAATCATCACTTGCTTATTACGTGGGGAACATCTCTCGGATATGCAGGTAACCCCTGAAATCATGTTTGAAAGACTCTATTTCTGACATACTAGGTCTTTGCACGTGATGATATCTGGGGTATTATACCAGGACTTCTGATTTTGCGGAAGCAATAGCCTAGTCCTCGTATAATATTCTGCACTGCTTTATTTATAAAGCTCACCCTCAACATAAAAATGATGAAACATTGAAAAATGCTAATCATGTGCTATTGTAAAAAAGATTCCCAAAGGGAACCCACCTAAAGACGAGCCATCATCTCTCTGGTTGAACGGAAGTTCTAGCCTGAGCTCTCATGGTCGCGCATTCACCCTTTACAGATATCATTAGTGTGTACTCACCTGTACGACTGAATATCGTAGTCTGGATACGGGAGTATATTCTGAGGTGGTACACGCGTATAAGTTTAAGATCTTAAAACATTAAATTCGTATCCTGAACAGATTGAAATTTGTGTGAAAGCTTAAGTGGATCAGTATATCGACAATCTAAGTGAATTGTTTAATTCTGAGTATGAAATCAAAGCTTCATGGTACTTGTAGTTTGTCGATAGCTGATATGATTCCCTAACATGCTCACCAAAAATATGTTTGTAAATAGTTTACATTTTCTACATTTCATTTCTGGTTATCATTCAAAAACTCAAAAAGATTTCATAGCTTTCTAGTCTAGAAATTTTCTTAAAAATCCAAAAAGATTTTACATTTCTGCTTTATTTTATCGACAAATCAAAGTGGAGAGTTGATCTTCAGATTCGCAGTTTGAAGCAGATGCAGGAAGTTTCTATACTGGAAGATGAGTTGGGAGCTTATTATGATAAATCCTGAAAGTTGAAATGCCAACACACGATCATTAAGTTGAAACTTGTAATTTTCAAAATATTGTTTTGAAAAATGTTGAACAAAAGTCAGTTTTTGTTTTTGTCTCAGGTTAACCAAGGTCATTAAGTTGGACTTGGTAGACAAATTGAGTACCCAGGGTCATTAACTTGGATCTGGATACTTAAGTGGATTATTAAAAACTGATAAAAACAACAAAAGATATCAAAAAGTTAAAAGGTTTAAATGTCATATTTCTGAGAAGCAGGAAATATTTTTTAGCATGAGAAAGCAGCAAAGCTTGATCCCCATGGCTAAGTTTGAACATAGTTTGAGCCAGAATACATCCCAGCTTGCTGAAAGGGGGAGTCTGAAGACGTAAGAGTCAGATAGAGATTCTGGATCAACATTTAAAGGAGAGTTTGAAGATTATCAAAGCCAATTTCAAGTGCTAGCTGTTGCTGCTGATAGAAGAAGAAAAGAGATTGAGGAAGCTTACAGTGTCAGATAATTTGAAAAGAGCAAGAAGACAGATCAAGACCGAAGACTCGATGCCGAAGACTTCGTCAACATCCAAGGGGGAGTCTGTTGGTGCACAGATGTCTGTTAACTTTGTCTTTTATCGAGTCTTGTATCTAAATAGGATAAACCAGTGCTCAGATGTCGGAGAATTAGGGTTTTAATGTTTCTAGGCCATTTCGCACGAAATGGAGGTTTAACCATTTCGTACGAAATAAAGGATAAACCATTTCGCACGAAATGGGTTTTCCCATTTCGTACGAAATGGATTTTCCCATTTCGTATGAAACCTTTTCATGCGGAATGGCTAGCCTATAAATACCTGAGCTTGGTTTCTCATTTGTAACGATCCGGATTTCAGAGCCGAGGTGCTGTCGAACTGTCAACTGATCTGTATTGCTTTGAAATCAATAAACAAGTGATTATAAACGTGAATCAAGCTGTAATCAAGTTCGTATCATTGATTCCGCCTTTGATATGGATTAAAACTCTTCTGAATGACTCGTTTTGGTCGTACAACGATCCTATCCTACAATTCAAATGGCACCATTTAAGCCATTATACGGAAGGAAATGTCGATCGCCTATTGTATGGCACGAGATCGGAGACTCGCAAATAACCGGTCCTGAGCTACTGCAAGTAATGACTGACAAGATCCTCCAAATTCGAGACAACCTGCTGAAAGCTCGGAGTCGTCAGAAAAGTTACACCAATAGACGACGCAAGCCCCTTGAATTTGACGTTGGCGACCGTGTACTCCTAAAGGTATCACCTTGGAAGGGCGCGGTCCGATTCGGCAAGAAAGGAAAGCTCGCGCCTCGATATGTTGGACCATTTAAGATTCTTGAAAGGATCGGAAAAGTGGCCTACAGACTCGAACTACCAGAGGAACTTAACAACCTCCACCCGACTTTCCATGTTTCGAACCTCAGAAAGTGTCTGGCTGAGCATGATTTACAAGTTCCACTAGAGGATCTCCAAGTGGACAAAACATTACACTTCGTGGAGAAGCCTATCGAGATCATGGACCGAGAAACCAAGCAGCTCAGGCGCTCACGCATTCCCATTGTGAAGGTCCGCTGGGAAGGCAAACGAGGCGCAGAGTTCACCTGGGAACTCGAAAGAGACATGAAGGTGAAGTACCCGCAGTTGTTTGTTATGGTTAAAGCCTAATTTTGGGACGAAATTCTCTTAAGTAGGGGAGGCTGTAACACCCCGTGTTTCGAAAGTCAAAGTCAAAGTCAAGATTGAAGTCAAATGAAGAAAAGATTGCTAATTGCGATCTGTCACTCCTTGCTCAACTACTGTTTTGTCTTCTTTGACTTGTAACTGAATCTTTATTTTATTTTCTTTAGTTGTATTATGTGGAGTATCTGTGAATAATCGAGGTATAATCGATATTTATCGCACGTTTTATCGCTTTATCGCTTATCGCATCCGCAACCCGAATTATGCGTTCTGGATATTGTTTTACGTGTGTGTGCTATTTGTGTGTTACTTGTCCATGTTTATTTATGTTTATGTTGTGGTGATTAATCAAAACGCAATCGCAACTCTATCGCAATCGAATCGCAAACGCCAAATGCCAGTTAATTATGATGATTGTATGTTAGATATAGTATTTGTATGTTTATTATTAATTTATCAGATCGCTCGCTCGAAACGCATCACAACGCTCAACACGCGAATTGAAACGATGAAACTCAACACGCCGGACAATAGGATCGAGTAGCCAACCGATCGAGTGGCCATCCGATCGGATTACCATCCGATCAGTGGCCAATCCGATCCATGTGCACTTTCCTCTTTTGGAAACCCTATAAATACCCTCCTGCCACATCATTTGTGATGTGACAGCTCTCTACTCGAACAGCCGCACTCAAGCTCATCTTTCTCTCGATTTCTCGCGATTCTTGTAAGTTTTCAAACTAAATCTTGTACTTCTATGATCTACACGTACTTCTTCATCATTTTCTCTTTTGAATCTTAACTTTTAACCGTGAAATCAGTGGATTTGAGGTGTTCTAGGATGATGTCATCATGGAGTTCTTATGAACTTCAAGTGTTGGCCTCATTCCACCAAGAACAACTCAGATCTGAAGGATTTCCACAAGGTTAAACAATGTTTTCGTGTAGATCTACACATATTCATGGTTAAAAGGATTGAAAGTTGGTTTTCTAACTTTCTTTCAACTCTTTTACACTCAATGCACTCAAAACCGATAGAATCGGAACTCGTTCTGATCTTCTACTCTTTCTTAGTGATGTGTCGGTTCAAGATCCGGTTTCTGTCAAAGAGACTACCGATTTCGGGTTAAACATGAAAAACCGTTTCGAACAGTTAACTGGTCGGACTAGGGTGATTCTTGTTCGATCGGGTCACTTGGGTCAAGGATGGGTTTCCATTGTTTAGCAAGTTATCACACCATCTCGATCAAAACTGCAAAACCTTTAGGAACAATCAAGTGCCAAAGATGGTCAGGTTGTTGGGACGGAATGCCGGCCGATCGGATTGCCATCCGATCGAACAGCCATCCGATCGGCTTACACTTGGTTCCACACTTAAACTTTTATTCAAACCTTTCAAAGTTCTGAACGTCAAACGGATTGCCGTCCGATCGGATTGCCATCCGATCGAATGACCATCTGACCATGTGACATTTGGAGCTTCAACCCTTAAACAATTTTTAGCATGTTCAATGCATAGTCAGTAACCAACAGATTGCCACCCGATCGGATTGCTATCTGATCGAGTGATAATCCTGCTGTGAACTTATTCTCACTAGGTGTCCTGCCAACCGGATCGTTAACCGATCGAACGACCGTTCGATCGATCGACCTGAAGGGTAGAGATACTTCTTTGTTTTCAAAATTCTACAACGAAAACTTCAAAGCCATTATACACAAACACATCCTTACCAAACAAGATGTCAATCCAATCGAATGGCCATCCGATCGGATGACCATCCGAACGGATTGGCATCTGATCGATTGGCTATCCGACACTTACCACCTTTTCACCGTTTTATGTGACGCTTATCGTTTATGCTATCGTTAACTGTTCAGGCTAATCTCTCTCAGCGCTCCCTTCAATCCAAGAGAGTGTTTACTTGTTAAACACAATCTGTGAGTATACTTGATCCCTTTTTGCTTTACGCACTTTTGGGTGTTACATAAGTTAATTATTCAAAACACAATCGACAAACAACGCAAACACTATTTATACGCTAACCGTTATTGCATGCTACGTGTTATTCGATCAATGCTTGTATGTTATGTTAACACAGTGATTGTTGCCTGACACCTTAGCAACGATAGTACTATAGTTTGGACTCAGCACCTGTCATGGACAGGGGTTGTTAAGGGCTTTACTTCACGTGTCCCAGTGGGGATAAGTGTTGCGCATTCTACAACTCGCAGTCACATCTGTGCATATTTCTCTGTCGATAACCTACTTGCCTTCATTTTATACATGTTACATGCTGGTTATGCATAAACTATTTCGAACTCTATTATTATTATCAAACTTGTATGCTCACCTTTACACTATGTGTATTGACCTCTATTTTAACGTATGTGACAGGTGCTTAGGATGATGTGCTTTATCTGCTACGTAGAATCGAGTAGGAAGAGTCTAGAAACGAACAATTTAAATCTGAGTTGTCGGAACAGCCTATTTGTTTTTGAGATATTATGTCTGTAATAATTATCTTGCTGAATATGTTTGGGTATGGGACTTAACGTTAATTATTCGGTAATATTTGTTGTTATGGATTTCTCTTGGACAATCTGTTTCGCTCAGTGTCGCGCCCCGATGTTTCCGCCATCGGTTGGGGTGTGACACTCCATATGTCGTTTATTTATATATTCATGTGTTTACGGTCTATATAAAGGATGTTAACTACTTGGAAGGGGGTTAGAAGGGTGGTTGAGTAATTCTATGTCTCGTTCAGTGCGTAGATCCTGTGAGAACCTGGTTCAAGTTTAGTACTATTCCATAGATTGGCCGAGAATGACCGGCCCGACTGAGAGTAAGAAACCGCTTGAACCCCTTATTCATAAACTACTATTAAAACTTTAAACCAACCTCGCGATGACTGTATCCCTGCTGACTTAGACCAATGGGTTGAGGGTGACTGCTGCCTGGAAGGGAGCCCACCACATTTTGCATTGATAACTTACTTAATAATTCTTTCAATATTCCGACCTGGTGGGATTGTATCCTTGCTGACTCAAACCACTAGGTTGAGGGTAACGTCGCCTTCACAAGAGGGGCCTACTACTATAACTAAGATAATCGCTTAAAATGCCCAAAGTGCGGAAATCATTGAAAGGGTACATGAAAGATAAGTCAGATCCAAGTGATTCTTTATTGTCTATCTGTTTTTATTTTATTTTATTTTCTACTTTTTTATTAGTTTAAAAATCTTTTCTCAAAGTTTGGTTCGATTAGACGTTGACGATAAGCCGATACTAAAAGCTTTTGTGTCTTTGGACGACCTCAGTATCTTGCCATCACTATGCTACGTCCGCAATGGGTGCACTTCCCCTAGCGTGTGTAGAGTGATAGTAGAATGTCGTGTTTTATAAATTTAGAACTTGAAATTAGCGAGTAAAAAGAGCTAAAAATATACTAAAAAAATATAAACACCCACACGCACGTCACTAGACGTAGGTTTTAGCTTTCAAAAGTTACTCAAAGCAGTTGACAATATATATTTATATATATCCCGAGACAAGTTCTATATTTCTTAAGTTAATGGTTTTTACAGCCATATTGTTACTTGTGTTCGTTACATGTTGACATGGTATTTCCTAACATGCAAAGGGTATAACAAAACAAAACTAAGAGCTGTACTTGTAGTTTCATGAAAAAGAAAACACCATAGAAAATCATCTACTTTCAAGCACTTTTGGCATGTCGATTGCGCTTGCTAAGGTACTATGGTTGGTTTGCAACAAAACTATAACTCTTATGGTAAAACAATTAACTCAATCTTAGATTTATTTAAAAAAAGTAAATTTCATTGTATTCACTTATTATGTATTATATTTTTGTTTTGATGTATATTGTTTATACATCAACAGTTCGATATATAGGGTATCTTTGGCATGGAGCTTTTAAGAGCTTTTAGGAGCTTCTAGCTTTAAGCTTTTAAGAAAAAGCTCCTACTCAATAAAAAGGTTTATTTGGTTGAAGGAGCTTAAAGCTTTTAGGTTAGGAGCTTGAAGCTTTTGGTTGAAAGCTACTAGTAGTAGCGTTTAGGAGGAGCTACAAGCTTTTAGGAAAAAAAATGACTAATTTAACCTCTAAAAATAATAAACTTTTTAATGCACAAGCTTTTTAAATTTTTAGTTATGTCCATTTTGGTCATTTTATACGTTTTATTAAAAGCTCCAGCTACTCTGCCAAACACTAAATATATCTAAAAAGTTACAGCTACTAGCTACGGCTACCAGCTACCAGCTACTTTTGCCAAACATACCCATAAAGTGCGGTAAATGAAATTTAGTTGTCAAGCACATGCTATTTTTATATAAATAATATACAGCAACATGTAATATAAAAAAATCTTCCATGTCAAATCAAATTGTTAAGAAGTATCAAAATCATCTGTGTGAAAAAAAAAAAAAAAAAAAACTTAAACAAAACAGTCAACAAATAATACAAAACAAAATCATCCGGGTGAAAAGAGAAAGAAACTTAAACAAAACAATCAAGAATTGATATATAAAAAAAAAAAAAAAACAGGGAATGAACAAAAACAACCGTAAACAATTGAACAAAACAATAATATATAAAAGGTAAAGAGTGGAATTTAAAAGATTATAGAAATGATATTTTTGAAAAAGTAGGCATAAACAGTAAAAATGTAAATGTAGGTGCATTTAGTCACATCCTTGTTTTAGATTAAAAAGGACCAAACTAGTGAAAACTGAAAAGTAGAAAAATAGAAGAATGTTATGAATATATTTATTAATAATGTGGTTATCAACACCTAAAATAGATTAGGCTTGTTTCACAAGTTTTCCTCAATTATATATAGTTTTTCTCTCTATTGTTCTTCTCTTATAATTGTGCAATTAGGCTAGTTTTACAACACGTTATCAGCACGAAAGTGCTCTCACCAAAACCCTAATTTTTGAGGAATCATCACTACCAGCTACACGTTTCAAAGTGGACCTCATACATTAGCATCTCGCCATGTTTTGGATTTGCTTCTGCCGACAACTAGGTACCAATTTTTAACCTTCATTTAATATACTCTATGACTCATATATGCATATAATATGTGGTGAAATCAATATTCAATGACTCACTAAAATGTATTTTTTTTTTTTCTAAAGCGTTCGTTGATAGTTTGCATGTTAGTAATCATATTATCAATTCTATAGAATTAATAATCTGGGTTTTATTTGTTTGGTTGTGAAACTTAATCATTGTTGGGATATTTTATTCTTATTATTAATCATTGTTTTTACATGTATAAATCCACTTACCTGCATATATTATTATTTTAGCGTATCTCATAGTTTTAAATTTCGAATACCTAATTCTTTTTAAGTAGAGTAGAATGGTAATTGCCTAAATTTTCAAATAATATTAGTAATATTAAATAAAAGTGTTATTGATTTTGTGATACGAAAAATTTAGTTACCAAATCTATATGTTTATTTTATTAAATTAGATTAAATAGAATATATATTTCTTTAAAAAAATTGTATAAGCTCTTAATATTTGAGAAAAACGTTTCTCTCCATTCAATTTATTGAATTATAAAGAATTAAAATAACATGACTATGTCATAATTTATATTCTAGTCAGACGATAACAATTACCATTCTCACTTACGTTTTCATAACAATAAATATAGTGCTTTCATTTCATTTCGTTTACGTTTACGTTTACGTTTCCTGCATTAATCATTGAAACTTAAGAAGGCTGGGTTTAGTAATACGAAGGGTAAATAATAGTTTATTTTTCCCACAATATAGGCTTAACCTATTTTGGCTCATCCATATTCTTTTCTCAACAAACTAGGTTAAGATTCATAAAGAAAATGTTAATGCGTTAGGATATAAAGTTAAATCTGTAAAAGTTTTCAAGTGAATTTGCATTAGTTATCTAGCAATTAATGCTTGGTATTATATTCTTGATAATGAAAACTCATTATAATATTAAATTATAGACTAATTTGTTTGTCAGATTATGTGTTAAAGTACGGTGTTTTTTGTTAAATGTTTATATTAACCACATAATTATTATTATTGTTGTTATAGTCTTGATCGTATATAAGATTATTCTTTTGGGTAAATTCAATTGAATGCAACAGTTTGGTATTATCAAGATACATGGTTTGTTAGATTTGAAATTTGTTTACTAATAAAATCATGGAACTTTAAAGGTTTGAAAAAGGTAGTTATGGAATTTATACACTACGATCATATAAGGCTATAGGGTGTGGTCATGATCCTTATGGAATTCATGATCCTCCATATCAGCGCCATGTCACTTGCTTTTAATTCATCATTCAAAACCACTACCCTATGGGTATGATCATGACCTAAACCACTATTCTTTTATTTTAATTTATTTGTAAAAAAGGAAAAAGAAATATTAAAAAAGGAAAGGAGGCTCATGGTTGTCATGGTTTAATCCATGCCAACCATGGTGAATGAAGCAAGGGGATGGTGTAGTAATTTATTAATGGTCCTACATGGCAACTAATAACCCAATCATGCTCCCCACACCCTTTAGCCTAAATAATACAAATTCTTATAAGACAAATATTTGGAGAATACCTGATAATAAACTATACCACCTGGGTATTTTTTTTATACAATTCACTTAAATAGATTTTTTTTTATACCAAAACTATGCATCATTAGATGAATATACATATGATATCCTTACTTGCAAGGTTATGTATCTTGTGTGGTTAATTATTATTGTTATTCAAGTTTTCATCAAATAAATAGATTAAAATTAAGTGAATGCCTTATGAAAATTGATTTTAAACTTCTTTTTTTTTTTTTTTTTTTGGGGAAATTGGCTAGTGCACGAAAATTGTTTTAATTTATTTGTTTTGTTAGTACTTTAATAGCTTATGCTTAAAATAATATGAATGATTAAACCAACGTAGCATATTTTATGTTAATATGAGCTATATTAAACATGTTAGTGCATGCATCTGTCGACTTCGTCTTGTATCGAGTCTTAGTCAAGATATGTTAGATCAGGGCACGTAAATCGAGAAAATAGGAAGGTTAAGGTTGTAAATGGTCTGATTCCGCTTGAGTATGCTATTCCTCTTGAAATGACTTTGGTCACTTTCAAGCGGAATCACAACATACCAGATTCCGCTGGAACTGGTTTCTGTATGTTTCAAGCGGAATCACCTTGGCTATATATAGGGTTCGAGCGTAATCAGTTGGAACAATTCCTAATTTTCATACCGAAGTGCTGCCGGTGTGTTTTGTACGTGCAATCTGTTAAATATCAATCAGAGAATAGTGTTTAAAGTGATTTGCTTGTTGTTTCTACATCAGTTTCTTGTTTTCCGCACCTGAAACTGATCAAAACCCCTCTGAACGACTCGTTCGGGTCAGTACACGATCCTACAAGTGGTATCAGAGCTCAGGAGGAGGAGTTCTTTACGATTCAGCTCGATATTTCTGGTTTCTACCCCTTCTTTTCAGGATTTACAAGATTTCATGGTCAAAATCGGTTCAATTTTTCACAGTTTGTATAAAAATGCATATTAACAAACCCTTGAAAGTTTGAGAGCAAAATTCGAACTAAAAAGTGGTAAAATGGACCTTAGACTAGATTCCGGTTGAACGAACATCATTGTGATTCCGCTCGAAAGTACACTGATTCCGTTCCAAAGTGTTGATTCTGCTTTCAAAATTTTTCTGATTCCGCTCCAAGTTGCAAAGTTGGTTATTCCGCTTGAAGTTATGTCAGTGGTTTCGCTTGAAATTGTGAATTGGTATTCCGCTTGGAAAGAAAAGTGTGATTCCGCTCCAAATTGCTGGTGATTCCGCTTCAAAAGTAACAATTGGGTATTCCGCTTGAATTTGGTGTCTGGCTATTCCACCTGAAACTGAGAATTAAGTGATGCCGCTCCAAAGTAGTTTGTTGGTTATTTCGCTTGAAAAACTTATTTCGCTTGAACATTGTTGTTTTTGAAAAACGTGTTGCCGAAACATGGATTCTG
This sequence comes from Helianthus annuus, assembly GCF_002127325.2. Classification (NCBI taxonomy): domain Eukaryota; kingdom Viridiplantae; phylum Streptophyta; class Magnoliopsida; order Asterales; family Asteraceae; genus Helianthus; species Helianthus annuus. The sequence continues at coordinate 96,183,769 of NC_035447.2, read as the reverse complement.
AATTCTACAATGCGTTTGCAACAACCCCGACTACTCCGGCTGACATTGCTAAGAATATGAACATGGAAAATGAAACCGGAACAATGCAGAAACCCCCCGAAACTTATGGGAATGGAAGAGTACTATGTATGGAAAAATCGTTTTGAGAATTGGGTTCAGGCAAATCATCTAAGAGCCTCGGAAAGTATTGAAACAAGATATGTTAGGCCACAGTCTTCTTTAAATGCTGATAAAATTATTTCAGAACTCATAGACCAAGAGAGAGAGAGAGAGAGTTATAAAGGAGAGAAAATGATGAAAAGTCTGTTGCAGCAAGCTATCAAAGAGGATATATTTGTTTTGCTTCAGCATGATGGAAATGCATATTCAATCTGGAAAGCTCTTGAGAAGAAATTTGAAGGAAGTACCGAGATGCTAGAGAGTAAAGCTACATTGCTGAAAAAGGAGTTTGAATTGTTTACTAGCATGCCTGGTGAAACTACAAAGACTCTCATTGAAAGATATTGTCATCTTGTGCGCACCATGTCTCAGTTAAAAATTACTAAAACCCCAGCAGAATGGGTTGAAAAGTTAGCTGACGCACTACCAAAAGAGAATGGGGCACATATCTCATGATTCTGAAGAATTCTGGACAGTTTAGTAGATTGTCGATCGGACAGTTTATTGAAAAGCTGGAGGCACAGGATCTGAAACAGCAGAAGATTGCTAGAATGAACAGTTCAAGCAATCAACAAGATATCAAATTGTATTATAAAGGAAATATTCAAACTGCTGAAGCAATCCAAAGATTCAAACCGCATTTAGTGCAGGAAGTCATTCCGGAACAAGCAGTCAAAGTTCAATCAACACTAGTGGATTTTCAATTGTTAATCCTCCAAGTGTTCAAAGTGCAAGTGTTGGAAATGGTCATATGATTCAGTGCAATGTGACATTACATCTTCAAGATGGGCAGAATTTTTCTGAAGAAATTGTAAAGAGTCATATGGGATTACTGGTTACTGCTTTGGAATCTTATGAAGGGTTGATTGCCGGAAAAATTGGTAATCCGATGCTAACAAAGGAAGACTACGACCAGGTTGATGCAGAGGAATTGGAGCTTATGGATATAAAATGGGCGTTAGCAAGTGTTCTGAGAAGAGTCGAAAAGTTCAAAATGATTACAGGATGAAATGATTTTCTGGATGCTCATCTTTCAGCTTTAGGTTTTGATAAATCTAAAGTTACTTGTTTTAAATGCAGGGAGAAAGGTCACTTTAAAAGAGAGTGCAAAAATCAGGAGTCTAGTGGAGCAAAGAATCCTTTTGGAAAAGATGATTACTATCGGAAAGCAATATATCAGCAAATCACCAATCAACCGCATCAACAGAAAGATTCTCAAACTGCACATGGAAAAATGATCGAAGATGCAAATAAGAAGGCTTATTATGGCATTATTGATCAAGATGATGAGAAAATGGCTGATGGTTTTAGCTGGCACAAGTACATTCCAACTGATCCAAATGTTGGAGCTTTTATTGCTCAGATTGTTCAAAAGCCAGAGTTGATGAAGGAATGGATAGCTGTGTTATCTGACGAAGATGAAAAATATGTTTCTTCAGAAGATAGTTCATCAAAAAGCAGTGATGAAGATGAAGAAATTGAGCAGATAAATGTTGGAAAAACTCACTTATCTTCTGACAGTTTTGAATTCCATTTTGCAGATAAATTGAAGAAACTCAAAGAGAGAAAAGCTGCAAAAGAAATGAAAGAAGTCAAGATTGTTGAAAAGTTAGTTGAAGTTGAAAAGGTAGTTGAAGTAGAGAAGGTTGTGGAGGTAGAAAAGATTGTTGAAGTCACAAAACCATGTTTTTGTAGGATCGTTTGTCGACCTGACGAGTCGTTCAGAAGAGTGCTTAGGCTAATTCAGAGGCGGAATTCATTGAATTAGTCTTCGTAAAGCTTGATTTCACTACTTAACGTCTCCTGTATTGATTAACTGTCAAATTACAAGCTTTTGGAGACAAACGGGCAGAGCTTCGCCGTTACACCTTGAAAAACACACACATACGCTACTACTGGAACCGCTCATATGACTCCATATATATAGACCCTCTGGATCGCTTATATAGACATGTCCATATAAGCGATCCACTCATCATGTCACATAAGCGATCCACCTAGGTGACAGATAAGCGATCCTATATATACATTGATAAATAAGCGGTCCACACTATATACCCTATAAGCGACCCTATTCAATACAAGATTTCTCGTTTACTGTTCACAATACAATCAGCCCTACCCTAAGACTCGAACGAAGATGTAGTCGACAGACAACTGCACCAACAGACTCCCCCTTGAATGTTGATGGAATCTTCAATGAGAGTCTTCAATCATTCACAGCTCTTCAATCTTGTTCGGTCTTCTTCAGGAACTCTGCCTGGAATCAAATCTTTTCCAGAAATTCTTTCCTGAAATCATATGCCTGGATCTTTCTCTGGTTTTAACTTTCGTCAGACTCCCCCTATCATCATGCTGGGATCTCTGTCTGGAAATCGTTATCACCATTGAAATCAACTCCTGGCTTTCTCTGTTTAAGCTCTTCTCTGATTCTGATGTGTCTCCTGGCTATCTGTAGCAACAGGATCAGAAACCTGCAAGACTTAGACACACTATCACAATACAACACAATTGCGATTCAACTTAATGAATCAACTAATCATTTGATACTTTTTACGATTAAGCACTGATTCACAAATTTTAAAACATTCCAATTTCTGATTCAACCTAATGAATCATTTTAAACATTTCAAATCACTTAACCAACCTGTCTGTTCATCAAGTTTAGCCTTTGAGATTTTGAAAATCAGCTCTCCAACATCAGTTGTCGAAAATCTTTTTGGATTTTTCAAAATATGAAACGTAAATGCAAAAACAGAAACTAAATGCAGAAATGAAATATATACAACCATATTTTTGTGAGTTTGTGCAAGAAGATCATATCAGCTAATGAGACAAATCACCAACACCGTTAAGCTTCATTTCATTTTAAGTTCTAAACAATTCACATAGATTGACGATATAATTGTCCTCTTAAATTTTCATACAATTTTCAATCTATTCAGGATACTATTTAGGTATTTTATGAACTTAGTTCAATTCATGTGTCCCACCTCTTGAATATACTCTCGTATCCAGAATCCCAATATTCAGTCTTACAGGTATGAACACTACAAAGATGTCTGTACATAAATTAGGGGTTAAATGCGAGAACTGAGGGATCTCAGGTCAGAACTTCCGTTCAGCAGAGAGATATCAGCTTCGACTTAGTAGTGTGTCCCCTTTAGAGGATCTTTTCAGCTACAACAGATGATTATCAATTTTATTGTCTAATCAACTGAGGGCTTTATGCTATGTTTCAAGCATTTTGCGGAAAGTATTAGCCAAGGACTAGGTTAGAACTACCGTTCAGCAGAAGTCTCGGAATAATACCCCAGACATCATAGAGTATAAACACCTAGTATATCAGAATACGAGACCTTTCAAACGAGATTTCAGGGGTTACCTATATATCCAAGTAGTGTTCCCCACGAATTTCACAAGTTTGAAATTTTAGGTTTATATCCCGAATAAATCTACTAAATGTACAAAAACCTATCGTCACATCATCAGTGAGACCGTTTATCACATTTGACATTACATTTCTTTAGCGTGCTGTGATAGTCCACTGATTTACTATCATTTCCTCTTTTTTCGCAACAAAACTCATTTTTTTAAATTTTATCATGTTTTTGGCTTTTTCAAATTTTCTAATGTTTTTGGATTTTCTAAAAATTCTTACTCCCCCTAAAATTCAAATACATCTAAAGAAAATTGAAAACAAACTGTACAGAACATGACAACTGATATCGAAATACTTCAATTCTCCATCCGTTTGGCTTAAACAATCAGAACTCCCCCTCACAACAAACTATTTTCCCATAATGATTTCAAAACACTTAAGTTTGTTTTAATCAGAATGGTTTTTCCAGAAAATAAGTTTCGTTGTTTTTACCTTTTGTAAAAAAGGGTTCAAATCATCACTTTGTTTACCAAATTCTTGAATGATAATTAAATCAAGTCCAATTCAATGACCTTGATTTAACCACTTGTAAGATCTACACCAATCACTACCATACAACCACTTGTAGATTTAGCAAATAAGCTTATCAAACCTGTTTTTCAACCAATTACCATCTTTTGGTTGAATTCTCAAGGTGCCGATTCCTACTCCTCGCTTACAAACCTGGGAGTTCCGGCAAGTCCTGCAACTTTTCAAACAGATTTAGAAAGATGCCGATTCATGATCCACGATACCATCTTGGGATCTCCGGCAAGTCAGGTTTTTCATTTAAAAAGATCCACCCAAGCCCGACCAGCCTTGGGTGTTTTCAACAATTTTACCTCAACCAATGGCTCCTCTGGCTTTGATGAACCAGAATCATTGCCTGAATGTGGCTTGTCTGACTTTAATGAGTCAGATTCATTGCCGACATGTGGCTCCTTTGATTCCGAAGAAACAGATTCATCACCACAGAATGTTACCTTCTTCTTTTCCTCTTTTGTCCCCAGATTTGTATCTAATGAATTCTTTTTGATTGACTTTGCAGCTGAGGGAGTAGATTCATCAGAACTGTTATTCTGTTTGTCCCGTGAATCCGAGGACAAGATCTTCTCGAGATATTCTCTTGCCTTCTTTCTTTTCTTCCTCAGTCTGTCTTTCTGCCCCTGTGAAAGCTTGACTTTCTTTTCTTGAATTTTCTGTTCTTGAACTTTAGGTTTTAGAACCTTCTGTTCCTGGGGCTTGACTTTGACTGGAATCTTTGTCAATTTCTGAGAGTTAACCCTCAATCTGTCATTCGATTTCCTTGGGCATTCTCTGGCAATGTGACCTTTGATGTTGCAATTAAAGCACCGTCTGGTCTCATAACTCCAATTCCGGCAGTTAACAGCAATGTGTCCTTGATAACCGCATCGATAACACACTCTATTATCGTACCGTATACCACTTTCACACCAAATGCTCAGATCATAGCATTGTTTGGCTTGGTGATATTCTTTCCTCAAGTTTGCTGATTTTGTCTTTTGAGCACTGTGGTCCGACCTGCACCACTTATTACCAACAATTTTTTAGTTTTCATTTTTTACTTTTTATAATTTTTCTTTTTGATTGGATGATCGATCTGATGATCTTTTATAATCTTTTTGAACAATTTTCTCTTTTTTAATTTTTTGTTTCTGTTCTGCTTTCTTCTTCAAAGTTTTTTGCTTCGAACAACATTCACCCTTTTCAGTTGATTGCAGAACAGTTTTCTGAAATTTTTCCTTTTTATCATCAGATTCTTCACCACAATCTTTAACTTTGACACTGTCAAAGTTTGTGACATTGTCACTCATTGGAACAGAATTGATTGGTTTTGGACAGGGAAACTTCAAATTGTCTGATGAAGTCACAAAACCTATCAATTTTTTCTCAAGTTCATCAATCTTGCTTCTGGAATTCTCAGCTTCTTTTTCAAACTGAGATATTCTTTCAAGATGAGACTTGATTGTTTTTTCATTATCATTCTTCAAATTTTCAAGAACAGATTTTTCATTCATCAAAACTTTTATCTGTTCCTGAAATTTTGATTCATTCGCTTTCAGGTTTTTGTTTTCTAGCTTAATCCAGAAATCCTCATCTTCTGAAGATTTCTTTTTGCTTTCTAACTCTATTTCCAGCTCTTTGATTTTCTTTCGAGCACTTTCACATTCCTTCTCCAAATTTATAATTTTCTAAAGATGTGAATTGATCAATTTTTGCTTCTCAATGTTGTTTTGGCTAAAAACATTTCTCCCATCTTCAAGAATTTTCAGTTGATTTTGAAATTCTTTTTCACTTTTTGTTTTTTCAATTACAAAATCCTTAATTTTCTCTTCAAAAACTTTTTCTTTTTCTTACAACTTCTTGTTTTCAAATGTCAAACTGTTCAAATTACTTAACAGTTTGTCATTTTCAGTTTTCAACTTCTCACAATTTTCCTGAACCATAAGAATCTGCTTATCATCAGCTTGCTTCACATCTTCTAACTTCTTGACTTCCGATGTCAAACTTTCCCCATCCTTCAAGAGTTTGTCATTTTCAGTCTTGAAGCGGTCACATTTTGAGCATGCTGATGCAGAACTTGAAGATCTAAACTCTACAGATTCTTCAATCTTTGGAGTATCCTTTGTTTCCATCTTGTCGATTCCTGCACGAAAGAGTTTAACAAAATCAAAAGGATTCATATTATCATCAATATAGCATTTCCTTTTGATATCATATTTCAGAGTACTCTTTGTTGCAAGAAATACACAAACTCTTCTATCAACTTCAATGAGTACATCCAGCTCCAGTCTATGTAAATTCTTTTCCATCTTGGCTAAAAACTCTTTCCTTTTCCTTTGTTCCTTATAAAACTCTCCTCTAACTTCATTAAAGAACTGATATGGAAAAAGCTCTGGAAAGAAATCTTTCTGTTTCAGTTCAACCATAAACTCATCCCATTTAGCAGGTACTGCAGTTGTCAGTTTTGATAGATATTCATCATTTGACATCTTAATACCCATTCTTCTCATATTGTCCGTTAAAACTTTAAATCGTGCTTCCATCTCATTCAAAGTTTCATCCTTTTGACATATGAAAAATTCAAAACTTTTAACCCAAGTGTCCGTACTCACATTTCTATAATCGGTATCCATGTTTCTCATATACCAATTATTAAAATCCTCTAGCATGTTGTTTTCTTGTTCATCAAATAACATCGTCATTTTTTTACAAAATCCCAGTACGTGTTTGTTGACTAAAAGGCGGCCTACTGGGTGACCAAATGAGTGGATCAGATTGATCAAATAAGCGATCCAAATACAATCTGACCAAATGAGTGAACCAACTATTGGTCAGATAAGCGGCCCAGACAAATAACCACAAGAGCGAACTAACAACTATCCTAAAAGCGATCCAATGAGAATCTTTTAAGCGGACCAGAGGATGTTCGAACGAGCGGACCAAGAATTGTCCAAATAAGCGGTCCAGTAATGTCCGAATGAGCGGTTCAAGAGCTGTTCTATCGAGCGGACCACATTCAATTCCAATTTTGACCCACTTAAACTTCGAATTTAGACTCGAAACTTTCCAGGATTTGTCTTGGTACTATTATGCACAATCTGTGAAAATTTGAGTGAATTTCGACCGTGAAAACTTCCTGAATCAGTAAAAGAAGGTGTAGAAGTGAGAATTTCGAGCGAAAATCGAGCTATACGGTAAGAACTCTTCCTCCTGAGCTCTGATACCACTTGTAGGATCGTTTGTCGACCTGACGAGTGGTTCAGAAGAGTGCTTAGGCTAATTCAGAGGCGGAATCCATTGAATTAGTCTTCGTAAAGCTTGATTTCACTACTTAACGTCTCCTGTATTGATTAACTGTCAAATTACAAGCTTTTGGAGACAAACGGGCAGAGCTTCACCGTTACACCTTGAAAAACACACACATACGCTACTACTGGAACCGCTCATATGACTCCATATATATAGACCCTCTGGATCGCTTATATAGACATGTCCATATAAGCGATCCACTCATCATGTCACATAAGCGATCCACCTAGGTGACAGATAAGCGATCCTATATATACATTGACAAATAAGCGGTCCACACTATATACCCTATAAGCGACCCTATTCAATACAAGATTTCTCGTTTACTGTTCACAATACAATCAGCCCTACCCTAAGACTCGAACGAAGATGTAGTCGACAGACAACTGCACCAACAGTTTTACATGTTCAGTATCTTGCAAACAATGTGAAGAAAAAGACAAGAGGTTTAGTGAATCAGAGAAGTTGAAAGAAAAGTTGTTGTTCGATGTCAAGAATTTGAAAGAATCATATGATGTATTGAATAGAACTGTGAATAGTTTGCAGAAAACTAACTCCGAACGAGAAAATGCTTTGAAAATGATGAGTGCAACTATGATGTCGAAGCAAAAAGAGATAAATTTTTATATTGAAGAATGTGCGAAATGGAAGCAAGAGTTGGATGGTGAAAAAGTTGAAAACGAACGAATCAGACGTTTACTGAGAAGTTATACAAGTTCTGATTACTTAATTGACAGAATTTATCCTATTGTTGCAGGTTTTGAGGCGTTTAAAGATGAAGATATGAAGCAAAAGAAGAAAAAGGATACCGGTAAGAAACAGAGTGTCTGTTATAACAAGTGTCCGCCTTTGATATGGGAAGGGTATTCGCCTAGAAAACCAAATGAGGAACAAGTTAAAAAGGCAGTCAATTTAAAGTTAGAGTCCGAGTTAACCGATGTATTACCAGACAACATTGACGTCACGTTCACAGCGTCTGACACAGATCATGAGTCCGAATTAATTAAAAGAATGGTCGATCAGGTGTTGGATAAGGATGAGGAGTCAGAGTCAAAATCCGAGTCCGAAAGTTCGTGTCTGTCTGTCGGGAGTTCGAGTTCGTCCGAAAAGAGTTCAAAATCGTCAGGAAAACAGGTTTATAGTAAACAATTTTTTATGTCAAAATCTGATTTGAATGACGAAACATTTGAAGTTGCATATACTTTGAATGATTCTGACAAATTATATTTTGATAAAGAGTTTCCAATAAGAAGTGTTCATTTTGAAATGATCAAAAAGGTTTTCAAAATGACAGAAATTAATATTTCTGAAATAAAAGATTTAAATATTACAGGAAAACCTAAAAAATACACTTCAAGAGTTACACAACGATTAAACAAGAAAAAGGGTTACAATTCTGGTTCTGGTTTTCAAAAGAAACCAAACCAAAATGGTAATTTCAAAAAGAAAGGTCCTAGTTTTTTCCCACCAGAAAATTATAAAAATGAGAAAATTTCTAAAAATACAAAATTTGTTTCAGGACCGTCTGCTGAAGAAGAAAAGAAGAGCTCATTATCGAGACAATCAAATCAAGAATTTCTTGATACAAAGAAGAAGAATAAAGTTCAGAGAAAAGAAACTAGAACCTGTTTTAGATGCAATGAAGTTGGTCACATTGCATGGGACTGTCCTAAAGCAACTAACACAAAACGGGGAGTTTCTGGAAAATTGAAAGAAGTTTTTGTTGATAAAACTGAACCACCAACTGAGAAATTTAGAGTGTTCAAAAATTCAACATATGAAGTTGGAGAATGTTCGAAAAAGTTTTACAGGAGAAGTGTGAAACTTGACAACCAAAAATGGGTTGTTAAGAAATCTGATGTGAAATCTGGCGATGAATCTGATTCCACAAAGTCAGAGGAGCCATATGTCGTTAAAGAGAGTGAAAACTCAGTTCCTTCAATGGATGATGAGAACTTTCCACCATTGAGAACTGAAAATTTTAAATCAAAAGTTGGAAAATGGAGATCTCGAATCAATTTTCTGAAAAAGGATGAATTTGATGTTGAGAAGACCTTTAATGGAAATGTAAAGAAAATTTTTGGAAAGATGTTGGATAAGAAGGTTAAAGGGGTAAAAGACTTTTATGCTACAAAGAAAGCAACTTACACTCCAACTGCTGATGAATTGATTTCACCCAAGGCTGGACAGGCTTGGGTGGACATTTTCTTTGCTTGAAAAACCTGACTTGCCGGAGATCCCAAGTTTGTAATCGCGGATCAGGAATCGGCATCTTTCTTGATAAAATTGTTTGTATGAAAGAGTTTAAAAATTGTTTAAATTTTACAGGTCGTGACTTGCCGGAGCTTCCAGGTTGGTAAGTGCGAAGCAGGAATCGGCATATTGATTGGTGGAATGGTTTGTGTAGATGGTTTATTCCTACATGTGGTAAAAATGATAAGTTTTACAAGTGGTACAGATATTTGATGATGTATACGTGCAAGTGGTAAATCAGGGACATTAAGTTGTACTTGATTTTCTACAAGTGGTTTAATATGAACAAAATGATGAACCAGTCCCTACAAGTGGTTAAAACAAACTCATTTTCCAGAAAAATCATTTTGATTAAAACAAACTTAAGTGTTTTGAAATCATAATGAGAAAATGGTTGGTTGAAAGGGGGAGTTCAGATTGTTTATGCCGAGTGGATGGCGAATTGAAGCGATTTGATATCAGTTTGTCAATTTTTCTGTATAGTTTGTTTTCAAAATTTGTTTCTAAGTGGGTTAAGAGCTTAGTTTGTTTTTCAAACTTTCTTTAAAATGTATTTGCATTTTAGGGGGAGTAAAAATTTCATAAAATCAGTAAAAATTTCAGAAAATCCAAAAACATTAGAAAATTTGAAAAAGCCAAAAACATGATAAAATCAAAAATAAGTTTTGTTGTGAAAAAGAGGAAATGATAGTACATCAGTGGACTGTCACAACATGCTAAAGAATTGGAAAGTTAAAATGTGATAAACAATCTCACTGCGGATATGCCAGTAGGTTTTTACACATTTAGTAAATTGTGACGAGATATAAACCTAAATTCAAACTTGCTTATTTTGTGGGTAACAACTTCTTGAATATATGGGTAACCCCCAAAATCTTGTTTGAAAGGTCCCTCTTTCTGAAATACTAGGTCTTTATACTAAGTAATATCTGGGGTATTATCCCGGGACTTCTGCTAAATGGAAATTCTGACCTAGTCCTGTATAATACTTTCCGCAAATGCTTGAAAAAGCTCCGCCCTCAGCAAATTGATGAAACAATAAAACTGATAGTCATTGCTGTTGAAACAAAAGATCCTCTAAAGGGGACACACCAAAAGTCGAGCCGTCATCTCTCTGCTGAACATAAGTTTTGACCTGAGCTCTCACGGTTTCGCACCTAACCCCTTAACAAATATCATCTTTGGTATACTCACCTGTAAGACTGAATATTGGGATCTGGATACGGGAGTATATTCAAGTAGTGGGACAGGCGAATAAGTTTAAGTTCATTAAGACATTAATATCGTATCTCGGATCAGTTGAACTTTGTGTGAAAATTTAAGTGGACCAATATACTGACAATCTAGGTGAATTGTTTAAAACTGAAAATGAAACGAAGCTTAACGGTGTTAGTGATTTGTCTCATATACTGATATGATCCTCTTACACAAACTCACAAAAATATTGTCTATAAATATTTCTTTACTGCATTACATTTCTTTTATTTCAAAAATTCCAAAAAGATTTTTATGTGTGTTTTAGCATAAATTTTGAAAAATACAAAAAGATTTTCGACAACTGGTATTGGAAAGCTGATTTTCAAAATTCCAAGTGCTAAACATGATGATATTTTGTGAGGGAGAGTCTGTGATCGTAATTCAAATGTGTTTTGATCTAATCCACGAGTGGTTCATCAGAAATCTGGTTAAATTTGAGGGAGTTTGAAATGTTTAAATGTGTAAAATTTATTTTGAGGTAGAGATTGTGCAGGGTTGAGTAAGAGCTGGATGTGAGCCAGGTTGATCGATCCTGAGAAGCTTGTGTTTAAGAGCCAGGTTCTGATACCTGAGGACTCTGAAGATAAATTTTGACCCAGGCAACGATCTTGAACCTGTGAAATTCAGATTATGATCCTGAAGCAGATGATGCTGAAGAACTAAAGGAATGCCAGCACATTGTTAGGGGGAGTCTGTTGATGCTGATAGAGAGAGTGAAGTCTAAAGACTAATAAAGACTGAAGTTGTGAAGACTCGACACGAAAGACTCGTCAACATCTGAGGGGGAGTCTGTTAGTGCATGCATCTGTCGTCTCAGTCGATATGTTAGATCAGGGCACGTAGACCGAGAAAATAGGAAGGTTAAGGTTGTAAATGGTCTGATTCCGCTTGAGTATGCTATTCCGCTTGAAATGACTTTGGTCACTTTCAAGCGGAATCACAACATACCAGATTCCGCTTGAACTGGTTTCTGTATGTTTCAAGCGGAATCACCTTGGCTATATATAGGGTTCGAGATCAGTTGGAACAATTCCTGATTTTCATACTGAAGTGCTGCCGGTGTGTTTTGTACGTGTAATCTGTTAAATATCAATCAGAATAGTGTTTAAAGTGATTTGCTTGCCGTTTCTACATCACTTTCTTGTTTTTCGCACCTGAAACTGATCAAAACTCCTCTGAACGACTCGTTCGGGTCAGTACACGATCCTACAAAACCAAAGTGCATTATTTGAAATTGTTGATTCATGACCCCAACACTATTTTGTAGCATGTGGTGTGTTATACCATGATAGATTGATATATGAATTGTATATATTTGATTGTAAGTAGTGAAAAGGGATATTTTGTAATGTTTTAATACAATAAGATTCATGTGATGACATATTATAATATACTATATAATCTGAATGACTTTATGGTAAATCGTGTATTTTATATGCTATCATTTATTTTTATTAGTATTTAATAAATAATCTAAAACATAAAGTTATTTTTGCTAACACTCTCATGAAAGAGAATCAACATACTTAAATGTGACACTCGAAGTGTTATACTCTCGAAATCCCATTATCAATTTATAGATGGTCATAAGAGTTTAGACCAATAAATCTTACATGGATCGGTCATGTGAATATATCTCTCAATTTATATTATATGAAAAGAAGATTGTTTATAGTGAAAAACCATATAGAAGATTTCGTTGGTCACATATGAGATATTTTTCTAAGTATAATATCATTAAGAGAATATGAATAGTCTGAAATGATTTCATACTCGTGTGATTGAGTAAAAAATGAAAATCCATGACAGTTTTCAGAATCTATCTCATCAACTGAAGTGAATGTGATCACATATTGATCATTGTAAAGATAGTGATCATATACATAATTGAAAAGTTGTAATGTTGAGATCGACCATTTAATTGTGATGATGATCATTTTAATAATGAGATGGATCACCAAAAGTGGCAAACTAAGAATAATGAGATGGACCACAAAAGTAGCAAACTAAGTAGTGATTTGCATAACGTGATGGTTTGAACTTTGAAGTTATAATATATTTTCTCGTATCATACGTTTTGTATTAGATACAAGCAAGTAATACACATACGATCATGAACCAAAAGTTTATGGATCATAATAATTTAATTAGTTGGCATGACCGGTTAGACCAGACCGAGTCAATGATGATGTGAAACATAATGAAGAACTAGAAGATTCTTCAAGCTGATAATTAGCATGTAATGTTCGCTCTCAAGAGAATTTTATATTTTCCAAATAAAGGAGGGTGTGTATACCTAAATATTCTGGAAGTGATTAAAGGATATGCATATTCCAACATGATACCATTTAGTGTTTTAAATCGATGCATCGTCTAAATGGTTATCAAATCCACAACCTGAAGTTTATGTGATTGTGGCTTAACTAATGTAATAGCAAGCATATTAATCCAGATTGGTATATTTATTTTGGTAATAATGATGAATTCAATTCCCAAGGTATTAATGATTATTGGAATAAATGTTGAACTTCATTTAGCTTATGTTTATACAAGGATTGCTTTACTGAGACGATCACTAAACGCTCACAATTGATTGCAAAGCCAATGATCATAAGAGCAACAGTTCATATTTGTATTTGGGTAAATGTGATTTTACACATACAACATCAATTCACATCAAGCCAATATGTCATCATACTTCCCCTGTTTTAGTTGGTTTTTGGTCAGTAACCAAATACGTCCCTTCTAAGATTTTGGTTGTGCGGTATATATAATATCTGTCCACCACTAGCACAATGCTTAGACCTCTAAAAGGGTTGAGATTATATGTTGGGTAAAAAATAATTGTCTATGATTAAATACTTAAAGCCATTGGTGAGAGATTTGTTTACGACTCATTGGTTTTTCAATTTAGTGAATGAATGTTCCCAACATTAGGGGGAGATAACAAGCAGTTGGAAAATGAAAAGTGGAATGATTTATCATGTCATCTTTGTGACACCTCGGATCTTTCCGGATAACCTTTCGATGTAACAAACGTGTACGTAATCGACTAACAGTAAAAGTGTATGAAAAACTATTTGTTATTATGTGTTATATGCCGATTTACTTATGTGTATGTATATATATATATGTGTTATATATATGTGAACCGAAACCTCGACCCGACTCGAGACCCGGAATGGTCTCGAGTGAACAATAGCAATTGGGCCGGTTGGGCCTTGTGACCGAGAAACCCAATCCGAAATCCCCCTAACCCAACTCGGTACGCTATATAAACCCAACCCCACCTCCCTTAATCATTTTACACACTCTCTTCTCACACTCTCCTCTCATCTTCTTCACTAAACCCTAAAACCCTAAATTTCTAGCAACCAAAATCATCTCCCCATTCCTTCATATCTCTCGGATCAAGTGAGCTATCAACAAGGAAGATCGGCCGAACCAAGAGACCACCCGAACACCCCTTTTCTCTCAACCCCGAGTAACCGGTTAGTGTTTTTATGTTCATGATTGTTGATGATTGCTATGGTTTTATGCTTGTTGATGTGATTAGAGGTTTTAGTATGAATATTAGGCTTGTATGTTCATAAATATGCTAAGGAAGGTGGCTACTTGATGATGTTTGTTGTGAATGTTTATGATGTTTGTTGTTATGATATCCGGTTTGTGGTTTGTTATGGTTTTGGTTAGATGTTTCGGACCAAGATAGGAAGTGTTATATTGTTTAAGTTGATGGGTTTTGCTATCCGATGATGTTAAAAGATTTATGCTTGATTGTTAGTTAATGTTCATGATTGTGGCTATTAAAATGCATGTTTGGGTTTAATCTTGTTTATGATTTTGTCTGAAAAATAAGTAGGAGTTTTAAACAGGATTTTGGGTTGTTTATGAATGAAATTTGATTATGGCTGATGAACATATGATGAACAGCTTGAATGTTGCTAAAAAGTTTTGAATCTGCTGATTTTGATCTAAAATGTGCACAAAACCGACCAAGAAACATGTTTAGTGGCATAGTACAACATTTACATGAAATAGCAATTCCATTGGGTCGTACACTGCAGGTTCTAGAAGGGATTGCCATGCACGTTGTCACGGTTGCGAGTCGCAACCTTTGGTTGCTACTCGAAACCACGCATGACCGGTCGAAACCTCCCAGTTGCGAGTCGCAATCAGCACCATCAAACCTGGTTGCGAGTCGCAACCACACCTGCTAAGTCGCAATCTCCGGTTACGAGTCGTAACCAAAACGTGACGGACCGAGACCGCAGTTACGAGTCGCAACCTCGGTTGCGAGTCGCAACCACCTTAGTTTCGACTGGGCTGTTTTATGTTATTGGGCTTGACTGTCTGTCTTGTTGTTTGGGCTTCAACTGTTGGGCCTCCTATTGACTGGACTTCATTTTGATCTGCTACTGTATATATGTTACTGTTTGTATTTCTGCCTGTTAACTGTTTGTATACGTGCATGCTATACGTGCTTACTTGTACCCGACTTGACCCATACTTGGTAACCATGCTAGGACGTGGTAACCAACGAGCTTAACCAAGTAACGTATCATACCGAGCAACCCAAGGTGAGTTCACAACTTAAAAGCATGCGTCCCGGTGGTTTGGGACACGAGACTAAAGCAACCCTATCCCCTTGTAAAGGGGATACCGTCTACATTCCTTCCCTAGTTATTGGGAACAAACTTACTTAATCTTCCCTTGTATTGGGAAACCTTTTTAGTTAATTACTGTTTATACGGAATGCAATCAACGGCACTAAACGCAACTCTATCACTCAAGTCCCTACTACATAATACCGATTAGTCGCCGGTGCCAGGCGAACGGGTTATTAGTTGATAGCGCTATTTAGGTCTTACCAGCCTCACACCGTGCCATGGTATGGGATCGGTCGTGAACTAATGTACTCAGGCATCCGTCAATAATGATAGAACATTGACATCGGGGCATCCTGCGGAAACGCAAACGGTTACCTAGTGTTCGGTATTGGAAAAACAGTTTAGTCGCTAACTTTTGGGGTAGCTCCCCATGGCATGTATAAACGGATAAATTAACTGGTGAAACGAGTTTTTGGTAATTAAAACTGGACAACTAGTGGACTCACTCAGCATTATTGTTGACCCCTTTACTGCATGCTTTGCAGGTGGCCAGTGACTGGAGCAGCTACTTGGGATGTGTAGTGGTCGTCTGCCCGTGTGTTGGGCATTTATTATGCTTGCTTTATGAACATTACTTAAAACTGTTTGTTTATGCTTCCGCTACATTTACTCTGAACTTAAGACTTTGAACACTGAACTTGATATTTGCTAATCTTATGGTTAGTAAGTATTACTTTTGCTACTAATATAAGTTGTCAGTATAATTGGTGGCTGGATCCTGGTCAGTCACGCCCTCAAAGCGGGTGTCATCCGCGGGTGGATTTTGGGGGTGTGACAGATTGGTATCAGAGCCATTGGTTATAGTGAACTTGGTTTTAAAAAGGGGAAAAATCTTTTTGAGAAAAAAAAAACCAGACTATAACCCGTGACTCGTGACGACACTACACTCCAAGTACAAGGCTCGACTTATCTGACCTCATAGCTCGGACCCATAGTTACTTGCTTAATTGTCTTATGCTTTCCGCTTTACTATACGTACTAGTTTGCCTGATTAGATAGATACATCTTCTCTCTTCTATCTTATTCTCGCTATCACGCACTCATACTATGTTTTCTGGTTATGAAGACAATGAGTGGACGCGGACGAGGAAACCTCAACATGACTCAGGCTCAGTTCACTAGCCTGCTCAACACTGTGGCTGCAGCTTTCGCAGCTCACCCGATAGGTAAACTCGTTGTTTTAGGATGTTTAGATCCTACCGCCACATCGTCTTTCCGCCTCTAAACCTATTTCGCTCCTCACAACAGGTCAGCCTGCACCTGTGCAACCACGTGTCTGTACCTTCAAGACCTTCATGGACTGCAAGCCTCTTCCGTTCAGTGGCACTGAGGGTGCCATAGGACTCCTGCACTGGATCGAGAAGGTCGAAGCTGTTTTCGCTGTCTGCGAGTGTCCCCCTGCTAATTGGGTGAAGTTTGCTACTGGTACTCTGGAGGGAAGCGCACTTTCATGGTGGAAAGCGCAAATTCAAATGCTTGGTTTGGAGACTGCAAACGCTACTGCGTGGGAAGATTTCAAGGATATGATCAAGGAAGAGTACTGTCACCGGGATGACATCCACAAGCTTGAGAATGAGTACTATGAACTCAAGATGGTTGGGTCAGAGATTGAGGCCTACACCAAGCTGTCCAATGACTATGCTGCTCTTTGTCCAAACATGTCTCGACCTATGTATCGAAGGATCGAACTGTACATCAAGGGTCTGGCTCCAGAAATTCGAAGCCATGTAACTTCAGCTAACCACACTACCATTCAGCCGATCGTTCGACTTGCTCACAAACTCACGGATCAGGCTGTGGAAGAGGGCAGGTTGCCCAAAAGGATCAGTGCTGCGGAAGGAACTTCTAGTGATGGCAAACGAAAGTGGGATGGAAATCAGGGCAAGGATGCTAACCCTACTCAAGCCCCAGCTCAGCAAAGGAAAACTGACAACAACAAAGGCACTCAGCAACAGGGTGGCTACCGGGGAAACTACCCTAAGTGCAACAAGTGTAACAGGCACCACAATGGGGCGTGCAACAAGGGTCAGTGTCAGCGATGCCACAAGATGGGGCACGAAGCAAAGGATTGTAGAAGTCAGTTCCCGGCAAGGCAGAATCAGCAACAACCCCAACAGCAACAGCAGCAGGGAAACAACAGAGCATGTTTTAAATGCGGGGCAACAGGGCACATGCGAAAGGATTGCCCTGAACTGAATCAGAATCGCAACAACAATCAGGGGGCTGGGAACAATGAGCAAAACAACAATGCTGGGAATGCAAGGGGCAGAGCTTTCGTGATTGGAGCTGGAGAAGCGAGGAACGATCCCAACGTCGTGGCGGGTAAGTTCCTACTTGATGATCGTTATGTTTCTGTGTTATTTGATTCCGGTGCCGATGCCAGTTATGTATCCCTTCGCATTAGTAAGAAACTTAAGCACTCGCCCGCCTTATTAAGTTCTAAGCATATCGTCGAGATAGCTAATGGTAAGAACATCGAGGCCACGCATGTGATCCACGACTGCACCTTAGAATTGTCTGGCCACACGTTTAGTATCGATCTTTTCCCTGTCAAACTTGGAAGCTTCGACGTCGTCATTGGTATGGATTGGTTATCCAAACATCGCGCTGAGATCCTCTGTCAAGAGAAAGCAGTTCGTATACCTCGCCGTTCTGGTCAACCCCTCATCGTTAAAGGCAACAAAGGTGGAGAAGTCACAGGCATTATCTCGCTTTTAAAAGCCCAGAAGTGTTTACAGAAAGGGCACACCGCTATCTTAGCACTCGTCACCAATACCCACGATAAGGAAAAGAGGATTGAAGATTTTCCTGTGGTACGCGATTATCCCGAGGTATTTCCTGAGGAACTACCTGGACTCCCTCCTCACCGTCAGGTCGAATTCCAAATCGAGCTAGCTCCCGGAGCAGCACCTATAGCTCATGCACCGTACCGTTTAGCCCCTGCAGAACTGAAGGAACTCTCTACGCAACTACAAGAACTATTGGATAAAGGATTTATCCGTCCTAGTTCATCACCCTGGGGAGCCCCAGTACTCTTTGTCAAGAAGAAGGACGGCACATTCCGAATGTGCATCGACTATCGTGAGTTGAACAAGGTTACCATCAAGAATCGTTACCCTCTCCCGCGCATCGACGATTTGTTTGATCAATTGCAAGGATCGAGTTACTATTCTAAGATTGACCTGCGATCAGGCTACCATCAGTTGAGAGTACGTGACGAAGACATCTCTAAGACTGCGTTCAGGACCCGTTATGGTCACTATGAATTTCTCGTCATGCCTTTTGGAATGACCAACGCACCTGCAGTGTTCATGGATCTTATGAACCGCGTATGTAAGCCTTACCTCGACAAATTTGTGATTGTGTTCATCGACGACATTCTGATTTATTCGAAAAGTCAAGAAGAGCATGAACAGCACCTACGCCTTATCCTCGATCTCCTTCGCAACGAGCAACTGTACGCCAAATTCTCTAAATGTGACTTCTGGCTTCGAGAAGTCCATTTCCTCGGCCATGTGGTTAACAAGAACGGAATTCACGTCGACCCCGCTAAGATCGAATCGATAAAGAACTGGCCTACACCTAAGACCCCCACTGAAGTTCGTCAATTCTTGGGTTTGGCGGGCTACTACCGCAGATTCATTCAGGGATTCTCAAAGATTGCACAACCCCTCACGACTCTTACTCAGAAAGGCGTCGCCTACAAGTGGAATGCAGCACAGGAATCTGCTTTTCAGAGGCTTAAGGATAACCTCTGTAGCGCTCCTATTCTCTCGCTACCTGAAGGTACTGACGACTTTGTGGTTTACTGCGATGCGTCTATTCATGGGCTCGGTTGCGTGTTAATGCAACGCGAGAAAGTTATTGCCTACGCCTCACGACAACTTAAGACGCACGAAAAGAACTACACGACGCATGACTTGGAACTGGGAGCAGTGGTTTTTGCTCTTAAGATATGGAGACATTACCTGTACGGTACCAAGTGCACTATTTACACCGATCACAGGAGTCTCGAGCATATCTTTAGGCAAAAGGAATTGAACATGAGACAACGTCGATGGGTCGAACTCTTGAATGACTACGAATGCGCCATCAAATACCATCCGGGCAAAGCCAATGTCGTGGCAGACGCCCTCAGCCGAAAGGACACTACACCAAAGCGCGTGCGAGCACTGCAACTTACCATTCAGTCTAACCTCCCTACCCAGATTCGAAATGCTCAAGTTGAAGCATTGAAGCCGGAAAACATCAGGGCTGAGTCTCTGCGAGGGTCAAGACAGCAACTAGGACAGAAAGAAGACGGTGCTTACTATGTAACAGGACGCATTTGGGTTCCTCTCTTTGGAGGTTTACGTGAACTCGTGATGGACGAAGCCCACAAGTCCCGCTACTCAGTACATCCTGGTTCGGACAAGATGTACCATGACTTGAAGACTACGTATTGGTGGCCTGGTATGAAGGCCCACATAGCAACATACGTCAGCAAATGTTTGACTTGCGCGAGAGTCAAGACAGAATACCAGAAGCCAGCGGGTCTACTCCAACAACCAGAAATCCCGAAATGGAAATGGGAGCAAATTTCCATGGACTTTGTTACAGGGCTACCTAGATCTCAACGCGGAAATGATGCTATTTGGGTAATAGTAGATCGATTGACCAAGTCCGCGCACTTTCTGGCTATTAAGGAAACAGACAAGTTTTCTACCCTGGCGGAGATTTACTTAAAGGAAGTAGTTTCGAGGCACGGAGTGCCAACCTCAATTATTTCCGACCGAGACGCTCGATTTACTTCGGAACTGTGGCAAGCTATGCACAAATGCTTTGGCTCACGTTTGGATATGAGCACTGCTTATCACCCGCAAACGGATGGACAGTCCGAACGTACCATCCAAACTCTAGAAGACATGCTTAGAGCGTGTGTGATCGATTTTGGCAAGAACTGGGAGAAGCATCTGCCGTTAGTAGAGTTCTCATACAACAACAGCTACCACACTAGTATTCAGGCAGCACCTTTTGAGGCATTGTACGGTCGTAAATGCCGGTCACCTCTCTGCTGGGCAGAAATCGGTGATAGTCAAATCACGGGCCCAGAGATGGTGGTGGATACAACGGAAAAGATTGCCCAGATCAGACAACGCATGGCGGCAGCTCGTGACCGTCAGAAGAGTTACGCTGATAAGCGTAGGAAGCCATTGGAATTCCAGGTCGGTGACCGGGTTCTACTTAAAGTCTCACCCTGGAAGGGTGTGGTTCGCTTTGGTAAACGGGGCAAGCTTAATCCGCGATATATCGGACCATTCGAAATTACCGAGAAGATCGGTAAGGTTGCTTATAGATTGAGTCTGCCTGAAGAACTGAGTGCGGTACACAACGTTTTTCACGTATCCAACCTGAAGAAGTGTTTGTCGGATGAAACACTTGTGATTCCTTTTAAGGAACTAACGATTGACGAACAGCTACACTTTACTGAGGAACCGATTGAGATCACTGATCGAGAGATCAAAATCCTCAAACGTAGCCAGATACCTCTTGTACGAGTTCGTTGGAACTCGCGACGTGGCCCAGAGTATACCTGGGAGCGGGAAGACCAGATGAAGCACAAATATCCCCAGCTGTTCCCTAACGAAAACCCCAGCACTGAAGCTACGAACGAATTTCGGGACGAAATTCCAAACTAACGGGGGGATGATGTGACACCCCGTTGAAACGCTTTCACTCACACTAGCTTGACAGTGGCTGCCTTAACTTTCGGGACGAAAGTTCCTAAAACTTGGGGATAATGTGACACCTCGGATCTTTCCGGATAACCTTTCGATGTAACAAACGTGTACGTAATCGACTAACAGTAAAAGTGTATGAAAAACTATTTGTTATTATGTGTTATATGCCGATTTACTTATGTGTATGTATATATATATATGTGTTATATATATGTGAACCGAAACCTCGACCCGACTCGAGACCCGGAATGGTCTCGAGTGAACAATAGCAATTGGGCCGGTTGGGCCTTGTGACCGAGAAACCCAATCCGAAATCCCCCTAACCCAACTCGGTACGCTATATAAACCCAACCCCACCTCCCTTAATCATTTTACACACTCTCTTCTCACACTCTCCTCTCATCTTCTTCACTAAACCCTAAAACCCTAAATTTCTAGCAACCAAAATCATCTCCCCATTCCTTCATATCTCTCGGATCAAGTGAGCTATCAACAAAGAAGATCGGCCGAACCAAGAGACCACCCGAACACCCCTTTTCTCTCAACCCCGAGTAACCGGTTAGTGTTTTTATGTTCATGATTGTTGATGATTGCTATGGTTTTATGCTTGTTGATGTGATTAGAGGTTTTAGTATGAATATTAGGCTTGTATGTTCATAAATATGCTAAGGAAGGTGGCTACTTGATGATGTTTGTTGTGAATGTTTATGATGTTTGTTGTTATGATATCCGGTTTGTGGTTTGTTTTGGTTTTGGTTAGATGTTTCGGACCAAGATAGGAAGTGTTATATTGTTTAAGTTGATGGGTTTTGCTATCCGATGATGTTAAAAGATTTATGCTTGATTGTTAGTTAATGTTCATGATTGTGGCTATTAAAATGCATGTTTGGGTTTAATCTTGTTTATGATTTTGTCTGAAAAATAAGTAGGAGTTTTAAACAGGATTTTGGGTTGTTTATGAATGAAATTTGATTATGGCTGATGAACATATGATGAACAGCTTGAATGTTGCTAAAAAGTTTTGAATCTGCTGATTTTGATCTAAAATGTGCACAAAACCGACCAAGAAACATGTTTAGTGGCATAGTACAACATTTACATGAAATAGCAATTCCATTGGGTCGTACACTGCAGGTTCTAGAAGGGATTGCCATGCACGTTGTCACGGTTGCGAGTCGCAACCTTTGGTTGCTACTCGAAACCACGCATGACCGGTCGAAACCTCCCAGTTGCGAGTCGCAATCAGCACCATCAAACCTGGTTGCGAGTCGCAACCACACCTGCTAAGTCGCAATCTCCGGTTACGAGTCGTAACCAAAACGTGACGGACCGAGACCGCAGTTACGAGTCGCAACCTCGGTTGCGAGTCGCAACCACCTTAGTTTCGACTGGGCTGTTTTATGTTATTGGGCTTGACTGTCTGTCTTGTTGTTTGGGCTTCAACTGTTGGGCCTCCTATTGACTGGACTTCATTTTGATCTGCTACTGTATATATGTTACTGTTTGTATTTCTGCCTGTTAACTGTTTGTATACGTGCATGCTATACGTGCTTACTTGTACCCGACTTGACCCATACTTGGTAACCATGCTAGGACGTGGTAACCAACGAGCTTAACCAAGTAACGTATCATACCGAGCAACCCAAGGTGAGTTCACAACTTAAAAGCATGCGTCCCGGTGGTTTGGGACACGAGACTAAAGCAACCCTATCCCCTTGTAAAGGGGATACCGTCTACATTCCTTCCCTAGTTATTGGGAACAAACTTACTTAATCTTCCCTTGTATTGGGAAACCTTTTTAGTTAATTACTGTTTATACGGAATGCAATCAACGGCACTAAACGCAACTCTATCACTCAAGTCCCTACTACATAATACCGATTAGTCGCCGGTGCCAGGCGAACGGGTTATTAGTTGATAGCGCTATTTAGGTCTTACCAGCCTCACACCGTGCCATGGTATGGGATCGGTCGTGAACTAATGTACTCAGGCATCCGTCAATAATGATAGAACATTGACATCGGGGCATCCTGCGGAAACGCAAACGGTTACCTAGTGTTCGGTATTGGAAAAACAGTTTAGTCGCTAACTTTTGGGGTAGCTCCCCATGGCATGTATAAACGGATAAATTAACTGGTGAAACGAGTTTTTGGTAATTAAAACTGGACAACTAGTGGACTCACTCAGCATTATTGTTGACCCCTTTACTGCATGCTTTGCAGGTGGCCAGTGACTGGAGCAGCTACTTGGGATGTGTAGTGGTCGTCTGCCCGTGTGTTGGGCATTTATTATGCTTGCTTTATGAACATTACTTAAAACTGTTTGTTTATGCTTCCGCTACATTTACTCTGAACTTAAGACTTTGAACACTGAACTTGATATTTGCTAATCTTATGGTTAGTAAGTATTACTTTTGCTACTAATATAAGTTGTCAGTATAATTGGTGGCTGGATCCTGGTCAGTCACGCCCTCAAAGCGGGTGTCATCCGCGGGTGGATTTTGGGGGTGTGACAATCTTGATCCTCATACTATAGACAGTGAACTAGAAGTTTAAAGGATAATTCATTTACCAATATTAAAGAATAAATTACCAGACAAATTCACTGACCTAAATAGAGTGACTAAGTTATATTTGTGTCCCAAGAGGACAACCACATATTTTGTAATGAGTCTATTGCACGCCTAAAGCGTGGTAGACTAGTTGATTCCAATAATCAAATTCCTCGAAAATTGGAGCAAGTAATTAAGATGGTCAAATCGAGGTTATAGTAATAAAATCTCCTGAAGAGATAGTAGACATGATGGTTCAAGAAGAACCTCAGGTACCTGAAAATAAAGAGATCTTGATAAGTTGTATCATGTCTAAGATATGTATGGAATCAAAATAAAAATCGACGTCGTTATACTTTTGTATATAATGTAGCGCTTGAAATGTTTAAATGATGAGGATCAAGATTTGAGATCTGCATATGAACGTAAACATAGAAATGATCAGCCAAAATGGAAAGACGCAACTAAGGCAAAGTTGAATTCTCTAATGACATGGAAAGTCTCTGGACCAACAGTCCATATAATTGAAGTTGTAAAGTATGTTGGATATAAACGGGTCTTTTATGCGATTTATGTGAAAATTAAAGTGAGTGAGATAAGGAAAAATTGGTGGCACAAGAATTTCGCAAAGACCTATGATTGATTATGAGGAGAGGTATTCTCCAGTGGTGGATGCATTGACTTTTCAATATTTTATTAGTCTGGTAATATAAAGAGAGAATTGATATGCGTCTTATGAATGTTATGTATCACTTGATACTGAAAGTTTACATGAAAGTCCTGAAGGATTAAATTATGTAAGTCATGTAAAGTAAGTTCTCGAGAACAATATGATCATTTATACATATTCAAATTTGAATAGGTTATGATTATTTTACATGTTGGATATAACTGGAACCCCTGATGAGTTTCTAAAGCAATTAAGTGCTTGAAAGCTTAATTGAAACATCTTAACGATGTAATACTTGTGCACCAAGAAACATACATAGAAAACATGTACCCAGTGTTTGTATTTCTGCCTGTTAACTGTTTGTATACGTGCATGCTATACGTGCTTACTTGTACCCGACTTGACCCATACTTGGTAACCATGCTAGGACGTGGTAACCAACGAGCTTAACCAAGTAACGTATCATACCGAGCAACCCAAGGTGAGTTCACAACTTAAAAGCATGCGTCCCGGTGGTTTGGGACACGAGACTAAAGCAACCCTATCCCCTTGTAAAGGGGATACCGTCTACATTCCTTCCCTAGTTATTGGGAACAAACTTACTTAATCTTCCCTTGTATTGGGAAACCTTTTTAGTTAATTACTGTTTATACGGAATGCAATCAACGGCACTAAACGCAACTCTATCACTCAAGTCCCTACTACATAATACCGATTAGTCGCCGGTGCCAGGCGAACGGGTTATTAGTTGATAGCGCTATTTAGGTCTTACCAGCCTCACACCGTGCCATGGTATGGGATCGGTCGTGAACTAATGTACTCAGGCATCCGTCAATAATGATAGAACATTGACATCGGGGCATCCTGCGGAAACGCAAACGGTTACCTAGTGTTCGGTATTGGAAAAACAGTTTAGTCGCTAACTTTTGGGGTAGCTCCCCATGGCATGTATAAACGGATAAATTAACTGGTGAAACGAGTTTTTGGTAATTAAAACTGGACAACTAGTGGACTCACTCAGCATTATTGTTGACCCCTTTACTGCATGCTTTGCAGGTGGCCAGTGACTGGAGCAGCTACTTGGGATGTGTAGTGGTCGTCTGCCCGTGTGTTGGGCATTTATTATGCTTGCTTTATGAACATTACTTAAAACTGTTTGTTTATGCTTCCGCTACATTTACTCTGAACTTAAGACTTTGAACACTGAACTTGATATTTGCTAATCTTATGGTTAGTAAGTATTACTTTTGCTACTAATATAAGTTGTCAGTATAATTGGTGGCTGGATCCTGGTCAGTCACGCCCTCAAAGCGGGTGTCATCCGCGGGTGGATTTTGGGGGTGTGACAATCTTGATCCTCATACTATAGACAGTGAACTAGAAGTTTAAAGGATAATTCATTTACCAATATTAAAGAATAAATTACCAGACAAATTCACTGACCTAAATAGAGTGACTAAGTTATATTTGTGTCCCAAGAGGACAACCACATATTTTGTAATGAGTCTATTGCACGCCTAAAGCATGGTAGACTAGTTGATTCCAATAATCAAATTCCTCGAAAATTGGAGCAAGTAATTAAGATGGTCAAATCGAGGTTATAGTAATAAAATCTCCTGAAGAGATAGTAGACATGATGGTTCAAGAAGAACCTCAGGTACCTGAAAATAAAGAGATCTTGATAAGTTGTATCATGTCTAAGATATGTATGGAATCAAAATAAAAATCGACGTCGTTATACTTTTGTATATAATGTAGCGCTTGAAATGTTTAAATGATGAGGATCAAGATTTGAGATCTGCATATGAACGTAAACATAGAAATGATCAGCCAAAATGGAAAGACGCAACTAAGGCAAAGTTGAATTCTCTAATGACATGGAAAGTCTCTGGACCAACAGTCTATATAATTGAAGTTGTAAAGTATGTTGGATATAAACGGGTCTTTTATGCGATTTATGTGAAAATTAAAGTGAGTGAGATAAGGAAAAATTGGTGGCACAAGAATTTCGCAAAGACCTATGATTGATTATGAGGAGAGGTATTCTCCAGTGGTGGATGCATTGACTTTTCAATATTTTATTAGTCTGGTAATATAAAGAGAGAATTGATATGCGTCTTATGAATGTTATGTATCACTTGATACTGAAAGTTTACATGAAAGTCCTGAAGGATTAAATTATGTAAGTCATGTAAAGTAAGTTCTCGAGAACAATATGATCATTTATACATATTCAAATTTGAATAGGTTATGATTATTTTACATGTTGGATATAACTGGAACCCCTGATGAGTTTCTAAAGCAATTAAGTGCTTGAAAGCTTAATTGAAACATCTTAACGATGTAATACTTGTGCACCAAGAAACATACATAGAAAACATGTACCCAGTGATTGTGATATCTCGATAAATAGTGTATACGCATGCTACAATATGGATTTTGGAGATAAAAGCAAGTGTTCATGTCAGTTTTGCATACGATATAGAAATCTATGTGTTAAATGAGAAAGCTTATGTAGCAAAACTCATAAAGAATGAACACACATGAATATTTGGATAAGATGGAATGAATTCCCTCATGGATTGATAATGCCAAAAGCATTAATATCAAAACCTCAATAACATACTATATCAAGTGGACAACATACGTATGGACTAGGATAGTCGAATCGAATGTGGTATAATCGACTAACTAATGAGCTCAGAAACGAAAAATACATATGGTGAAGTTGGTCCATTTGTTTTCTTTAAAAGAACAATATGAGGTTTACAAGTATTATAATATATGTTGACGATGTCATTGAATCTCCCAAAGAGAAAAAAAAATGAGCTCAAATATTAAAGCAAGAATTTGCAAATGAATATGGTATTGCAAATTTATGGCTCAATATGTTGAATGTACATTTATATTATTATCCATCAATCATAATACATCTAGAAAATGGTGGACGTTTTCATATGGACAAAGCTTATGGTGTAAGTACATTTAATGATGTCCAAATATTTGATACAGAAAAATGATTTTTATCATCTTCTATCAAAGAAGCAAAAAATCCTTGGTCTTGAAGTACCATAATTCCATACAAATTGTATTAATATATCTTGCTAGTTATACACGAACATATATTATTATATTCATTGGTAATATATAACTCGTGTACAGTGAGGAGTTAGTGTAATGGGTAAAACATATATTTTCTATACCCTTATGGTACGAAAGATATAGGTTCATGTTTTACTAACCCATCAACAAGTTTGATTAGTTTTGTAAATGCAGGGAATGTAAAAAACAAAGTTGGGGATCTTATGATATTTATTTACAAGAACAAGCACTGGAAGGCTCATATGAAGATTATACACAAAAGCTTTAAGTAACTTTTGAGGAAGATGGACACACGTCATTCAAAGGATACATATTAAAATGAGGGGGAGCTTTATTCAAGTTGCACTCTTTTTCCCTTAACTAAGTTTTGTCCCATTGGGTTTTCTTAGTAAGGTTTTTAATGAGGCAACATACCTGATCCAGAAGTATCAGGGGGAGATAATACGCATTACACGCTGCACTCTTTTTCCCTTAGCTATGGTTTTGTCCCACTGGGTTTTCCTAGCAAGGTTTTTAACGAGGCAGCATCAAGCGTATTATGTTGATAACCAAGGGAGAGTGTTATGAATATATTTATTAATAATGTGGTTATCAACACCTAAAATAGATTAGGCTTGTTCCACAAGTTTTCCTCAATTATATATAGTCTTTTGTATCTCTTGTAATATACATTTCATTCAATGAAATATTATAGTTTTTCTCTCTATTGTTCTTCTCTTATAATTGTGCTATTAGGCTAGTTTTACAACAAAGAAGAAAATAGTAGGATACTTTTTTTTTGAACGGTAAATTTAGATCACTGACGGACCACTAGAGTATCATCGTGCCACCAGCAAAACCACCCTTTGTGGGAATCGAACCAATGACCTAATGGTCATATGTCTTATCACACCCCTTAAGATACCACTAGGCTATAATGCTAATTCCATGGGTAAATAATAGGATACTTAACAACGAAGATTATAAAATGAAGTGGAAGAAAGAATCAAAAGATACTTTTGTCGACGTGGAGATCAATGTTTTATTAAAATCATCTATTTAAATTCTTATTCTTGCAACACAAGCATAGAGAAATGACCGAATCAGACAACTCCGCTAGTATCACGGATCTGCCGGAAGGCTGCGTGACGGATATACTGTCGATCACATCACCTCGTGATGCCTGCAGAGCTGCCTCCATCTCCAAAGCATTCAATTCAGCTGCAAATTCTGATGCCTTCTGGGACCGGTTTCTGCCGCCGGATTATCGTGAAATCATCGCGAGAGCTGTTTCTCCAGTGGTTTTCGAGTCCAAAAAGCAACTCTACATATCATCCTTGATCATGGTAATTTGGTAAGTCAATTGATTTGTGATCTAAATAGATTATGAATTGATATGTCGTCAATAGTGTGACAAGAGATTACCTAGTTTGTTTCTTTTAGACAACAATAATACCCATTACCCAGTAAAATCACACACATATACCAAAGTTATTCGTATTATTGGAGGAGGTTGGGATGCTTTTATTTTGTCGATGAGACCGTACTTTTAAAACTATAAAGGTTATAATTTAGACCTGGCAAACGGGTCGGGTTGGGTCGGATCGGGTCATGGGTCAAAACGGGTTCGGGTCAGAACGGGTCCGGGTCAAAACGGGTCAATTATAAAAAAAGGTTGTTTTGGTTCGGGTCGAAACGGGACCGGGTCAGAACGGGTTTCGGGTCGGGTCAGATTTTACTTTACTTTACTTTAAAGTTATCCAACAAGCTACGAGTCCAGCTATGCCCCTTTGAACTCTCTACTGAATGTAGTGACATATAACATCAAGTATGTCATAAAAAATCAAATGAAATAGGCTGGAAAATCTTAAATTCTTATGCAACTTAACAAAGAACCTTGTATTATTTAATAACAGAAGCAATACAGACCCATGATATTAATAAAAAGCTACAAATTTTTACATTGAGATCTCATACAAGAAGGAGCTGAAAAGCTTCATTTGCTCAGCCCAGCTAAGTCAAACTTTTATGGTTATTTGCACATTTCAGCTTGAGAAGCTAAGTACTCGAGTCCAACAACAATATCAGCAATCAAGGGCCGAAAATTTGCAGCCATATGGTATCATACACAGATCTTTCTAACCCAACCCAACCCGTTTCAACTTTTGCTAAACCCGTTTGACCCATGACCCAACCTTTATAGGGGGGGGGGGGGGCAATTACTTTATGTTGAAAAGGAAAACCCATTTAAGAATTAGGGGTGTTCATAGGCTCGGTTTTCACTTTATTCTCTTAATAACATAACCGAATCGAATGTAGGAAGTTGGGTCAAAACGAGGCGCGATAGTTTTTTATTAGGCTAAATGATAAATTTTAAATAACAGTAATTTGATATTCAGTTTATTTGGTTCGAATCAAATTCATAATTTTGAAACTTAAAAAGCCAATTTGGTTTCCACCGAAACTAAATATGTAATTCCCTATCGGTTTTAAACAATTTCCTTGATTTTGTCAAGTTTCTGGATTTAAGATATGATCTTCCATAAGCAGGGTTTGAAGCTGGATAGGGAGAGTGGGAGAAAGCGCTATATGTTGGGGGCAAGAGACTTATCAATTGCGTGGGGTAACGATGCTCGTTACTGGGAATGGGGACATGTACCCGAATCAAGGTCTAGGTCCCTTCAAATGTTACATCTTTATGCAAATTTAAATGATCCAACCCAAAGTTACATACATGTGTAACCATTAATGTTGCAGGTTTGCCGAGGTAGGTATACTTAGAAACGTATGGTGGCTTGATATCCAAGGCAGAATAGCAAGTGCAATGTTGTCCCCAAAAACAACATATGTAGTGTATCTTGTGTATCGAATTACTAGGGACTCGTGGGGCCTTTCAGCGGCTGGAAAATCAATAGTTTGCTTTTGCGGGGTAAGAAATGAGGTACCTAATGTTTATCTTGAACAATCGGCGCAGACGCTGCTGGAGTTTACTCTTGGGCAGGCACATACTGCGGCAATGAGGAAAGATGGATGGATGGAGATTGAATTGGGCGAATTCTATTGTGATAATGGGGATGAAGGTGAAGTTGAGATGGTGTTTCAGGAGCACCATCGTAATAAAGGGGGTCTTATTGTGGAAGGGATCGAGCTTCGGCCTAGATAGTGTTTTTAATAAATGGTTGTAAATAAAAGAATTGTTAACAATATGTGTTTGTAAGTTGTCGACAATTATGTTTAAGATTTAATTCTATGTGATGCTATGTATTGAATTTTTATTTACAATGTTATGGAGAAAAGAAACGAACCTAGCTTTTGTAGTTTAGAAAATTAAACAAATTTAACCTACCAAAATCCAACTTTAATTCTTGTATTTTAGAAATTATTAGTATAACTAATTAAGATTTTAATTGTTAGGCCATCCAGTATACATCTCCTGCCGCCAGCCTTATGGGTTCGTCAAGGTTGGGAAGCCCAGTGCGATAGTAGTGTCTGGTGCGTGGGTGGTGAGCTCTTCTTCCCTACTAATTTGGGTTTCTTTTATGATGGTTTGCATGAAGAGATCAAAGGAGTAGGAATTAGCCATGGTTGCTAGCTTGATAATTAGAGGAAGAGACAGGGCCAGCCCAATGGGCTTCAAACCAGGTACAGGTCTAGGGCCACCCAAATTGAAAGATCTCCAAATTTGTGATAGGTTTTTCTATACTAGGCCCACTTTTATGTTTTACACTAAATAGCCCAGACCTTAAAGGCCCAACATCGCTCAAACTATCCAATACAAAACCTACTGATTACTAAATCTCGTAAACAAAAAAGGATGTGCTATTGAGAGAACCTAAGGGCGCTGATATGGAAACCTCGAAATCTGCGGCAGTGCGGCGACGATTGAGTAATCTGAAAGATGTAATGATTAGCACTTTGGGGTTGTAGGCAATCAGATGACGACGATGGAATCATTAATCGCAATTATAGGTCGAATGGTTAATCCACAGGTAACTCTTAACGTCTCTTTTTACTTTTTAACATATATATTGCGATTTGATTTGATATTGTCCATTTGATATACAAAAAAAAATCAGTTCCTCACTTCTTCAAACATAAATTTTGTTTTGATATTGTCGATTTGTCGACATGGCCGTTACTAGGTTGTCGATTTGATTTAATATTGTTGATTTGGCTGGCTTGGAACTTAGTTTTGAGTTGTCGATTTGGTGGCTTGTAACTTAGTTTTGATTATTGTGGCGGGCTTGGAACTCAGCGGCACTCAAGACACTCGATTTGATATTGTGATTAGCTTGGAACTTGGCACTTTGGGAGTGTGGCACTCAGGTTTGATATCTACATTCGTTATTTTGCCGAATCAAGTTGTTGTTTAGGTAATTAGGGCTTATTTGTTGTTTAGGCATTAGGGGTTGTTTGTTTGCTAATTTGAATTTGTTTTTAGTGAATTAGGGCTTATTGTTAATATCTAAAATAGATTTATATTTTACCAATATCAAATCGAATTCGAACTTTTGAATCCGGTCATGCAAAAAAAAAAAAAGAAAACGTAAATAAGAAGCTTTAATCGAATCCCAAAAGGGAGCACTTCTAAAATTCTATTCAACAAGTCAACCTACAAACGACGGTATTGAACCTACAAATGATACACCTACAAATAACGAACCTACAAATAACGAGCCTACATATAACGAACCTACAAACGATGATACACATACAAATAACGAACCTACAAACGATGATACACATACAAACAACGAGCCTACAAACGATGATACAAATACAAATAATGAAGCTACAAATGATGAATCTACAACCGATGATATACCTATAAATTTTGTTGATCCATGTCAATGAAATAGTATTAGTATTGATTTAAGAGATATACTTGTAGGAAACGGTCTAATTAAAATTCATGATTATGATTTTCCAAAAGATGAACACTCAAGAAGTTTTAACTCGTCTCACTATATGCGAACATTACCAAATGGAGAAACATTAGAAAGAAAATGGTTGATTTATTATGTAGATTTAGATAGAGCATTTTGTTTTTGTTGTAAGTTGTTTAACGTGAATCAATGTACAAGTAGCTTAGCTAAAGAAGGTAATAATGATTGGGTAAATATTAGTAGTAAGCTAAATGAACATGAAAAAAGTAATGTGCATATTAACAACATGAGAACGTGGATGGAATTAGAGATAAGATTGGTGAAAAATAAAACAATCGATAAACAAGCTCAAGATCAAATAAATAAAGAGAACATCGGAGAAACGTTCTAAAAAGAATTATTGCCCTTAAAGGTTCTTGGTAAACATAATTTAGCATTTCGTGGGACAAATGAACAATCGTATGAAGAAGACAATGGTTTATTTTTAGCCAATATTTAGATGATTGCAGAATTTGATCCAGTAATGCAAGAACATGATAGACGCATACAAAATAAAGAAATTCTTAATCATTACCTTGGACCCAAAATGTAAAAATGAACTAATAGAATTATTATCAAATGAGGTCAAAACGAAAATTATTAAAAAAGTTAAAGAAGCTAAAAACTTTTCAGTTATTCTTAATTGCACTCCTGATACGAGCCACAAGGAACAAATGTTCATTATCTTTTTTATGATAATGGATCAAATATCAAAGGAAAACATAATGGAGTACAAAAACGTTTGTTAGAAGTTAATCCTAGAGCCTTTTATGCTCCATCTGGTTGTCATAGTTTAAATTTAGTTATTTCTGATATGGCTAGCGCTTGTGACAAAGTTTAGGATTTTTTTTTGGAACAATACAACGTATTTATTCTATGTTTTCATCATCCACTAAAAGATGGAAAATTTTATAAGATAATATACCATATTTAACTCTTAAATCATTATCACAAACACGTTGGGAAAGTCGATTTGAAAGTGTTAAAGTAATTAGGATTCAAGCTCCAGAACTAAGATATGCATTAACGGATTTGTATCGTGATAGCGACGAGGCTAACGCTAAAAGTGAGGCTAAATCTTTAGTTGAAAATGAGTTGGAAAATTTTGAATTTTTATTAGCGCTGGTTATTTAGTATGATGTTTTACATGCTATTAATGTAGTTAGTAAAAACTTACAATAAAAAAACATGTGTATGATATTGCTATAAAACAACTAGATGGACTTATTACTTATTTTAAAATGTTTAGAGATGAAGGATTTGAAAATCCTATGATTGCAGCTAAAGAACTTACTTTAAAGATGGGTATTGAACCTAGTTTTCGTGAAAAACGTATATTCATAGAAATAGAAGATTTGAGGAAAATGTTAATAATGAGACTTTTAAAACTCCTATAGATTGTTTTAGAACGGATTACTTTTTATACATAGTAGATCAAGCTAGTGTTTTACTCGAAAGTAAATTTACTCAATTTAAAGAGTTCGAACAAATTTTTGGTTTTTTGTTTAGTATAAAAAAGTTAAAATCCTTAAACGAGAAATATTAAAAGAGAAGTGCATTTATCTTGAAAAGTTTTGGAACTATGATAATCATATTGATATTAATGGTTTAGATTTATTTTAAGAACTAAATATGTTAAGAGAAATTATACATGTAGAATCGGACACACTTATTAATATATTAATTTATATTAAAAACTTTAATTCTTTTCCAAATGCATATATTGGTTATAGAATTATGTTACCCATTCTTGTAACCGTTGCTACCGCAAAACTTAGTTTTTCCAAATTAAAACAAATAAAAAATTACTTAAGATCTACTATGTCACAAGAAAGATTAAACGGTTTAGTTATTATGTCAAATTGAAAAGATTTTTTAGAGGAACTTGATTATGATGATTTCAGCAAACAATTTGCGTCAATTAAAGCTAGAAAAATAAACTTTATTTAAACATATGCTATATCCATAAAAAAACATATAACTTTCAAAAAAAAAATTAACTACGCCAATTATAAACTTTTTAGTTTATAACTGCCGGTCCCAAGCCCGGGTAAGGAGGAGGGTTTTGTTATTAAATATATTGAAAATGGTAATTTTGCAAAAAGGCCTCCAATTCATAATTCGCTTTGGGCTTCCGAAAACTTAGGAACGACACTTGGAAGAGATCAGAGGAGTTAAGAGCCCGTATGAGCCCAAATCCTCTAATTCGCTAGTTCTCTTAAAAATCTGAAAATTGCTTAACTTTTTTATACTAGGCAAACCGAACTTTCATTATTGAAGAAACACTGGTTTAATCGACCGGAATCAATTGAACCAGGGGGGTTTGAATCTTCATAAAAGGGTTAGGTCTTCTCGTTTGATTCGGGGGTGAACGATCTCCTTCTTCGAACAACTGCAAAACAAACAACCGTTAGACTTGCTACGGGGAGGATGGGGGTTCTCTCCGTGACCACCCTACGGCGTGAGAATAAGTACAGGTTTTGATGATGAAGAAGAAGTAATAGTAAAGTGAAGTGAATGTGACGTGAGGAATTGTACCTGAATTATCCTTTATTTATAGCCGAAGTTTGGGCGGGAACGTTTGTTGACGGAGAACGTAACGGAAAGTAATTTCCGTAAGCGGTTATTTCCCCCATCGTTAATCACTAACGGGTGTGTGTGCACACAGATCGTGGTCATGATCAACGGCTGGGGTGATGCTACGTGGAAAGTGGGCAAGTGTGGATCTTCCTTTAATTTGGTACCATCATAATGACTTTGAGAAATGCCTAGGATGATGCCACGTGGCCATTCGGTTATAACCAAATGGTGGTGCATGATAAAGCCTTCTAGAAGGTTTACAGCTGTAATCCCATGTGGCTTTATTCATGCTAATTCTGTTGTAACAGAATGGGTATTTTTGTCCAAGTCTGGGTGACCTTTGCACAGAGATATTTTATCCTAACTGCTCTGTTGTACGAGAGCTTGCGCAAGGATTTACTAGTTCCTTTCAGCGTGCGGGTGTTAAATACTGTTTTCTTTTTAAGTTCTCTTTTAGAGAGCTTATTGACGAAGTTGTGTTATAGTCTCAAGCACCTGTGCAAGGTTTTTGGGACCTTATCCCTTCAAGTCCCCCAGTCTAGTGTTGCTCTTATGCAAATAAGTGTAGCACTGGACTATAAGAAGTGGGTGATTTTTGTTGTAGAGTTTTTAGGCGCGAAAAATGGAGAATCTTCTTGGGGAAGTTACTCTTGCTCATGATTTCAATTTTTGAAAATCTCGACTTTTGGTTGGTGAAAGGGTGTAGTGATGACTGTTGACGTGTGACAGGCCGTCGCTTATTAGTTGTACATCGCTGATCGTGGCTTTCACGCGCGCGTGAACTCGCATCATTGTTATTCCCACTCGCCCTTGGTGCTTCGATAACCTTGTTTTCTCCGAAAAAGGTGTTATTGCGGTTTTTTACGTTATTGATGGCGGTGGGTATATAAGTCCTTTGATTGCCTTCTTTTGTTAGCATTGCCCTTTGAAAACTATTCTTCTTCGTCTTCCCTACTATTTTTTTGAAGAAATCTGCAGTTTTCCCTTTATGTCAACCGGAGAACGCCACGAAGACTCTTCTGAAGAAATGGCTTCTGGGCATCCACCATTGAAGTGGCCAAATGAAACCTTCGATGGGATGGTTCGAAACTTCAAGTTCCCTGATAGTTGGGACGCTCGATACCCTGGCGAGGGTCAGACGGCGGCGGATGCTCTGGCCAGTTATATTACTCTGTTCCGGGACTTCTTTTCTACAGGCAATTTTCGATTGCCTGTAACAAAATTTTTCCTCAAAATTCTTTCATATTACAAGTTCCACATTTCTTAAATGCACCCTATTAGGATGGTTAGGGTTCGTCATTTTGAGTTTGTCTGCCGGTCAATGCATATTGAGCCAACGGTTACCCGTTTCCGGGTGTTTCATTAGATGCATTGTTCCCAGGGGTTTTACTCGTTTGTCCAACGGGCTTCGGCAAAAAAGATCTTGTTGCAACCCCCGAAATCCTTCCACGACTGGAAACCAAAATTCTTTTTTATTAAGGCTTGTGTAATTCCGATGAAGATGGTTGTCCGAGGTAAAGAAGATGTTATTACGGAGACCATACAAACTCCTTTTTCAGAGAATTGGTACCAGGATCTAAAGGATGTTCCGTCGATTCCTTTGCCAGAGAAAGCCTTGGTTGGTGCTGGTATGAGTCTTTGCTGGTGGATGAATCGAGAGGATAAGCCAGTGTACACGAAAGACGGTAAAGGTGAGTTTTTGGGGTTTCCTTACACCGTTTTCTACTTCCTTCTTTTTTTTCTTTTCTTTTTTTTTTTTTTTTTGAATTTTCCCCTGTTCTCCTTTTTGTGGTTGTCTCTCTATATGTTGTTGCCTTCGAGAAAGAAGGTGAGTGTTGGTGCATATGTTTGTCAACTTCGTCTTGTATCGAGTCTTGTTTTAGATTAGATAGTTCAGGGCAAGTTGTTCGAGAAAAACATGAAATTTATAGGTTGGAACCATTTCACACGAAATGGATAAACCATTTCGCACGAAATCGCACATACCCATTTCGTATGAAATGATCTGCCTATAAATACAAGCCTTGTCCATTTCATTTGTAACGATCTGATTCCGGAGCCGAACTGCTTCCGAAGTGTCTACTCACTTTAAAAAGCTGTTATATTAATCAAAAAGACAATTAAAGTGAAAATCAAGCTGTCTCGAAGTCGATACGTTAGTTTCTGCCTCTCGTATTGACAAGAACTCTTCTGAACGACTCGTTTTGGTCGTGCGAACGATCCTACAAGTGGTATCACAGCTCAAGAGGGAGAGTTCTTACCGAATTCAGCTTGATTTCATCAAAATTCTGATTTCTACACCTTCTTTTCAAAATTAAACAAGATTTTATGGTTAAAATGGCTTGATTTTCTCACATTATAAGTGAAACACTGTTTTAACAAAGCCTTGAAAGAATTGGACCTAAAATCGAACTAAAAACTGATCAATTTGGCAAAATTCTGACCAATAGGATGACGTCAGCAGCATTTCGAACGAATTGATGAATAGTTCATTTCGCACGGATTGGATAGTGTTGTTTCATTTCGCTTGAAATTGATTTCATTTCTCTTGAAATTGATTTCATTTCGCACGGATTGATAAGCTTTAGTTCCATTTCGCACGAAATAGCTCATTTTGTGTGAAAACAACTTAATTTCACATGAAATCACTCATTTCGTTTGAAAGATTATTATTTCGTACGAAATCATTCATTTCGCACCAAAGTGATCCATTTCGCATCAAGGGTTCATTTCATGTGAAGGGGTCATATCGTGTGAAAGGTCATTTCGCTTGAAGTAGTCCAATTCGTTTGAGATTGTCATTTCGTTTGAAAAGTTAGTTTGTGAAACATTCGAAACCGAAACATGGAAGAAGAGTTTTATAACGCGTTTGCTACTGCCCCGAGTACTCCTGTTACCATTGCTCAGAGTGTGAACATGGAAAATGAAATAGGAACGTTACAAAAACCTCCGAAGCTAATGGGCATTGAAGAATATTATGGATGGAAAGACCGGTTTGAAAATTTGGTTCAAGCAAATCATTTGAGGTCTTGGGAATGTATTGAGAAAAAGTATGTTAACCTCGTACAGATGTGGGAGTTAACAAAACAATTTATGAATTGTCAGCGGAATTTGAATCAATCGGAAGATTAAAAAGACCAAATAGCTAAAATAAAATATTAAGAAAATTGTAAAATTAAGCAACGAAAACGAAATTTTTATTTTAGTCTTCACGTCCAACGAGACATGTACAAAGCAGAAAAGATGATGATTAGTCTACTCGAGCAAGCGGTGAAAGAAGATATTTTCATATTACTTCAACATAATAATACTTCACGTTCGATTTAGGAAGCACTTCGAGTTAAGTTTGAGGGAAGTGAGAGATGATCAGGAGTAAGAAATCATTATTAAAGAAAGAGTTTGATCTGTTCACTAGTTTGTCAGGTGAATGTACAAAGAAACTGATTGAGAGATATTGTCACTTAGTGCGTGCAATGTCACTGTTAGATATCAACAAAGATCAAGAAGAATGGGTTGACAAATTAGCTGATGCTTTACCTCAGAAAAAATGGGGTACATATCTGATGATCTTAAAGAACACTGGAGAATACGATAAGTTGACAATTTCTCAGTTCATTGAAAAAATTGAAGGACAAGATCTTGAACAACAGAAGATTGCTAGAATGAACAATCCAAGTGGTCAACAAGACATCAAAATGTATTATAAAGGGAATGTTCAGGATGTTGAAGCAAGTCCGAAGGTTCAAACTGCTTTCAGTGCAGAAAACTCATCCGGATCAGTCAATCAAAGTCCAAAAAGCAACAGTGTTTTTTCTTCATACTCAAATGTTAGTCCGAATGTTTCAACCTCAAGTCATCAGTTCCAAAGCTCAAACAGTAGTAATGGTCATGTTTTACACTGCAACATCGAGTTACATCTTCAGAACGGTCAAAATTTTTCTGAAGAAGTTGCTAAAGGTCATATGGCATTACTTGCTACAGTATTAGAATCATATGAGGGATTGATTGCAGGAAGGATCGGAAATCCTATGTTGACAAAAGAGGATTACGATCAGATCGATGCTGAGGAAATGGAGCTTATGGATATTAAGTGGTGTTTAGCGAGTATATTGAGAAGAGCTGAGAAATTTAAAATGATTACAGGAAGAGATGACTTCCGTGATGCTAATGTTTCTACTTTAGGTTTTGATAAATCTAAAGTTACTTGTTTTCAGGGAAAAAGGACATTTCAAGAGGGAATGTACCAATCGAGGAGCAGGTGGAGCTCAGAATCCATCCGGGAATAGTGATTATTATCGGAAAGCAATATATCAACAAGTTGCTCAACAACCATCATCATCAAATGCTATTGAAGATGGAAAGAAGAAGGCGATCGAAGAGTCAACAAAGAGAGCTTATTATGGTATAATAGATCAAGATGATGAGAAAGTGGCAGAAGGTTTTAGCTGGGACAAATACATTCCACCTGATTCAAAGTTAGGAGCATTCATTGCACAAATAGTTCAAGAACCAGATTTGATGAAAGAATGGATGAAAGTGTTTGATAATGACGAGAAAAGTCAAGATGAAGAGCTTGTTTCTTCAGAAGAAAGTTCAGAACAGACACAAGTGTTTGATCAATCATCAACTGATAGTAGTGATGATGAAGAAGAAATACAAATAAACATTGGAAAAACTCAATTATCTCCTGAAAGTTTTAAATTTTATTTTGCAGATAGATTGGAGAAACTAAAGGAGAAGCGAGCAGCGAAAGAACAGAAAAAGGAAAAATGCAAGAATGTTACTCAGGAAAAGAAGTCTGAACAGAATGAAGGAGCTAAAGTTGCTGAAAAGATGGTTGAAGTGGAGAAGGTAGTTGAAGTTGAAAAGATTATCGAAGTTGAAAAAGTTGTGGAAATCACGAAACCTTGTCTTAAGTGTTTGGAACCATGCAAACAGTGTGAAGAAAAAGATGAGAAGTATAGTAAGCTTGACAAGATGAAAGAGAAATTATTATTCGATGTTAATTACGTGAAAGAGTCGTATGATGTGTTGAACAGAACGGTGAATAGTCTGCAAAACACAAAATCTGAAAGAGAAGATGCCTTAACCATGATGAATGCAATGATGATGTCTAAGCAAAAGGCAATTAATCACTATATTGAAGAATGTGCAAAGTTGAAGAAGGAGTTGGAGACATAAAAAACAAGAAAATGAAAGAATCAAATGTTTGCTGCAAAGTTATTCAGGTTCTGATTATCTGATTGATATAATTTATCCAACTGCTACAGGTTTTGAAGCATTAAGATGAGAAGCCAAAAGAAAAGGATACTGGTAAGAAACAGAGTGTTAGTTATAACAAGTGTCCGCCTGCGATCTGGGAGGGTTATTCCCCCAGAAAACCAAACGAGGAGCAAGTCAAAAAGGCAGTCAATATAAAATTAAAGTCTGAAATAACTGATGAGTTACCAGAAAACATTGACGTCACATTCACATTGTCTGACACTGATCATGAGTCTGAGTTAATAAAGAAAGTGGTCGATCAGGTGTTGGATAAAGATGAGGAGTTAGAGTCAAAATCCGAATCCGAGAGTTCGAGTTCATCAGTAGACAGTCCAAAGTCGTTGGTCAAACGGGTTTACAATAAAGAATTTCTGTTATTAAAATCTAATTTGAATGATGAATCAATCAAATTAGCATATACTTTGAATGATTCAGACAAATTATATTCTAATGAGGAATTTCCAATAAGAAGTGTTCAAATTGAAAAGATTAAAAGGGTTTTCAAATTAACAGAAATTAATATTTCTGAAATAAAAGATGTAAATCTTAATGAAAAACCTAAAAAATACACCTCAAGAGTTCAACAAAGGTTAAACAAGAAAAAGGGTTACAGTTCTAGTTCTGGTTTTCAAAAGAAACCAAACCATAACAGTAATTTCAAAAAGAAAGGCTTAGGATTTATTCCACCCGAAAATCATAAAACTGAGAAAATTTCTAAAACAAAAACTAAATTTGTTTCAGGGTCAAGTTCTGAAGAAGAAGAAAAGAGCTCATTCTGGAAACAATCAAATAAAGAGTTCTTTGCAGAGAAACAAAAGTATGAGAGGAATGGAGTTTATCAGAAAAAGGAGACAAGAACCTGTTATTGTTGTCAAGAAGTTGGTCACATTGCCTGGAACTGTCCAAAGGCAACCAACACAAAACAGGAAGTTGTTTCTAAACTGAAAGAAAAAGTTGTTGACAAAACCGAACCACCAACTGAAAAATTTAAAGTGTTTAAAAACTCAACATATGAAGTTGGTGAATGTTCAAAAAGGTTTTACAAAAGAAGAGTGAATCTTCACAACCAGACATGGGATGTTAAGAAATCAGATGTGAAATCTGGCGATGAATCTGACTCGTCAAAGTCAGAGGAGCCACAAGTTGAGGTTGAAAATGAAAATTCAGTTCCCCCAATGGATGATGTCAATTTTCCACCATTGAGAACTGAAAATTTTAAACAAAAAGTTGGAAAAGTTGAGATCTCGAATCAATTCTATTCTGAAAAGAAAGAATTTGATGTCGAAAAAGCGTTCAATGGGAAAGTTAAAAAGATTTTTGGAAAAATGGTCGAGGGAAAGGCCAAAAGGGTAAAACATTTTTATGAAGAAAAAAGAAATGTTAACCCCGAGTGAAACTGAAAAGGTCACATCCAAGTTTGGTCAGGCTTGGATGTCAGTATTTCATACTTAAAAATCCTGACTTGCCGATGTCAGGTAATTGGGTAGTAGGAATCAGCATCTTTCTTGAGAAATTCACATATGTGAAATTTCGTCCTACAAGTGGTATTTTTGTTGAAAATTGTCATATTTGGTTGAGTCTTCAAGTGGTTGAAAAAGATTTTCACCTACAAGTGGTAAATCAAGGACATTAAGTTGTACTTGATTTAACTTTCATACACGTAATTGAGAGACAATGTGATGTTACAACCCCTAACCTACAAGTGGTTTATGAATTTCAACAAAATTTATTTTTCGGAAAAACCATTTTGATTAAAACAAACTTAAGTGTTTTGAAATCATAATGGGAAAATAATTTGTTGTCAGGGGGAGTTCTAATTGTTTATGCCAAAGTGAATGGAGAATTGAAGCAATTCGCGTCGGTTTGTTAAATTTTCTTTAAATGGTTTTGAATTTTAGGGGAGTAAGAAATTTCAAAAAATCCAAAAACATTATAAAATTTGAAAAAGCGAAAAACATGATAAATGAAAAAGAGTTTTGTTGTAAAAAGAGGAAATGATAGTACATCAGTGGACTATCACAACACGCTAAAGAAATGAAAAGTCAAATGTGATAAACGATCTCACTAAGGATGTGCCAGTAGGTTTTTATACATTCGGTAGATTGTTTTCGAGATATAAACTTAAATATCATAACTTACTTATTTCGTGGGGAACATCTCTCGGATATATGGGTAACCCCCGAAATCTTGTTTGAAAGACTTTCTATTTCTAACAAACTAGGTCTTTGTGCGTGATGATATCTGGGGTATTATACCTGGACTTCTGATTTTGCGGGAGCAATAGCTTAGTCCTCGTAAAATACTTTAAATTGCTTAAATCCTTTAAGCTCACCTCCGCTAAAAAATGATGAAACATTGAAAAATGCTAATCCTGTGTTGTTGAAGAAAAGATCCCCAAACGGGACATACCGAAAGACGAGCCATCATCTCTTTGTTTGAACGGAAGTTCTAACCTGAGCTCTCATGGTCTCGCATTACCCGTTTACAGATATCATTAGTGTACGTTCACCTGTAAGACTGAATATAGAAGTCTAGATATGAGAGTATATTCTAAGGTGGAACACGCGAATAGGTTAAGTCAATTAAGACACTAATCTCGTATCTCGAAACAGCTGAACTTTGTATGAAAATTTAAGTGGACCAGTATACTGACAATTTAAGTGAATTGTTTAGAACTTAAAATGTTTAAAGCTTAACGGTGTTAGTGATTTGTCTCATAAACTGATATGATCCTCTTACACAAACTCATAAAAATAATTGTCTGTAAATATTTCTTTATTGCATTTCTTTATAAACAAAAATCAAAAAATATTTTCAGTGTGTTTTAGCATAATTTTTTTGAAAATACAAAAAGATTTTCGACAACTGATGATGAAAAGCTGATTTTCAAAATTCCGAGTGCTAAACATGATGAACAGGTTTGGGAGAGTTTGTTTGAAAAAGAAAAATGATATGCCTACAAGTGGTCATCAGAGATTGTAAATGAAAAATTATGTTCTGAGTTTGTTTCATCATGTGATAAGCAGAGAATAAATTTGTCAAATTTTAAATTTGTCAAATTTATTTTGAGGTAGAGGATGTGCAGGTTAGCCAGGTTCCTGATTCTGAGAGTTACAGAGAGCCAGGCTTCAATCCTAAACCTGTGAAGGTTACAAAGATTGAGTAAGAGTTTGAAGATTAGTAGATCAACATCCAAGGGGGAGATTAGTTGCTGATGCTGATGAACTTAAGGAATCAAGAGATCTGATCAAGAGAATGAAGAGTCAGATTGAGATCCTGGAAGAGAGAAAGAGAGAGAAAAGAAGAGAGAAGATTGAGGATGCTTATATTGTCAGACATTTTGGAGATAGCAAAAATACTGATAAAAGACTGAAGAGGCTTCGAAGACTCGACACTGAAGACTTCGTCAACATCCAAGGGGGAGTCTGTTGGTGCATATGTTTGTTGACTTCGTCTTGTATCGAGTCTTGTTTTAGATTAGATAGTTTAGGGCATGTTGTTCGAGAAAAACATGAAATTTATAGGTTGGAACCATTTCGCACGAAATGGACAAGAGTCCATTTCGCACGAAATGGCACATACCCATTCTGTACGAAATGGTCTGCCTATAAATACAAGCCTTGTCCCTTTCATTTGTAACGATCTGATTCCGGAGCCTAACTGCTGCCGAAGTGTCTACTCGCTGTAAAAAGCTGTTATATCAATCAAAAAGACAATTGAACTGAAAATCAAGCTGTCTCAAAGAAAATACGTTAGTTTCCGCCTCTCGTATTGACAAGAACTCTTCTGAAGGACTCGTTTTGGTCGTGCGAACGATCCTACAGTGAGAAGATGGCCACTGTTCCAAAAAGGGATGATGAGGAGCTTTGGTATCTTCAAATTGTCTAGAATTTTGTTCTTCTGCGTGATGAAGATTTGGCCGCGCAACCCCCAACTGGCGCTGGTAAGTATTCGATTTTGTTTTCATGTTGCGTTGCGGTGCTATTCTTTTGCGCGTGTGCTAATATTGCAGTGTTCTTCTTAAGTAGGTGAGCTAACCAACCTGGGCATAGGTCCTGAAAAGAAGAAACGCGCGCCCGCCACTGATGTTTCGCTGAAAAGAGCTGATACGGCAAAAGCCCAGTCATCCAAGGTTAAACATGTTGAAGGAGAGAAGAAAGGTACGTGTCATTCCTCTGAATCCTGATGTGATTATGTAGTGGTGTCTGACTCATTGGAGGGACTTGCGCCTGTAGTTGTGAAGAAGCCAAAGGCGGAACCTAGGGATACTGCTGATATCCCTCCTTCAAATCCTGAGAACCCAATTGACTTAGAGTCAAGTCCCGAGCCAAGGCGGGAAAAAGAAAACAAACTGACGCTGAGGCTGAAGGGCAGCCTGCCAAGAAGGTTCAAAGAAAGAAGATCA
Source organism: Helianthus annuus (assembly GCF_002127325.2). Taxonomy (NCBI): domain Eukaryota; kingdom Viridiplantae; phylum Streptophyta; class Magnoliopsida; order Asterales; family Asteraceae; genus Helianthus; species Helianthus annuus. Next base: position 96,138,981 of record NC_035447.2, on the reverse strand, counting down.
CCAGAAGGGGCAATCTTGATGCCTTTATTGCAAAACCTCCTCCAGGTAGGCCTTTTCCTTATTTGCTTTTATGCGCATCGTATGTTTGTAATATGTATTTTGTTTTTGTAGAAAAACCGAGTTCTCCTGTACATGCGGAGCCATCATCCGCTGTCAATGAAGATCTTCTGCCTTCACCCCTCGCGCCTCGATCAGCGAGCAGCTAGAAAGTACTCAAGCCGCTGGTAAGGATGAGGCGGAGAAGACTACTGAATCAGGAAACCCTGAGGTTGAAAAACCTGTTGAGGTTGTGATGGATATAGAGAAGGTTGTAACTTCGGAGACTACGTAAGTTGAGTCTATTCATCCCTAAGTCTCCGAAAGTTGCGGCATGCGGCCTAGAGAAAGGAAAGTCTGCTCAGGAAGATCCTGTGACTATTTTCCCTCTTCTGCTGTAAATGTTGAGAAGAGTTCAGCTGGTGATCGGGGTGCCTCTTCATTTGATGAAGAAACCGACCCTCTCCCTCCGAACAACAACCGCAAAACAAACAACCGTTAGACTCGCCACGGGGAGAATGAGGGTTCTCTCCGTGACCACCCTCCGCGTGAGAATAAGTACCGGTTTTGATGAAGAAGAAGAAGAAGTAATAGTAAAGTAAAGTGAAGTCAATATGACTTGAGGAATTGTACCTGAATTATCCTTTATTTATAGCCGAAGTTTGGGCGGGAAAGTTTGTTGATAGAGAACGTAACAGAAAGTAATTTCCGTAAGCGGTTATTTCCCCCATCGTTAATCACTAACGAGTGTTTGTGCACATGGATCGTGGTCATGATCAACGGCCGGGGTGATGCCACGTGGAAAGTGGGCAAGTGTGGATCTTCCTTTAATTTGGTGCCATCATCGTGACTTTGAGAAATGCCTAGGATGATGCCACGTGGCCATTCGGTTATAACCGAATGGTGGTGCATGATAAAGCCTTCTAGAAGGTTTACAGCTGTAATCCCATGTGGCTTTGCTTCATGCTAATTCTGTTGTAACAGAAAGGTTATTTTTGTCCAAGTCTGGGTGACCTTTGCGCGGAGATATTTTATCCTAACTGCTCTACTGTACAAGAGCTTGCGCAAGGATTTACTAGTTCCTTTCAGCGCGTGGGTGTTAAATATTGTTTTCTTTTTAAGTTCTCTTTTAGAGAGCTTATTGATGAAGTTATGGTATGGTCTCAAGTACCTGTGCAAGGTTTTTGGGACCTTACCCCTTCAAGTTCCCCCACTCTAGTGTTGCTCTTATGCAAATAAGTGTAGCACTAGACAATAAGAAGTGGGTGATTTTTGCTGTAGAGTTTTTAGGCGCGAAAAATGGAGAATCTTCTTGGGGAAGATACTCTTGCTCATAATTTAGATTTTTGAAAATCTCGACTTTTCGTAGGTGAAAGGGTGCAGTGATGACTGTTGACGTGTGACAGGCCGTCACTTATTAGTTGTAAGTTGCTGATCTTGGCTTTCACGCGCGCGTGAACTCGCGTCATTGTTATTCCCACTCGCCCCTGGTGCTTCGATAACCGTGTATTCTCCGAAAAAGGTGTTATTGCAGTTTTCTAGGTTATTGATGGCGGTGGGTATATAAGTCCTTTGATTGCCTTCTTTTGTTAGCATTGCCCTTTGAAAACCATTCTTCTTCGTCTTCCCTGCTATTTATCTGAAGAAATCTGCAATTTTCCCGTTTATGTCAACCGGAGAACGCCACGAAGACTCTTCTGAAGAAATGGCTTCCGGTCTTCCACCATTGAAGTGGCCTAAGAAAACCTTCGATGGGATGGTTCGAAACTTCAAGTTCCCTGATAGTTGGGATGCTCGATACCCTGACGAGGGTCAGACGGCGGCGGATGCTCCGGCCGGGTATATTACTCTATTCTAGGACTTCTTTTCTGCAGGCAATTTTCGATTGCCTGTAACAAAATTTTTCCTCGAAATTCTTTCGTATTACAAGTTCCACATTTCTCAAATACACCCTATTAGGATGGTTAGGGTTCGTCATTTTGAGTTTGTCTGCCGGTTAATGCATATTAAGCCGACGGTTACCCGTTTCCGGGTGTTTCATCACATGCATTGTTCCCAGGGGTTTTACTCGTTTGTCCAATGGGATTCGGCAAAAAAGATCTTGTTGCAACCCCCGAAATCCTTCCACGACTGGAAACCAAAATTCTTTTTTATTTAGGCTGGTCTAATACCGATGAAGATGGTTGTCCGAGGTAAAGAAGATGTTGTTTCGGAGACCATACAAACTCCTTTTTCAGAGAATTTGTACCAGGATCTAAAGGATGTTCCGTCAATTGCTTTGCCAGACAAAGCCCTGGTTGGTGCTGGTATGAGTCTTTGCTGGCGAATGAATCGAGAGGATGTTGGTGCATTCGTCTGTCACCCACGTCTTGTATCGAGTCTTGATTAGGATTAGTCAGTTTAGAGCATGGAGTCCTAAAATATTGTATTTAGGAGTGATTCCGCTCGAACTAGGTTAGCTGGTGATTTCGCTCGATCGGTAACATTGTGATTCCGCTCGTATTGAATGTGTAATATTCAAACGGAATTAGCATACTATATATAGGTGTGTGTCTGGAGCAAAATTAGAAGTTAGTTCAGTTGTTGTCTTCCGGTGAGCCATGAAGTGCTGCCGAAGTGTTGTCAGGCGTGTAATTGGATTATTGATCAATAAAACAACAAGATTAAAGTGAATACGGCTGAGATAGCACCGAAACATTAGTTTCCGCCTCTTGTTTTGGATAAAAACTCTTCTGATCGACTCGTTCGGGTCGGAACACGATCCTACAAGTGGTATCAGAGCTCAGGAGGAAGAGTTCTTGCCATTTCAGCTGTGTTTATTCTGATTTTCTACACCTTCTTCTAAAAATCGAAAAATTTTACGGTAAAATCGGCTAAATTTCACACATAGCATTCGTAATCATGGTTTGATAAATCCTTGAAAGTTTCAGAAGTAAAATCGACCTAAAACTTGAAATTTTTGAGGTTTCGCTCGAATCTGTTCGATAGATTGATGACGTCATCAGCACTTCTTGCTGATTCCGCTTGAAAGCAATCAATTTTAAGTGTTAATTCCGCTCCAAAATCAGATCCCGCTTGAAGATTTTAGTTAATTCTGCTCGAGAAAGGGTTCTGCTTGAAATTCTGTTTAATTCCGCTCAAAACAAAGGTTCCGCTTGAGTTCATAACTGATTCCGCTTGACCTATTTTTGGTGATTCCGCTTCAGGGGATATTTGTTGATTCCGCCTGAACTAGGGTGATTATTGATTCCGCTATAAAACAGTTCCTTTGCTATTTCGCTTGAACTTGGGAATTTGTATACTTTTGAAAAGTAAAACATGGACAACGAGTTCTATAACGCCTTTGCTGGTCCAATGACTATCACTCATAATACCATACTTGAGAATGAAACAGGGACATCACAGAAACCACCTAAGCTCTTGGATATTGATGATTACAATGCATGGTCCGAACGTTTTGGAAATTGGGTTGAAGCTTATCACTTGGATGCTTGGGAACACACTGAAATCCCATGTGAAAGGCCCATAAAGAATGGTATTCAGTCAACAATCAGAGAAATGAGTGCTGATGAGAAAAAGAAGTATAGAGATGAGAAATTGATGGTGAGTCTGCTTCAGCAAGCAATTAAAGAGGACATTTTGATATTACTTCAACATGATGGAAGTGCTTATTCGATCTGGACTGAATTGGAAGCAAAGTCTATTGGAAGTGATGATATGCTTAAAAACAAAATGTCACTCATGAAGAAAGAATTTGATCTATTTTGTGGATTGAAATCTGAAAACACCAAGCAAATTATTGAGAGATATTGTAACTTGGTGAGAAATATGTCGAAATTGGGGATCAAAAAGGATACTGATGAGCTAATTGAGAAACTTGCTGATGCATTACCACATGATACTTAGGGAACATTCCTGGTGATGTTGAGAAACAATCAGAAAGAATATAAAAAGTTAACATTGGGTGAGTTCATTAAACATCTTGAAGCTCAAGAGATGGAGCAGAGGAAGATCGCTAGGATGAAGAACTACGATGGAGAACAAGACATCAGTATGTATTTCAAGAGTGGTGTTAGTGAAAAGAAAAATTTATCTCCAAAGGTTGAAACTGCTTATAATGCAAAAAGTTCTTCTGAAAATTCATCTCAGGGATCAAGCAGCACAACAGGATTCTTTTCATTTCCAACATATGATCCACAGTTTTCTACGACAAAGAGTGGCAAAGTTCTTCAATGCAACATTGCCTTAAAGCTTGAAAATGATCAAAATTATACTGAGGAAGTTGCAAAAAGTCACATGTCTTTGTTGGTTACAGTGCTTGAATCCTATGGAGGCTTAGTTGCAGGGAGGATCGGAAATCCAATGCTCACGAAAGAGGATTACGATCAAATTGATGCCAAGGAGATGGAATTGATGGATATTAAATGGTGCATGGCTAGTGTGTTGAGACGTGCTGAAAAGTTTAAACAAATTACAGGCAGAGATGATTTTCGCGAGGCACATGTTTCAACTTTAGGTTTTGATAAGTCTAAAGTTACTTGTTTTCGTTGCAGGGAAAAGGGGCATTTCAAGAGAGAGTGCACAAATCGTGAAGCTAGTGGAGCCCAAAACCGTTTCGGAAACGACTACCACAAGAAGGCGATTTATCATCAAGTCACACCACCGCCATATCAACAACAATAGACATCGCATCAGGCACAAACTGCACATGGTAGACATGTGATTGAAGATTCAAAGAGAGCTTGTCTGGGTAATCAAGGAAAAGATAGTGGTTTCAATTGGGATAAATACATTCCAACGCACAGTAAAGTGTGTTTGGCAGATCAAGACGATGAAAAGTTGGTTGAAGGTTTCAGTTGGGACAATTATTGTCCAGACCAAGAGTTCATGGCCAAAGAGATGTCAAATGTTAAAGCCTTTGTTGCTAATGCTTATGATGAGTATTGGGCTGCAAAATACAGAAATGTCAGGGAAAAAGAAGAAGAAAAATGGAGAAAAATTGAAGAAGAGGAAGAAGAAGAAGAAAGGTTAAAAGCTGAAGCTGAAGCCGAGAAAAAGAGAAGAGCTGAGATGTTTCAAGTGAGAAGAACAGTCAAAGAAGTTCCGGAATTTGAAATCAAAGTTGATACTGAAGCAGTCAAAGTTCCTGAAAAATGTTTAAATTGTGATTCTTTGATCAAACAAAACAAAGAATTGCTACATAACATTAAAAGATTGAAAGTATCATATGATACTTTGAACAGAGAAATCAACAAGTACACTGAGTCGAACAGTGAACAAGCTGTAGCAATGAACACACTCAAAGGAGCTTACATGAGACAGCTTGATGATGTCAATTTCTACACAAAGAAGTGTGCTGAGTTAGAATTGAAATTGGCAACACAAAGAATTGAAACTGAATGTGTTAACAATTTATTAAAAAGTTACTCATGTTCTACTTTTGTTGTTGACAGGATTTATCCGATTATGGAGGAATTGAAGACGTTTGAAGAAGAAAAGACTTCAGAAGAAAAGGAGTCCATGACAAAAGACGAGGATGAAGAAAAAATTTCTGGTAAGAAACCAAGTGTGGTCTACCATAGATGTCCTCCCCTGGTCGAAAATGGATATTCGCCTCGAAATCCAAACTCCGAAAAAGTCAAAAAGGAAATTAACTTACAATGGGAGTCTGGGCCATCAGATAACTTGCCAGAAAATATTGATGTCACGTACACATCGTCTGACACTGATCATGAGTCGGAATTGATAAAAAGTGTAGTTGATCACGTGTTGGATAAAGATGAAAGTGAGGAGTCAAAAATGGTGTCCAAACCGAGTCAAAGTCTGAGTCCGATGCGTCAAAGCCAACAATCAAAAAGGACAAACGGGTTTATGATACGAACTTTTTGCTATAAAAATCTAATTTGAATGACGAACCAGTCAAAGTTGCATATTCTTTGAAAGATTCTGACAAATTATATTCTGATGAAACTTTTCCAATAAGAAGTGTTAGACTTGATATGATTAAAAAGGTTTTCAAAATCACAGAAATTAATATTTCAGAAATAAAAGATTTAAATCTTTCTGGAAAACCTAAACAATACACTTCAAGAGACCAACAAAGAATTAACAAGAAAATGGGTTACAATTGTGGTTATAGTTTCCAAAAGAAACCAAACCATAATGGTAATGTCAAAAAGAAAGGTCTTGGATTTAATCAACAGAAAAATTTTAAAAATGAAAAAGTTTATAAACCAAAAACTGTGTTTGTCTCAGGAAAATCGACAGAGTCTGAGAAAGAGCAAGCTTTCAGGAAGCAGACGAATCAAGAGTTCCTTGCCAAGAAGCAAGAAGAATTGAAGAAGAATGTTGTTTAGAAAAAGACAAAAACAAGAACCTGTTTTCAGTGCAAAACTGCTGGTCATATTGCTAAAAACTGTCCAAAAACATTCAAACCAAAACTGGAAGTTTCTGAAAAAGGTTGTTGAGAAAATCGAACCACCAACGAAAAAACTTAAAGTTTTTGAAAATTCAATTTATGAAGTTGGTGAGTGTTCGAAAAACGTTTCCAAAAAGAAGGAGAAACTTAACAATCAAATATGGGTTGTTAAGAAATCAAGAAACAGTTCTGGTGATGAATCTGATTCCATAAAATCAGAGGAGTCGCAGGTTGTTATGAAAGATGAGAAGAAAGTTCCGCCAGTGGATGATGTGAATTTTCCACCACTGAATGCTAAAAATTTGAAATCTAAAATTGGAAAAGTTGAAATTTCAAACCTATTCTTTCCTAAAAAGAAAGATTTGGATATTGAAAAGGCCTTTAACCCTGCTGTGAAAAATATTTTTGGAAAAATGATTGAAGGGAAGGCTAAAGGGGTTAAGGAATTTTATCAATTGAAAAGGAAAGATACAACCCCAAATGAGACTGAAAAGGTTACACCCAAGGTTGGTCAGGCTTGGGTGGATATATTCTTCGTTGAATAGAAACCTGACTTGCCGGAGCTCCCAAGTTGGTAATCGCGGAGCATGAATCGACATTATTATTGAAAATGTTTGTAAAATTTGTTTTGAGAAATGTGAATTGCCGGAACTCCCAGATTGGTAAGTGTGGAGTAGGAATCGGCACCTTGAGAATTCAACCAACAGATGGTATTTGGTTGAAATTGTTTGTTAGTGGATCTTCAAGTGGTTAATCAAGGTCATTAAGTTGAACTTGATTTAACTATCATTCAAAAGTGTTGGTAAAACAAAGTGATAAAGTAACCCCAAACATACAAATTGGTTGATAAACAGACTTATTTTCCGGAAAAACCATTTTGATTAAAATAAACTTAAGTGTTTTGAAATCATAATGGGAAAATAGTTTGTTGTGAGGGGGAGTTCTGATTGTTTATGCCAAGTGGATGTAGAATTCAGGTGATTCATATCAGTTGTCATGTTCTTGTACAGTTTTGTTTTGGTCAAAAATTACCGAAGCAATTAAGTGATCAAATTAGTTAAGTGAGGTAGTGTGCTAAAAAGTGTGTTGAAAATATGCTGGTTATGTTCTTTGGAAAAACAGTGTTCAGGATACGGCTCAGGATATCGAGCTGTATCTACGATCAAACAATGAGCGAAAAGGTAAAGTAAATGACACGAGATGTACGAGGAAAGCCCTTGATCAATCTAGACCGCCGGCATAAACCTCGGGAGCTGACAATCGCAGCTGCCTAGTTCTTCTTATTGCTTTAAACTTCAGGATACAGTGCAGGATATAGATCAGATCGCTAAGTGTTACAATGAATTTGTGAAAGTTGCGAGAGAGCAAGTGTTAGAGTGTAGAGAGTGTGATTGTGATGTCCTAGTTGATCTGATATACCCACTATTTATAGTAACGAATTACAAACAATAATCCCTACAAATATGGGCTACTCCGAATATTCCATTATAGACGTTGTAAACCGAGTAATACGGCTCCAACGTCTTTCCTTGAACGACTTGGACCGAGTCCTCCGTGGAATAGGTCTTGTTAACGTTGCTAGCTTCTAACCCACGTACCTGCATTTAATCCGTTAGTGATCCTGAGGATACCATTCAGGATGTTACCAATATCCTGAATCAGCATCCCGGATGTAAACAGATACAATATAAACAGGATATATATCAAGATATTTTCCAGGATATGGGCTCAGAATTTCACCCATAACAATTGTCCCCAAAAATGTTACCGTTTGATATCCTAACGGTTACATTTTTCACAATGGCCGAGGCAATTAAGAGATAAGACCATTGATGTGACAGCTTTCAACCACCCGGCCTATATTTACTCATCATACCCTATATCTTCTCATCCTGATCTTCATTTAACCTCTACCGGAGAAAAAAGGTAAAGATTTCTCTCTCTACTCCATTCTTCATTCTCCCCAATATTCCGGTGATAATATGGCAAGGCAGACAAGATCTAGTTCCGGCGACTCTGCTCCCACGTTCATTCATCAAAATATTCTCCAGGATCCGGAGAAAGAAATATGTACCTTCGACGGTGCACACTTGTCAGCCCTTAAAACCTCCGGCATCTTCCCAAAAGGGACAGTGTTCCGGCCGTTTGATCGGGAAATCCGATCAGACATGGTTTCTGACGAGTGGTTGTGTTTTAATGCCTTTCCTTTCACCTTAGGGTTGCAATTTCCTTTCTCGGATCACTGAGTTCTTTAATGTCACAAAGATCTGCTTCAGTCAGACAATGCCAATGCTTTGGCGAGTCTTGTCTGTTCTTGATCAAATCAAGAACAACCATATCCCCGATCTTTCTGTTAATGACCTCCCTCTAGCATACCGACTTAGGTGCCACGGCTCTTGTCGGTTCTTGTTTTATTCTACCTCCAGTGACCCATTGATCCTCCGAGCCACCAGGAATGAAGAGGAATAGAAATCCAAATTCTTTTTTGTAAAAAGAGATTCAATCCCTGGTGGAGCGGATCATCCGGTGAATTGGTTGAAGAAGGGTAGGATTTAGGGTTTAAAGATGATCCTGCTTGTTATCCTGCTTTATATCCTAAACTGACTTTGTCGTTTTCTTGTACAGCTGATTTTAGGAAGCTAGCACCTCCCCTTGCAGATTCTCAAAAAAGAATAGACGCCATCAGGCTCCTTACCGAAGCAGAGAGAAGTTTCAACCCATCTCCACCAACTCCAAGCCCTCTTTCAAGCGCAAACATGTCTGGTAAGGATCCTGCAAGATATCCTGTAGATACATGTTTTTATTTGATATCTTTAGGAAAGGTTTAGAATTTTACTCCCTGTGTGCAGATTCCAGCAAAGTTCCAGTCTATCTAGACCTTGACGAGCTTGACAGTTATCCAACTCCAACCATAGTCAAGAAGGAGGCTCCTGCTGCCACCAGCTCCAAGCCACTCCCAGCTCCCAAGGCCAACCCAAGGACTCGTGCTTCCACAGCGAAAAAGAGGAAGGGCCTTGAAGTCAATGCTCCAAGCTCAGGAGGGTTCTCCTATGACGATCTCAGCTTTACTGATTCCTTAGAGCCAATGACATCCTTCCTTAACAAGGTAATATCCTGACGCATACCCTGCATATATATCCTGCACATATATCCTGCCTGGATATCCTAACAGGATATCCTGATAGGATATCTTGGTCATTATAGATACATATATTCTAATTCGTACCTGTTATTGATGCGCAGGGCCTCCAGCATTTGCTCCACTTGTACAATGATGCATGTGGTACTGTTGCACTCCATGAAGCCAGGATTAAGCAGCTTGAAACTACTGTTGCCGACCAAGGTGCCATTGCTGAAGCGAAGAGTCGGCACTATGAGGATAAGCTGAAATAGGTCACCCAGGATGCCGAGCTCAAATTGGCCACCGTGCAAATGGATCATGATCAGACCATGATCAACTTCCGGGAAGGAATCAAGACTTCTGCTATTGTCTCCCTGTTACAAGCACGCATCAAGATGGCCTATGAGGCCAAGGAGACAGGCCTCGTGTGCCCAGCTTGGCCGGTTGACTCTTGGGTGGCCAAGCTAAAGGAGCTTGGAGGAAAAGCTGTGCCACTTCCATCTGAAGCCGGTGAATCTTCCAAGTCAGCAGAGGTGGCGGATCAGGCTGGAGACAAGAAGGATGCCAGAGCGGATGCTGGTGAGGATGCTGGACAGGATGCTGGTGCTGAGGAGCCGGGGAAAGCAGGAGAGGATGCCGCTGTGTGAGGGCAGCAGAGTGGGCGATGATGGATATTGATGCCTAGGCCGGAGCCCACTTTTTTAGGTTTAATGGTTGATGTCTTGAACAATTTACTTTTCTTGTTTGTTGAACAATTTCAATTTCCTGCACGTAGACAATATGATGGCCAAAGGTGGAGGGATCCTGAGTTTCAGGACGAAGCCCTTGGTCATCAGTTAGTATGGTTTGTTTTGAACGCTTTTAACAAGTGAAGGTGGAGGTATCTTGGGTTCCAAGACGAAGCCTTCATTTGTTAAGTAAATATGTTAGGAAACTAACTATGCTTTTGGTGGATGGGTCTCGGTTTGAGACGAAGCCAAGAGCATAATCTTTTGCTATGTTAATAATATAACCCTTTTTTGGTTTTACCATTGTTGTTGTTGATATATAAATTTCACTTGTGAAAATTGTTTTTTTTGAACATTTTTGAGAACACGTTATAAATGTATCCCGGTGAATATCCTGAAAGATATTCTGATTAAAATACAACCTATTAGTTGTCTAAATAAAAAGGAAAGATCATACCAGAGATTCTCAGTGAATCAATTTCAATTCTTCATTTTATGCTTGTCCCCAGTGCATACTTATAAACTCGAATCCATCCTCAGAATAGTATAACGTATGTCCCCTGTACTTAACATAGAAACACAAATGTATTCATATTTTTGACTCGAATGAATTCCAAATACCCCAGGGCAAAACCCTTGATATCTTGAAATGAACCCTTAGTATACTGGGGATAAACCCTGAGTTTCATGCGCTACAGGCGGGAGTGTATAAACTCCAAGACTTAGAAAGGTGAAAACCTTTAAACCTTAGAGAGTATGAAAATACCCTTTCGTGAGAGAGGGTGATCAATCCTCATATACCTTGAGGATCCAGGGTATAGCCAACAGTAACGAAATTGTCAGCCACTTTTACATGAACTGGTCCCGCCACCTTGAACTATCCCTGGATAACTTGCGCTCCAGGCGGGGTGTTTAAACCCAATTCGGGAGAAAGGTGAATACCTTTAAACCTGTGAAGGGATCAGTATCCCTTAAACGTGAGAGAGGGGGCCAATCCTCTAATCTTCCGAGTTATCCTGAGTATACATCCTGGAGCATATGCTGCAAAACAATTGTGAACTAAGGTGGGTGTTAGCTTGGCTAACACCCCTCCGATGCCTAAGTCAGTATTGTGTTCAAGATAATAAAAAAATATATTTAAAAGAGATAGAATACATACCGTTCTGGGATAGAAATTAAATTCTATTCTTACTTGAAATAGAGCTTTAAGTGTATAGCATTCCAAGACCTTGGTAGCATATCCCCTTCCATATTCTTGAGTCTGTATGCTCCTTTCCCTGCTTCTGATTCAACTTCGTATGGTCCTTCCCATTTCGGAGCTAACTTGCCATCGGCAGGATTAGTAGTATTCTGAAAAGCCTTTCTTAGCACCCAATCACCAACTTGAAATCTCCTAGTCCTTATGTTCTTGTTATATGCTCTGGATATTCTTTGTTGATATGCTGCCATCCTTAGCCTTGCTGCATCTCTTTTTTCATCTATGGTATCCAAATCTTGACATAAGGTTTCAGGATTCTGCTCAGGATTCTGTAGGATAGATCTTGCAGTAGGTATTGCCATTTCCGTTGGAATTACTGCTTCCGCTCCGACTACTAAGGAGAATGGGGTTTGGTCGGTTGCATTTTTTATCGTTGTCCTGTCAGCCCATAACACAAAGGGTAATTCCTCTGCCCATCTTCCTTTTTTGGCTCCAAGTCTCTTCTTTAAGTTATTCACTATTATCTTGTTTGAAGATTCAGCTTGTCCATTCGCTTGAGGATGCACCAGAGTAGACGTTATCATTTTGATTCCCCAATTCTTGCAAAAGTCAGTAGTCCTTTTGCTTATAAACTGGGACCCATTATCACAAATGATTTCAGCTGGTACTCCAAACCTGGTCAGGATATTCCTCTTTATGAAGGATACTACTTCTTGGTCTCTAACTTGCACAAATGCTTCCGCTTCAACCCACTTAGAGAAATAATCCGTCATTGCCAGCATAAAGACTTTTCCTCCCGGAGCTTTTGGTAATTTCCCTACTATATCCATCCCCCATTTCATGAACGGCCAAGGGGATGCTACAGGATATAGTGGTTCAGCTGGTTGATGCAATATGTTACTATGCCTCTGACATGCATCACATCTTCGAGCATATTCTGCAGCATCTTTTCTCATTGTTGGCCAATAATAACCTGTCCTTAGCACTTTCGAAAATAATGACCTGCCCCCGGTATGGTTACCACAATCCCCTTCATGTATATCCTGAAGTACTTCTTTAGCTTCAGGATCCTCCAAGCATCTCAAGTATGGTCCTGCAAGAGATTTTTTGTATAGAATATTATTTATGATAGTGAATCGTGATACCTTCATCCTAAATGCCTTGGAGTTGTCCAGGATTTAGGATCCTCTCCAGGATACACCACTTCAGGATCTTGAATACTTGCTACTTCCTTATGCTGAGGATCCGTTGACTTCGTGATCCTTTACGAGTACTGCACTTACTGCATTCCCTGATACTGCAAGATACAAGGATAATGGTTCACCATCCTCAAGCTTCATCAATAGAGGTGCGGTTGAGAGATACTGCTTCAAATCCTGCAGGGCTGCTTCATGCTTCTCACCCCACTCAAACTTTTTATTCTTCTTCAGGATATCATAGAATTCTTTACACTTTTCCGAGGATCTTGATATGAATCTATTTAAGGCTGCCACTCGTCCTGTTAGCCGTTGAACATCCTTCATATTCGAGGGAGACTTTATATTCAAGATAGCTTTGATCTGCTCCGGGCTTGCCTCTATCCCTCTTTTTGTCACCATGTATCCTAAAAACTTTCCTGCCCCCACTCCAAAATGACACTTTGCAGGATTAAGTTTCATATTATACTGGTCCAGGATATCGAATGCTCCTTTAATATCCTGAAGATGATCCTCAGCTTTCTTGGATTTGACCACCATATCATCAATGTACACTTCCATGGTGTCCCCCAGTTTGTCTTTAAACATCATATTCACCAATCTCTGGTACGTTGCACCTGCATTTTTTAAACCGAAAAGCATAGCAGTATAACAATAAATACCTGTTGGTGTCATGAAAGCAGTATCCTCCTGGTCCGAAGGTTCCATTTGAATCTGCTGGAATCCTGAGGATGCATCCATGAAGGTTAACATTTAATGACCGGCAGTGGCATCCACCATCGAGTCTATATGAGGCAGAGGGAATGGGTCTTTTGGACAAGCTTTGTTCAGGTCTGTGTAGTCTACACAGACTCTCCACTTCCCATTCTTCTTTTGAACCACCACCACATTTGCTAGCCATCTAGGGAATTTGACTTCTCTAATCATCCTGGACTTCAGTAAGCTTTCAACTTCCTCTTGGATAATTGCATTCCGCTCAGGGGCGAATTTCCTTCTCTTTTGTTGTATAGGCTTGAACGACCTGTCAATTCCAAGCTTGTGAGTAATAATGTCTTTAGATATACCTGTCATATCCTCATGCTTCCACGCAAACGTTGACATCCTGCATTTCAAAAAGTTAATTAATTGTTCTTCAATATCCTGAGGGATATTGGTTCCCACGAGCACCGAAATATCGGGATTATCCTGGTCTAGGATAATTTTCTTCACATCCTGCTCCGGATCCTCCACGATATCATGGGCCCACGTCTTTAATTGCTATGCTGCACTAGGTTTGGTTGAGGATTTCATCGAGGATGAGTAGCATTCTTTCGCCTCCTGCTGATCACCGTCGATCTTGACAACCCCCCAAGGGGTAGGGATCTTGATGCATTGGTGATACGTTGATGGAACGGCCTTCATATCGTGGATCCATGGTCTTCCTAGGATGATGTTATAGCAGGATAGAGAATCCATCACACAGAAACGTTGCATCTTGTTGACTCCTTCAACATATACGGGTAGCCTTATCTCTCCCACTGTGTTCCTAGCTTCTCCACTGAAACCAACGAGCACAGTAGACTTCGAAGTGATATCCATCGGAGACACATTCATTCTCTTCAGAGTCTCCAGTTGTATTATGTTGACGGAGCTGCCATTATCAACCAATATCCTGCGTACAAAATGGTTAGCCACATATAATGTTATTACCAGAGCATCATGGTGAGGATCCTGGACAGTATCCCTATCATCTGCATCAAAAGTGATCACTTTGTCAGTTGTGAGCGTGGTCATCCTGATAGGTTTGTCTCCCCTCTCGACCTTAGCTTCCTTTGCATGTCTCTTGGCCGCCGAATACGAAGTTCCGCAAATGTCGGACCCTCCTGAAATGAAGTTGATTATCTTGGCATCGGCGGGAGGTGATGCCGCTCGCTCAGGATCCTTCTCAGTATCCTGACCCTTATTCTTCTTTCTACCTAAGAGATCTTTCAAATATCCCTTGCTTAGAAGGTAGCTGATTTCTTTCCTCAGAGCGATGCAATCCTCAGTCATATGTCCAAAATCTTCGTGGAAAGCACACCATTTCGACTTGTCTTTCCAATCTGCTTTTTGTTGATTCTTTCGAGGCCACCTGGCTTTATCTCCCAAACCCTGCATAGCATACATTAGTTCAGGTATATTAACAGAAAAACAATATTCAGATAATTCAGGATATTCTTCAGGATCCTCGTCTTCAACATCATTCACTCTCTTGTTATCATTTCTGCCATATGGCTTAGAGCGATATGGTCTATATGAGGATTCCGATTTCCTGTTAGTCGATTCATATGTTGAGGATGCATTCATCTTTTCTTGCATTTTTCTGTCATCCTCCAACCGAATATATCTTTGAGCCCTGTTCCGGGCTTCATCCAGGTTCCTGCATGGGTTGTTAAGAAATCAAGAAACAGTTCTGGTGATGAATCTGATTCCATAAAATCAGAGGAGTCGCAGGTTGTTGTGAAAGATGAGAAGAAAGTTCCGCCAGTGGATGATGTGAATTTTCCACCACTGAATGCTAAAAATTTAAAATCTAAAATTGGAAAAGTTGAAATTTCAAACCTATTCTTTCCTAAAAAGAAAGATTTGGATATTGAAAAGGCCTTTAACCCTGCTGTGAAAAATATTTTTGGAAAAATGATTGAAGGGAAGGCTAAAGGGGTTAAGGAATTTTATCAATTGAAAAGGAAAGATACAACCCCAAATGAGACTGAAAAGGTTACACCCAAGGTTGGTCAGGCTTGGGTGGATATATAAGAAACCTGACTTGCCGGAGCTCCCAAGTTGGTAATCGCGGAGCATGAATCGACATTATTCTTAAAAATGTTTGTAAAATTTGTTTTGAGAAATGTGAATTGCCGGAACTCCCAGATTGGTAAGTGTGGAGTAGGAATCAGCACCTTGAGAATTCAACCAACAGATGGTATTTGGTTGAAATTGTTTGTTAGTGGATCTTCAAGTGGTTAATCAAGGTCATTAAGTTGAACTTGATTTAACTATCATTCAAAAGTGTTGGTAAAACAAAGTGATGAAGTAACCCCAAACATACAAATTGGTTGATAAACAGACTTATTTTCCAGAAAAACCATTTTGATTAAAATAAACTTAAGTGTTTTGAAATCATAATGGGAAAATAGTTTGTTGTGAGGGGGAGTTCTGATTGTTTATGCCAAGTGGATGTAGAATTCAGGTGATTCATATCAGTTGTCATGTTCTTGTACAGTTTTGTTTTGGTCAAAAATTACCGAAGCAATTAAGTGATCAAATTAGTTAAGTGAGGTAGTGTGCTAAAAAGTGTGTTGAAAATATGCTGGTTATGTTCTTTGGAAAAACAGTGTTCAGGATACGGCTCAGGATATCGAGCTGTATCTACGATCAAACAATGAGCGAAAAGGTAAAGTAAATGACACGAGATGTACGAGGAAAGCCCTTGATCAATCTAGACCGCCGGCATAAAACCTCGGGAGCTGACAATCGCAGCTGCCTAGTTCTTCTTATTGCTTTAAACTTCAGGATACAGTGCAGGATATAGATCAGATCGCTAAGTGTTACAATGAATTTGTGAAAGTTGCGAGAGAGCAAGTGTTAGAGTGTAGAGAGTGTGATTGTGATGTCCTAGTTGATCTGATATACCCACTATTTATAGTAACGAATTACAAACAATAATCCCTACAAATATGGGCTACTCCGAATATTCCATTATAGACGTTGTAAACCGAGTAATACGGCTCCAACGTCTTTCCTAGAACGACTTGGACCGAGTCCTCCGTGGAATAGGTCTTGTTAACGTTGCTAGCTTCTAACCCACGTACCTGCATTTAATCCGTTAGTGATCCTGAGGATACCATTCAGGATGTTACCAATATCCTGAATCAGCATCCCGGATGTAAACAGATACAATATAAACAGGATATATATCAAGATATTTTCCAGGATATGGGCTCAGAATTTCACCCATAACAAGTTTGTTTTCAATTTCTTTAAATGTTTTTGAATTTTATGGGGAGTAAGAAATTTTCAGAAAATCCAAAAACATTAGAAAATTCGAAAAAGCTAAAAACTTAAAAAATTCAAAAATGAGTTTTTGTTGCATAAAAGAGGAAATGATAGTACATCAGTGGACTATCACAACATGCTAAAGAAATGTAAAGTCAAAATGTAATAAACAATCTCACTGTGGATGTGTTAGTAGGTTTTTAAACATTTAGTAGATTGTGACGAGATATAAACCTAAATTTAAAACTTGCTTATCTCGTGGGGAACATTTTCTTGGATATATGGATAACCCTCGAAATCTTGTTTGAAAGATCCCTCTTTCTGAGATACTAGGTTTTTATACTCAGTGATATTTGGGGTATTATACCGGGACTTCTGCTGAATGGAAATTCTGACCTAGTCCCCGTATAATGCTTTCTGCAAAATGCTTGAAATACAGCAAAAGCCCTCAGCAAAAATGATTAAACAATAAAATTGATAATCATTGCTGTTGAAGAAAAGATCCTCTAAAGGGGACACACCAAAAGTCGAAGCCGTCATCTTTTTGCGTATACGGAAGTATCGACCTGATCTCTCACGGCCCTCGCAATTTAACCCTTTTACAGATATCTCACCTGTAAGACTGAATATTGGGATCTGGATACAGGAGTATATTCAAGTGATGGGACACGCGAATAAGTTTAAGTCCTTAAGACACTAATCGCATATCTCGAAACAGTTGAAATTTGTGTGAAAATTTAAGAGGACAAACATACTGACAATCTAGGTGAATTGTTTAGATCTTAAAATGAAATCAAGCTTAACGGTGTTAGTGATATGTCTCAAAATCTGATATGATCCTCTTGCACGAACTCACAAAAATATTGTCTGTAAATATTTCGTTACTGCATTTACTTTCATTCAAAAATCCAAAAAGATTTTCGACAACTGGTGTTGAAAAGCTGATTTTCGAAATACCAAGCGCTAAACATGAAGAACAGGTTTGGATAAGAGTGAGTGAAAATGATTGTTTGTGACAAGTGATTTTCAAAGAATAAATCATTTTGAATGTTTATCATAATAGTTTCAAAATTTTAAAGATTTAATCTTTGAGAAACTTATGTTTGAGGTAGAGATTGTGCAGATAACCTGAGCTGGAAGAGAGCCAGGTCACGATCTTGGAATGAATTCTGAATCTGTGATTTCCAGACTACGTTCCCAGCAGATTGAGAGGGGGAGTCTGAAGAACAAAGTGTCAGGTTATGATTCAGAGATTGCTGATGAAATATAAAGATTCAACATTCAAGAGAGAGGAGTTTGTTGATGACAGAGATTGAGGAAAAACGCTTACAATGAAGAATATTTCAGAGAGAAGCATGAAGACTGATAAAGACTGAAGGTTTGACAATTGAAGACTCGACACTGAAGACTCCGTCAACATCCGAGGGGGAGTTTGTTGGTGCATCCATCTGTCGCCTACGTCTTGTATCGAGTCTTGATTAGGATTAGTCAGTTTAGAGCACGGAATCCTAGAATATTGTATTTAGGAGTGATTCCGCTCGAAATGACATCTTGTCATTTCGAGCGAAACCACATAATGTCTGATTCCGCTCGAACTAGGTTAGCTGGTGATTTCGCTCGATCGGTAGCATTGTGATTCCGCTCGTATTGAATGTGTAATATTCAAGCGTAATTAGCATACTATGTATAGGTGTGTGTCTGGAGCGAAATTAGAAGTTAGTTCAGTTGTTGTCTTCCGGTGAGCCACGAAGTGCTGCAGAAGTGTTGTCAGGCGTGTAATTGGATTATTGATCAATAAAACAACAAGATTAAAGTGAATACGGCTGAGATAGCACCGAAACATTAGTTTCCGCCTCTTGTTTTGGATAAAAACTCTTCTGATCGACTCGTTCGGGTCGGAACACGATCCTACAGAGGATAAGCCAGTGTACACGAAAGACGGTAAAGGTGAGTTTTTGGGGTTTCCTTGCACAGTTTTCTGCTTCCTTCTTTTCTTTTCTTTCTTTTTTTTTTTTGAATTTTCCCCTGTTATCCTTATTGTAGTTGTCTCTCAATATGTTGTTGCCTTCGAGAGAGAAGGTGGGAAGATGGCCACTATCCCAAAAAGGGCTGATGAGAAGCTTTGGTATCTTCAAATTGTCAAGAATTTTGTTCTTCCTCGTGATGAAGATTTGGCCGCGCAACCCCCAACTGGCGCTGGTAAGTATTCGATTTTGTTTTCATGTTGCGGTGCTATTCTTTTGCGCGTGTGGTAATATTGCAGTGTTCTTCTTTAGTAGGTGAGCTAACCAACCTGGGCATAGGTCCTAAAAAGAAGAAACGCGCGCCCGCCACTAATGTTTCGCTGAAAAGGGCTGACACGACAAAAGCCCAGTCATCCAAGGTTAAAAATGTTGAAGGAGAAAAGAAAGGTACGCGCCATTCCTCTGACTCCTAGTGTGATTATGTAGTGGTGTCTGACTCATTGCTGGGACTTGCGCCTGTAGTTGTGAAGAAGCCAAAGGCGGAACCTAGGGATACTGCTGACATCCCTCCTTTAAACCCTGAGGACCCAATTGACTTAGAGTCAAGTCCCGAGCCTTTGTTGAAGACAATGGCGGGAAAAAGAAAACAAACTGACGCTGAGGCTGAAGGGCAGCCTGCCAAGAAGGTTCAAAGAAAGAAGATCACCAGAAGGGGCAATCTTGATGCCTTTATTGCAAAACCTCCTCCAGGTAGGCCTTTTCCTTATTTGCTTTTATTCGCATCGTATGTTTGTAATATGTATTTTGTTTTTGTAGAAAAACCAAGTTCTCCTGCACATGCGGAGCCATCATCCGCTGTCAATGAAGATCTTCCGCCTTCACCCCCCCGCGCCTCGATCAGCGAGCAGCTAGAAAGTACTCAAGCCGATGGTAAGGATGAGGCAGAGAAGACTACTGAATCAGGAAACCTTGAGGTTGAAAACCCTGTTAAGGTTGTGATGGATACAGAGAAGGTTGAAACTTCGGAGACTGCGGAAGTTGAGTCTATTCATCCTAAGTCTCTGGAAATTGCGGTATGCGGCCCATAGAATGGAAAGTCTACTCAGGAAGATCCTGTTACTATTTTTCCCTCTTCTGCTGTAAATGTTGAGAAGAGTTCAGCTGGTGATCAGGGTGCCTCTTCTTTTGATGAAGAAAACGACCCTCTCCCTCGAACAACAACTGCAAAACAAACAACCATTAGACTCGCCACGGGGAGAATGGGGGTTCTCTCCGTGACCACCCTCCGGCATGAGAATAAGTACAGGTTTTGATGAAGAAAAAGAAGTAATAGTAAAGTGAAGTGAATGTGACTTGAGGAATTGTACCTGAATTATCCTTTATTTACATCCGAAGTTTGGGCGGGGAAGTTTGTTGGCGGAGAACGTAACGGAAAGTAATTTCCGTAAACGGTTATTTCCCCCCATCGTTAATCACTAACGCGTTTGTGTGTGCACACAGATCGTGGTCATGACCAACGGTCGGGGTGATGCCATGTGGAAAGTGGGCAAGTGTGGATCTTCCTTTAATTTGGTGCCATCATCATGACTTTGAGAAATGCCTAGGATGATGCCACGTGGCCATTCGGTTATAACCGAATGGTGGTGCATGATAAAACCTTCTAGAATGTTTACAGCTGTAATCCCATGTGGCTTTGCTTCATGCTAATTCTGTTGTAATAGAAAGGTTATTTTTGTCCAAGTCTGGGTGACCTTTGCGCGGAGATATTTTATCCTAACTGGTCTGCTGTACGAGAGCTTGCGCAAGGATTTACTAGTTCCTTTCAGCCCGCGGGTGTTAAATGTTGTTTTCTTTTTAAGTTCTCTTTTAGAGAGCTTATTGATAAAGTTGTGGTATGGTCTCAAGCACCTGTGCAAGGTTGTTGGGACCTTACCCCTTCAATTATAAATTTATAATGCACCACAACAACATATACGGCTCCAATGCACCACAACAAGATATACGGCTCCTCAACAAGTAGCTAAGGAACCCATATTACAACAATTAAAGAAAAAACAGATAACATCACCTATTAATTCTATTAGCAGTAAACCCTGTGTGCAAACACGGGTAGTTTTTAGAAATTTTGCATACCCCATTTTTATTAAACGACGAATGACTATACATCACTTACATAAGTCATTTTATATCAAAATATGAAAACATTTCTTAACAATAAAAGGATTAGAGTTTCCCAACAATACAATGTCGACAATAAACACATGATAAAATACAATTATTACAATGTAACACGTATACCTGGTTTATTGGAAGATGGTACTTTATAGGACACCATGGACTTCGTAAAACAAAAGGCATACATTCAAATTGCTATAGTCCCATCAATCTAAACTTGTACAAAAGATCCACACTACCTGCTGTAATTCCCTAGCTTAAATAGAACATAAAACTTGTATGAAAAATACATTCAAGCTGGTATTTCTCTTGGCCTCTTTCATGCGACGTGCGGAGACTTGGATCGCATCTTGGTTGGCGTCTGATTGATAAAACCATACTTGACGAACTTCCTAATGTTTTGACCTGCAGTGATGAAGTGAAAAAATGATGGTGAACACTTAAAGAATATGATCAAGACAACACATAAATCAAAAAAAGTCACCATCCAATCAAATGAAGATAGGAAAACAAAACTTGAGTTGTGGACCGATGGTTACAAATGAACTAAGTTGTGGTTTCGGGTTGGGTTGGGCCTTTAGGTATGAAACCATGTATTTTTTGTTATTTTTTAGTGGTTCAAAAGTTTGTTTGACCAAAGTCAAACCACTGTTTTAACCCAACAGTGGTTTCAAACATTTGTTTTCTCCACAAAACACTGTTTTGACCAAATAGTTGTTTCAAACATCTGTTTTATTTTCTAACATCTGTTCACAAAAAATAGAGGTTTCAAAACATAAAACAGACCTTTTTCCAAATACATGTCACAACAAACAGAGGTTTCAACTTCTGATCGGTACATCGCCACAACTCTCACTCAACCTCTCTTTCCTCTTTTTATAACCACAATTTTACGTTGACAAGCATAGAAAGAGTACCAACCATTCAATAGAAAAAAAGTCAACATCTCTAAGAAAGAAAAGTCAAACATCACTGTCAAACCAGTTGGTCTACTAAATCACTTACTGAATCACTGATGAAAGAGAAAAGGATGACACAAAATAATATCTTCTCATGTACAAGAACGTATGTGCATGAAACACCAAGTCTTCACTTCCTTCCACTGGTTCCGATCCGAGGTTTACCTTTAACCTCGGATTCCTGCCACAGTGACATCTAAATAACAACTTTCTGTTAATCTCGACATATAAAGTATGATTACGTTTATAAAATAAAATCTTAAATATCTTTGTTGTAGTTGAATTATGATTTTCTACACCCTTGTTCCAATCATAACACACCTTAGCATAACAAATGTCATTCACATGCAATGACGCCCTTTAAAAGAGTATGGGGTGTTAAAATATGTTAACAATCGATAGCATAATTAACACAATGACTAGAAGAACCTATAACACAATGTATAGAAAACCCAAATATAATACTATCTTCATTTTGTCATACATGGTGTCATAGGTTCTGATAAGAATGCAATGGACATAAGCCAAATTAACATTATGTCATAAGTTGTAACAATAACACAATGTATAGAAACCTTAGTAAAAACGTAAAGACCAAAACACAGTTGAAAGACACAATGAGCAGAACCTTTAGCACAATACAAAGAAAACCAAGTAAAAATGAAATTTTTTATTTTATTTTTATATAACAATATCATACTCATATTAAAGATAAAAAAAACGCTCATTATTATGGTGAATTAAAAAAAACAAATGTCGTATGAAAAAGATATAGACGTTTTAAATTGATGGGGAAATTGGCATGTGCATTGCATATGGAGAGAGAAAGTCAATAAATATTAGATTCGTGTTAGAGAAATTTACGAAAATAGCTAAGGAATAAGTTTGACTTACCAAAATGGTCACCTCATGCGTCGGTGGAGCAGGGCATCACTGATTACGAGAGATCTTATGCGTCTGCAGGGCTCATTCATGCGTCCTCCAATGTATAAGTGACACGTGTCTCAATGACATCATGCGTCTCATGCGTCCGTGACTTATAAAATTTACTTTTAGGAGATTTGAGGCATCCCATGCGTCCGTGACTCATCCCATCATCTCATGCGACCGTTTGAGGCATCCCATGCGTCCGTCACTCATCCCATCATCCCATGCGTCCGTGACTCATCCCATGCATCCCATTTTCGTACTTGTTGCTTCATCCGATCCATACACGCATCCATTTAAATAATTAAGGACGCATAAGAGGCGTGATGCCCCGTTCCAACGACGCATGAGCTGGCTATTTCGGTAATTCAACTTTATTCTTGGCCATTTTAGTAAATTCCTTTTCATTTATGTCTTTCCATTCTTTTCCTTTCCCTGAATTAATCTAAACCCTCTCAATCTAAGATCAATAGACTAAAATACTTCTTACCTTGTGTTGTAATTTATATTTGATCCTAATCCATATATTTCAAGATTTCCCTGTTATATCATTTTTTTTCTATTATTGTTTAAGATTAAATAAAGAAAACAGAAAAAAAAAAAAAGACAAATACATAGTGGAAATGGAAGAATAGAATACATAGAATGATGCCGTACTTGACGTAAAGTTCGAAGCTTGATCAAAATTTAAAGGCTCATTCTATTCCCACCCCCCTATTTACTAATTACACCCCCCTATCAAAAACATCACATCCATCAATCATTTGGTTTTTGTTTTTAGCCAGTTTTGTCTTTTTGTTGTCTTTTTTTATTCATTTATTTAATTATTAGTTATTTAGTATTTGTTTGTATTTGTTTATTAATTAGTTATTATTATTATTATTATTATTATTATTATTATTATTATTATTATTTTTATGATATAGTATTTATTATTAGTTTTTATTGTTATAATTTATCAAATTATATTTATAGCTGTAACAAAAGCTATATAAAAATAAGTACTTTTTTACAAAATTATTATCATTTAATAATTTACATATCGAGGTTTAATCTATACTCCCCCAAATGTAGCAGGTTGTGCTATCCAAGACTTATACATATTTTGACGTGATTCAAATATATTCTCCCAGCCAGCTGCATCATTTTCTCTCATTAATTTTCATAGGTTGTTTGTGCTGGCAATTGGATACTCTCCTTGCAATTCTACCATTATAAAATGGTTACCATTCACGTGTGCAATTCTAATTATTTTTTTTTCTGGGAACTCGTGAGGGCCTCTCCAAAGCGAAAAACAAGTAGAACTGTTTCTTTTTTCTTGAGATAAAAAATGAACGATCACATTAAACTTGTTCGCAATCAAGAATCCTGCCTCTGGCATAATCATCCAGTGTTTTTCAGGTGCAAACCCCGATCCTGACCAAGCCAAGGACGTGAACACATCTTTGAATGAGCCTAAGAAAGCCTTAGTGTACTTATTTCTAAACTCGAGTAGCTCTTCCATCAGTGATCTCCGGATAAATAACCATTCATCTTCACCGTACCCGAGAGCAGAAGCTCTCGCCCGAAACCCACAATTTCCATCACCTAACACGTTATGTATGCGTGTAACATACGCATGGAAGATTTTTGGAATTAGATGAATATAGTTGTGCATCACCTGTGATGTTTGATCTTGGTTCAACCCCATGAAGTCATAGCCTGGCGCACTTGTAGAGTTGGCGAAAGAACTTTGTCCGACAATATCTTGGTTCAACCCCATGAAATCATATCCCGGTGTGTTTAAAAGGTTGGTAAAAAAACCTTGTCCGTCTGTATCTTGTGTCATGAACGGACTTGGTTCACCAGGATCGTCCTTGAATGGTTTTTTTCCGTAAATATCTTGATTTATGAACGGACTTGTTTCACCAGGCACTTGATATTTCATGTCTGGACTGATGTAACCAACATAATCATCAGTCTCTAGATACCCGAATGAACTATGTCTCCAAGGCTCTTGAGTGTAATCCTGCTCTTGATAGTTCGTAAATGAACTATGCCTTGCAGGCTCTTGAGTGTAATCATGATCTTGGGAGTTCCTAAACGGACTGTGCCTTGGAGGCTTCTGAGAGTAGCTTCGTTGAAGGGGCGGTTTAGGAATTGCAGGGTTTGGTATTGTTTGTTGTTTGGATTTTGTAGTTGGTCGTCCACGAGTATTTTTTTAACATCAGGCTCTTCAACAAAAGGTATACTTGGATTGGTTAATGCTTTTAACTTTTGTAGTAAACTTTGCTTTCCAGGCATGGATCGATTATCGAAGGCTTGTTTAAAACTTTCCAACTCGACGTCACAAGTAATATCCTCACAATATACTGGTAACTCGAGTTTCCTCCAAAATTCATCGACCGAATCTAAAGGAATAGATTAACCTGCATTAAAACATAAGTTGTCAGCTTTTAAATATTACCAAGCACATCGACCGAATCTTAGTTTAATACACTGACCTGCTTTCTTATACTTTGAGATTTCACAAGCACATGGTAATCCATAACACTTACGAACTTGACAACGACAATGTGAACGCTTTAAATGACGCTCTGCTATTATTATATCAAGTGCTTCATGAGAAACAGAGCCATGTAATAGCTTCAACATTGGTAGGTTGTGTTTATGCATTAGAACAGTTCTACTTTTTTCGAAGCTATCTTTAACAATTGTATATTGCGAGTTCACTACTTCATCAATGTGACGAACAATCTTATCTAAGGTACAATTTGCTGAATTCAAGAATTTTTTTAGCTTGGCATGTTGGCTTTCAGCTCTGTTAGTTGTCTGAAGATGTACTTTTATTTGAAAAAATAAGCTAATACGCATTAAGATTTAATGAAATGATGTTTTGAATATATTTCAAAAAGTATAACCAATAGGGTGACTTTCTAAATATATTTGTAACGACGTTTGACGTGTTTTTGTTGATTATATAAATTTTAGCTTGATTACATGACCCGACCCAACCCAACCCGATATGAACCGAATTTTTTTATATACCTCGGGGCCTAAAATTTTAAAAAATTTTATAGGTTATAATAATAATAATAATAATAATAATAATAATAATAATAATAATAATTCATTACTAATAGTAAATAATAACAAAAAGACACTAAAATATAATAAAAAGACAACAAAAAGACAAAAAAGACTAAAAACAAAAAGCAAAGGATTGATGGATGGATGGATTGATGGATGTGATGTTTTTATAGGGGGGTGTAATTAGTAAATAGGGGGGGTGTGTATAGTATCACCCAATTTAAAATTCTTGTTTATTTCCCTCTGAACAAAGCCGTGTCCCTTTGCACTACGTACTATTTGCAACTTAGAATGACCGAATCAGACAAGGCGCCTACGATCTCCGATCTGCCTGAAGGCTGCGTGACGGATATACTATTGTCGATCACGTCACCTCGCGATGCCTGCAGAGCTGCTTCCATCTCCAAAGCATTGAATTTAGCGGTTGATTCTGACGCTGTTTGGGAGCGGTTTCTGCCACCGGATTACCATGAAATCATCGCGAGGGAGGTTTCCCCAGTAGTTTTCGAGTCTAAGAAGCAACTCTACCACCTGTTATCCGAGTCGTATATCATCCTTGATCGTGGTTATTTGGTAAGTTAAACAACCTGGTGATCCATCACTTGAATTGTGATCTAAATCAGTTATGGCAGTCGATTACCTAACTAGGTTGTTTCTTTTATGATTTAAAAAAGTTTGGGGCCCTTATTTTTTTAGGGTAAAGTTCTTGTACAAATAATCTTAACATACTAAACATACAAATTGAAGGAAAACTCAAAAAGACAAGGTGACATTTTTGTAATTATCAATAACTATCAAAGTTACTCTACAAATATACCTAAAAAAACCTAACCACTCTCCCCACCCCCAAAAAAAACCTAAACCCCCCACCCCCCAAAAACCTAAAAAAAAACATACCCCCCCCCCAAAACCTAAAAAAACCTAACCCCCCTCCCCCCCCCACCCCCCACCTCCAAAAACCTAAAAAAAACCTAACCCCCCCCTCCCCCAAGCTAAAATGCTAAAAACTAAACCCCCCAAAAAACCTAAAAAAATATAAAAAAACACACAAATTATTTTATTTTATTTTTTTAACATTTTTTATTAAAAAATCGCTACTTTTAGTAGCAGCCAAAAAAAAAATTTTTTTTTTTTTGCTAACGAAATGTAGCGATTTTTTAATAAAAAATGTTAAAAAAATTTGTGTTTTTTTACGTATTTTTGGTTGTAACTTTGATAGTTGGTGGTAATTACAAAAATGCCACCTTGTCTTTTTGGGTTTTCCTTCAATTTGTATGTTTAGTATGTTAAGATTATTTGTATTTGATCTTTTGCCTATTTTTTTATATAGTCTGGCTGCCAAGTTCATTGATTTTGTAATTTTTTTGGATTTAACTGTTAACGTAAGATTGATCTTCCATCCACAGGGCTTGAAGCTAGATAGGCAGAGTGGGAGAAAATGCTATTTGTTGGGGGCAATGGACTTATCAATTGCGTGGGGTAACGACACTCGTTACTGGGAATGGGGACATATACCTGAATCAAGGTCTTCCTCCCTCTCGATGCTTGGCTTTTTTCTTTAAGGGAAAATCAACAAAACAACCCATTTGACCAAGAAATTTATGAAATTGACCTTGACTTTCTTGAATTACCAAAATAGCCTTGCCTTTTCGTCTTTGGCACCATCTTTAATATACAACTTTACTCATGTCCATGTTGGTTCAGTTCTGTTTGTGCATGAAGGAAAACAATATAAATCATACCTGTCACAGCAGATAGTGCAGAGGAGAATCCAGTAATGGAGTTCGACATGCTTGTCATCTTGATCTGGTTCCTCCTTAGGGTGCTAACTGATGATGGGGACTTAGAAAACCAAAAAGGGTATCGGTTATGGAGAGGAGGTTTTGTGATGATGTTATGGCTAATGGGGTGGTGTAATTGTGTAACTGAGTAACCCCTAAACCTCCACATAACTCTCCTTATATAAGCACCCAGGAGGAAACCTAATTAGTTACTAAGGGTAATATGGTCCATCAACAATTACCAACTAATTAAATAATAGGTTCTAATATATTTTGATCTCTATAATGCAAATGATTATGATGGCTATAGATTAAATATTAAACATAATATATTTAATCTTACATTCTCCCACTTAGCCGAGTAATCATTTACTATGAGTATTAGATAAGCCTGATCAGGAGTTAACACTCATTTTAGCCTTAAACAAGTACTATAGCAGAAAAATACAGCCGTTGAATCATTATGCGACTCAGGACCCCCATTAATCATACTATAGCCTTAATTTAAAACCTAATCATCATGATCAAAATACGCGTAAGCCCTTTGTTTGATTTGTAACTTTTATTTGTCTATATGCCATTATACCGGTTGAACATATTCTAACAGACATACAAAATCAAACTTGAGGAAAATTAACTAATACTTAGTCATTCATAGTACGATATGCAATTGCGCACGACTTTTAATTAATACCCGTCTATGAGCTCTCTTAATAAGACTTATGGGTAATAGCCCTTCAGTTATAGGATCCTTAAGCATATCATGAATGTATTCGATACAAAACTTAGTTTCCTCAATTCGTTCATAAACGAATAATTAATTGCGTATCGAAACTTAATGCAGCACCTCTTGAACTGTTACTGTTCAAGGAGTTATGGTAGCTGACTTTATCACACTAATTCTTCAAAACATTATATGGAGTTAATAAACTTATGAGTCCACTGATTAAATTTCCAACAACATTTAGTGGCCATGTTATGTCGTTATAACTTAGGTTGTTAATATCAGTGCATTATGACTCCTCCATGAAATAGGTTTTGTCTGCTGACATAAAGATATACCCGAAACTGCATTTTATAATCTTTGAATATCTCAAAGTTAGAGTAATAAACCGGTTTTAATTCTCACTTCTTCTTTAAATTGTAGTCTCTCGTTTCTTTTAAAGATATTGTAATACTCCATTAGATGCTACACATTAATCTAGACATATCTAGTGTGTTGCAATATGAGTAATATCTAAACGAGTATAGACTTAAACTTACATAAGGCTTCTAATTAATGAAGCATAAATAAATAATCTCATTTATCCTATTATCCTCTAAAGGAGAGCAATATTGATTGTTACATATGTAAGGACCCATTTAATGTTAAACTTATGGAACGAAACTAATATCCCATTGGGTCTATCTCAGTATGTTATGATATCAATCACGTAAGAGATATCTCTGAGTTTTATTATATCAAAGTTTGTGTTAACAATGCTTTGACTTATGTAACATATGCTTGTCAAAGAATGTCATCTATATAGACAAGTTTATTTTAGTTGCTCCCACTCATCTTGAGGTAGGTACATTAATCCACTTGATTCTTGATGAAAATAATTACGTTAGCTTTTCATCACATTATGATGTTTGCATTAACCCATACATGGATATTATTGGCTTACAAACAAAGTGTTCTTTAACCTTCAGTTTGAAACTTTAGGTTGTTATCTAATGAACATGTAAATGTGTCAGCCATTTATTAGGGAAAATCGTTTTAATGTTCATCTAATGTAGCTTAAAACTATTATAAGCTACTAGAACAGTGATGATCCTCAAAGAAATCTTTTGTTAGATATGCAATAAAGATTCTTTAATAATTTATCTCTTCCTGAGTACAACCTTTGACAATCAATCATACTTTTGAGTGTCTTAACGCTTATATTAGGATTTGGTTTAGTCATGAACACTCTTAGGTAACTTAATCAAATCCCAAACGTAATAAGAACACACAAAGTCAGTTTCACTATAAAACTGTTTTATTCCATTCAAATGATTGATTTACACTAATGGCTTAATTTGAAGAGATAGGATCAGTAAACATTTCCAAAATCCATTTCAACTTCAATTAGGGAGGTTATGTAATCATCAAAGTTAGTAGGCTTTTAAACCTAGATGACCTCCTGAGTTGATTATTGGGTTCATTAGAAGTTTCAATTTTATGGATTAGCTCTTGGTTAGGTTGCTATCATTTTCATTCTAAGTTTGTAAGAGTTGGTGCAGTATAGTGTACAAGAGGTGTAATCGGAGTTAAATTCGGAGTGAATTTAATGACACTCTTCCCCCCGCCTCTTGTATTCCTTGCAAGTCATAATAAGGACTGTGACTGCTCCCACTAACCTTAGAAATCTTTAGGAACTCAGCATGCTTAGGGTCAATACTTAACGACCAACAAATTCTAATAGAGAAAACAAATTAATGACATTAGTCGTTGTAGTTTCTCTTGTTGAGGATTATGTTAGTTTAGGTAAGAAATCTAAGTGCGCCCACAATTAAGCAACAATGAAACTTTTGTAAGAGTAGCATTAGATTTAAGGAGATAAGGTTTTATTGAACAGTGTCGTGATGGAGCGATGTCTTGTACAAGAGGTGGAAATTTAAAAATTTTCAATCCCCCATCTCTTGCAACTATTGCAAGTTATTATTAAGACACTTAATGCTCCCACTGATCTTTAATATCTCTAGAATGCTACAAGAGAAGTTTCAATGAGCTACGTGACGTGGGAACCTATCACATATACGTTAGACTTTATTTGATTTCTTTAATGTCCAGATATCATAAGAAACTTTAAGGACATATTTAATAGAAATCTGATTAACTACATATATGAATAGAGTTCTTCTAAGACCGTAGGCCATATGCGACAAAATTTAGATACAAGTTGATAGTCTTTCAAATGATAAATGAATTATGTCTGAATATTCCATTTGGAATAAGTTCCACGAATGTCAATGAATGACTTATGATGGACCCATACTTATTCCTTAAGCCAAGTAATATTTAGGGCTGTAACGTCATGATTTAGAATCACTGAAAATGAGATTAGATGAAAAAATCATCCTCATTAACCATGTTATGATTTCTCATGAATTTTGGTTCTAATGGATGAAATTTATAAGTCTCATTTTCCTTTTGTCAAATTCTCATTTGCATGATGACAAAAGTTGTGAAAAAGTAAGGTATCATCTAGTTTCATCACAGTAATGTTTCTATCCAGATATTTAGAACAAATAAGATGAGAATTTAAGATAAGTGTGACTTTATGTTGACTATGCAAACCTCACAACCTTCATAACATTGCTTAATTATGATACTATATTCTGATTAATCAGAATATATAAGGTATCGAAAAGCGTTGTTGGAAGACTGTTCATTATGGTTCTTATAGTCTTAACATTTAATTTTGTCACTAACTCTCATGTTAGTTATTTGTCGAGTTCTGGTAAGGAAACGTATGGAACTAGAGTCAACTAATCATGTGTTAATTGGAATATTAAAATTATCAGACTTAAATATCATTAGTAAGTTACTATCTAATCAATTTTTCCAACTGTTCTTTAGAATAATGGATAGTCTCGTTGCTTATGCCTAGTCTAATGACATAATTATGCAGTGAGATTTTCCCTTGAAGAACCTTAACGTTGGGATTAACACTGGTAATTTGTCTATGGACTTTAGAACAATCCTCTCGTAAAGTTCTTAGTGGTTGTAAGGTGAATAACATCTTATTTTCCAGTTTCAAACATTTATTTCTATGTACATATGTTGCTTATCAACACACTCGTTGTACTTTGGTACTTTTGAGTGTTATAGCTGATTTATAATGCATCAAATTGTACAAATGAAAACTTAGTATGTAATGTACTGGAAAATGTACTTATTTCCATGCGTAAGCCCTTAACTTTATGGGTCATGGTATTGTACATTATAATATATTCACATATACCACTTAACCATATAATTTATAATTAGTTAAATGAAGACATGTACCTTAGGAGTTCTTGTAATTATTCCACAATTATAGATTAGTCTTAGGAAAAAAATTAATCTGGAATAACTTTAATGATAGCAATTATATTAGAGAGTTCTTGATTATCATAAGAGACATCATGTTCGATTTATCCTAATCATCATGCTCTACTTTTCTTCCATAGTGCCTTATCAGAAGAGAGCAATAAGGTTATCGTGTCTTAAGAGATAATCAAGGACTTAATTTAAGAGCTAATTCTCATAGAAACTTTAAATAAAGCAAAACATTTTAGGCTTAGGAATTAGAGTGGATGAGATATAGATTTATAGAAGAAAATCATAGTGAGTAAAAATATGGGTACTAAGAATAAGGCAGACAAAATGATCACAAAAATTAATTGAGGATCATTAATATAAGGATCATTATGTGAAGAGGTTGTGATATGTCTATTACTAACATCAAAATAATAGACTACTTAAAGTTCTACTTAAACAAAGACAAAACAGCTTTGGCCAGAAGTGTAATCATTTAAGCATATGTGCAAAGTGGTTGTAACAAATCAGCTTTGGCCAGAAATTGAGACAAACACTTTAATTATGCACTTGTTGAGTATGCCATCTATGAATGAATTAGATCAGCTTTGGCCAGAAATAAAGACATTCATGCTTATGATGCACACACAACATAGCTTTCGTAATACTTGGATGATAAGTAGATGCATCAAGTCAGCTTTGGCCAGAAATGATGCATCAGAAGCTCATTCAAGTAAAGCCATTTTGGTTTTGTAAAACATTATTTGATCCTCATTAATTAACTAAATAATTACAAAAACCAATCATTTAATAGCAAACCACCCGTTAGCGCGGATCGAACTCCGCGGTGAGTTCGCTGGGGGTTGCGGGGAACAGCGTGCCCCCGCCCGGGGTTCGGGGCGGAGCCCTGAAAAATTTTTTCTTTAGTTCACATTTAAACAGCTTAAAATAATGAGATTTCGAGTCGCAACTACGGTCTCGACTAATGACGTTATGGTTGTGAGTCGCAACTACGGTCTCGACTAATGACCTTTTGCTCTCGAGTAGCAACCTCATGGTTGCGAGTAGCAACCTCATGGTTGCGAGTAGCAACCTCATGGTTGCGAGTAGCAACCTCATGGTTGCGAGTAGCAACCTCATGGTCTCGAGTAGCAACCTCATGGTTGCGAGTAGCAACCTCATGGTTGCGAGTAGCAACCTCATGGTCTCGAGTGATGACGTTATGGTTGCGAGTAGCAACCTCATGGTTGCGAGTAGCAACCTCATGGTTGCGAGTAGCAACCTCGTTAACAGCTGTTAATTCTGATATCATAACTGAAAATTCGAAATCTAAGGGATTAAGAGATATTCTTTCCTGTTTTAAGCTGATCTAATTTTGTCAACATATTTCGAAAATAATAACTGTTTATCTAATAACAGTTTCGAATAAAATTAAAAGATAAAATTAGATCAAACATGGAAAAAAACACCCATTAATCCTAAATCATTCCAAAACATAACAGAATACTTCGAATTTTCTCATGAACATGATGAACCCTAATCATAAAAAAATAAAATTCTGGAACCCGAAACCTGAATTTTCTAAGACTTCTAAACAGATTTCGGTTGTAAAACATGAACCCAGTTAAAATCGAATGAACATATGATTATTTTTCACGAAAACTAAGATCTCGAGTCGATGTTCATGACTCGAAACGGCTGTTAATTTCATAAAGTTTCAAAATTCCGTTTTCCAAGTTTCAATCCCAGAATTATGGATACAAAACAGAACTGACTAATCAACATATGCTCTGATACCACATGTTGGTTCAGTTCTGTTTGTGCATGAAGGAAAACAATATAAATCATACCTGTCACAGCAGATAGTGCAGAGGAGAATCCAGTAATGGAGTTCGACATGCTTGTCATCTTGATCTGGTTCCTCCTTAGGGTGCTAACTGATGATGGGGACTTAGAAAACCGAAAAGGGTATCGGTTATGGAGAGGAGGTTTCGTGATGATGTTATGGCTAATGGGGTGGTGTAATTGTGTAACTGAGTAACCCCTAAACCTCCACATAACTCTCCTTATATAAGCACCCAGGAGGAAACCTAATTAGTTACTAAGGGTAATATGGTCCATCAACAATTACCAACTAATTAAATAATAGGTTCTAATATATTTTGATCTCTATAATGCAAATGATTATGATGGCTATAGATTAAATATTAAACATAATATATTTAATCTTACAGTCCAGCCCTTCATCTCCAGTGGCATAGTTGCATCTCCTACACCATATGGCGCAACACATCACCTCTTGCGCCTTCTCTTCATTTCATTTGAAAACTCAAATATAAAACACCATTTGTGTTGTCTCTCATGCGCCATCACCTCCTACGCCACTTTTTCTCTAGTGCCATTTTTTGTCTCCTGTGCCAAAAAGACACATGCTGATCTCTTGTTAAGTGGTAATTCAACACATTCCGTGGCTATTTTGACAATTCCTTTAGTCAACATGACTATTTTAGTGATTTTCCCTTTCTTTAAAAGGGGACCAAGTGCTTGGTACCAGGGATCAAGTGATCTATGATATTTTTGTCTTTTAATCTATTTATGTGTAAGACAAACTGAAGATTGACCCCAATTTACTACACGTATTTAAAGTACGACCCCCGTAAAATAAAATACTTTGTCCGCCATTGTCTGCACATATGATCTAAGCCAAAAGGCCCGGCGAAACTTATATTAATGTGTAACTATTGGTGTAGGTTTGCGGACGTAGGCATACTTAGAAATGTTTGGTGGCTTGATATCCAAGGCAGAATAGCAAGTGCAATGTTGTCCCCAAAGACAACGTATGTTGCATATCTTGTCTTTCGAATAAGTAGGGATTCATGGGTACTTTCTACACCTTGAAAAACAATAGTTAGCTTTGGCGGGGTAAGAAATGAGACGACTAATGTTTATCTTCAGCAACCACATGCGCGCGGACAACCACATGCACATGTACACGCTCGGGGAGCGAGAAATGATGGATAGATGGAGATCGAGTTAGGTGAATTCTACTGCGATGATGGAGATGAATGTGAAGTTGAAATGGGGTTTCAAGAGCGTCGTGAATATAAAGGAGGCCTTATTGTGGAAGGCATTGAGGTTCGGCCTAAATAGTGTTTGAAATAAATTGTTGTGAATAAAAGACTTGTTGATAATATGTTGTAAATGGTTAACAATGTCGTTTAAACGCTCATTTTATGTAATACTAAGTGTTGTACTTTTATTTACTTTTTCAAGAAAGTGTAAAATACAATGGCGTTTATCGTGTTTTGTGTACGCGAGGAGGAGATTAAGAAGCGTGTCTTCCCATTTTTACGCGACCACTAAGCAACGTGTGTGATTATGGTTAGGCATGCGTGATTTAGGGTTTTGTTCATTCGTGATTTTCGGTATTTTGTTTTTGTTAATGCGTGATTTATGTATTTTTTTTGTCATGCGTGATTTTGAGTTACCCTTGTGTGATTAGGGTTTGACTTTTATAACATGCGTAATTTACTCGCGTACGCATCACACGTTAAGTACTATTATACGTTAACCTTCCCCTACTTTTTTTTATGTATGATATAATAAAGAAAAAGAAAATAAGCTAACTTTTAGTTGTTTAGATTCTAGAACATTAATTTAATTCTTCAAATCAAACAAGGAGATAACTCCCAACTGGGAAAAAGTCTATTGGCAATTCGATCAGTTCACGCAAGTTGAACACCAACTTGTATTTTGAGAACTGAAAACTTTATATACATATTTTTAGTCAAATAAATGTAACTAGTTGAAAATTCCGAGTTAAGATCTAAAAACCAGACTTGCGGATCGTCTAGTGGATTGAATCTATGAGCAGGACGACGACCTACAAAACACTGTAGAGTTGGGAGGGTGTTGGGTTATATAAGATCTGCTGATGATGAAATAAGGTGAAGTACAATCATTGGTTCAAAAGTTTCCCTAAAACAACTACCCAAACTACTGATACATGACTGCTTCCTTCAATAACAGAGAATAGAAAAATAAGCGATGGAATGCAAAAGTGCTAGTCAACAGCCAAGTCAACAAATGTCAAGACTGAAGACTAGAAGATCAAGTCAACAAGTCAAAGACCAGAAATTCCTGGATTCCTAGAAATGCTGGTTCTCACTAGTAGTTCTAAGGAATCCAACTAATTTCACTTATTCTCACTAAAAGCAGTAGTTTAATGTAACAGTGTCACTATCCACCAGTTTTACTAACTGTTGGCACTTATATCATCTAATGAGTTGTTAGGGGTCACTTTCATGTTGATAACACTAGCAGTTCTCTCCCCTTATATATACAGTTCCTTGTATTCAATGTAAAGTAATACTAATAGGCTTTGAGCATAAGAACTTAGTGATAGAGAATGCAACTGGTGAGGGAGATTTATTTCCCAAGTGTGACTCCACACTAGGTCATTAATAAATACGGAAGGAACAAATATGGACAGAAATAAGCAAATTTGAACAAGATAAAAATCCAAAATAGATCTGAAAAATGCTTACCTCAGCAATCCTTCTTTACCTTTTTCAGAAAACTCAAACCTAATTACCATCCATCATAGAAAACTCAAGAAATAGATAAAGAAACAAGGAAAATCTCTAGAATAAGATGAAAACCCTAGAACATGGAAAACCCTCTAGAACAACGAAACCGATCAAGAAACTAACCTCCAAAACACGAAGTCTACAGTGGTAAGAACATAAAAGACTTAAACATTACAAGATTTACAAATAAGACCCTGAACAATCTTTAGACGGCAGAATCCAACACTAATCACCAAACGTGCACTTACAAATTATCGCCTTGAAAAATCCGATCAAGTGGATTGGACTTGTCAAAGAGGGGAAGTAGGATTTTGGGCGGACGAAGAGAGGTGTTTGGTGGTTGTGTTTGAGGTTTGGGGTTTATTTGAGGTCCCTGTAGATTAGGGTTGCGGGTAAGGAGGCTTGATTGGGATATGATGGCTGAGAGTTGTGTGAGGGTAGTGTTCAAAGTCTCAATGTGGGCACTAAGTTGAGCTGCAGTTTGGGCTGCGGGGGAATCAATGTGGTCCAAGAGGGTTTAGAGGCCCTCATGAGCAACAATTTGGTCTTTGCGAGGGGATGCATGGAGGATGGAAAATGAGAGCACCGATTGTTAACCCTTAGAACTGGTATGACTCCAAGAACTGGGATACGAGAGAGACAAGTCATTGGAACAATTTTCTATATTTTCGTTTTATTCCATTCGTCCATCCTAAATACACGACAAAACATAAATGTGCAGCTACTAAATCCTAATATGCAGGGGAACATGCGAACAATGGTGACATAGGCATGATGGAAGACGATGCATGGATAATGGAAAAACACACGCAGTAAATACAAGTTTAATGTCCAACGTAGATATCCACCAGATGGGATACTGTCACACCCCCAAAATCCACCTGCGGAGTATCACCGCTTGGGAGCGTGACTGACCAGGATCAAGCCACCAATCATATAGAACAATGTGTAAAGTAAAAGTAATTGCAAGTAAACCAAACCAAATCCATATGAAAGGTGTTTCAAAACATAAGTATGTTATCACTGTTTAGCAGAAGCGTATAAATAAAACCCAACATAATAA
This sequence comes from Helianthus annuus, assembly GCF_002127325.2. NCBI lineage: Eukaryota > Viridiplantae > Streptophyta > Magnoliopsida > Asterales > Asteraceae > Helianthus > Helianthus annuus. The sequence goes on along the minus strand of NC_035447.2, from coordinate 96,101,698 downwards.
AGTATGGATGTCATAAGTGTTTAACAAGAAAATCACGATCCAAGCCCACAACGACCAGCTCCTCCCTGTGCAAGCTCCATGTATCTAACGACCTGCAAGGCATGTAACAGAGGATCAACAACTAGTTGAGAGAGTTCACAGAAAGTAAATGCATAATAGTAAGTTCGTTTGTAATCATGTGGCTCTACTGGGCCGATAGTACGTTCTATTGGTGGGGGCTTCCCATGTTGTATATCCACTAGACTATTCATAACCATAAGTGTTCTACAAATCCCGAGAACAGTAATACGTACAAGTTTACGTAGGTTTTACGTAAGTATCCTTCACAACCGAGGATAGGGGTACGCGGGGGTTTACGTAGATTTTACGTAAGTGCCTGACACAACCGAGGCAGTAGTGAGTATCAGTTCACGTAGGTTTTACGTGAGTGTCCTTCGCAACCTGAGGACATGTGAGCAATACAAGTATACGTAGGTTTTACGTATGTGTCCTGCACAACCGAGAATGATGGTAGGTAGTCTAGTAATAGTGTATGTACAAATCTATTCCACCTTATTCCTTTAATCCCATTCCCAAGCCCTGGGAATCCCATGCCTTAGTAAGAGGGTGTGAACTCACCTTGGTTTGCTCGGTAAGTTAATCTATGTGCTCAAAGTAAATCAATCACGTCCTAAAGTACGCACATAGGTATAATCAGTTCATATTCACGAAGTTGTTCACTTATATGTATAATCACAGAAGTACTAAATATGTATTCAATATCATACAAGTCAAGCATATCATTGAATAGCAGTTAATCAATCCAGTTAACATTTAATAGTTAAATTAGGTTACTGTGCAAAGTATTCAAATTGGCGAGACACAGGTTTTGGCGAAACACATAATTGACGAGACACATTCTGTTTCGCCAACTACCCTTGGCGAAACACCCCTCTAATTCGTCAACATATCCTTGGCGAAACACTTTCTGTTTCGTCAAGATCCCCTTTGGCGAAACACGCTCTTGTTTCGTCGGAACCTTAACTGATCTAGCAAGTAACAAACAACATCACAACAACCTAGATGCCCTAGTGGCCGACATCTATCTACCGCCGCCAAACATCATTGGACCAACAATATCAAACTCATTCACTAAAAGTAAGTCGGCATATGCCCAGTTGTCAGATCCATCATCATCATCACAATAAACAAAGATCAAGTTTGAAAACAATCACCCATCACATGCTTGACCGTCCACCACTACCAATCAAATAATTCATGGAACTTTGTGCACCCTAAATACATATATATACTAGCCGACATTTCCACATGCACATTCATATAATCACACGCAATTCAAAAGAAAACATGTTGGCTGACAATTGCTTAAACTCACATGCACTGTTCGTAGACTTATGATGTTATTAATAATTGTGTAGTGTGCCACCATTTGATGATTAGACCAACCCTAGATCCAGCCGATACATGGACCAATGACACACGACCCTTTATTCAAATCGGTGATATGAAAATATATATAAACTATTTAATCATTGCATGGCCAAGATTATAAACAAATTCGCAGATCATTCACTAACACATTAATATCATTCCTGTTATCACTAGCAGACACACACGGCCGACCACTTCATCCATTAAACATAACAGTTGTGAACAATAACATGTATATACATACATAACATCATCAAATCTTACGTTCATAGTGATAATAAACAAATCGCTTACACAATTGCCTTTATTCAAACAATAGTTCACTAACCGAAAAAGGAGAGTCGCTAGACTGATCGAATGGAGGGGTTTGGAGTCTTGCAATTGCCGTCACGCAATGGTGGAGGAATAGGGTTTTCAGTTGCTTAAAATGTCTCGAATGAAACCATAATGTCTTATAAATATCATATTTGGGCCCTTACTGGGCTTCACGAATCGCGGGCCGGCGAATCAGACCACTGTTTCGTCGCGATGCTGTTGGCGAAACGCCATTCGTTTCGTCGAGTTCGAGTCATGGCGAATCGCTTGATTCGTCGGGTATTACGTGATTTAATCGGTCTAAGTGTTTTATTATAATTCTAATATTATATTTATAACCACAAGAAATCACATATATGCACAATGACAATACGTTTCATTAAAACACAACGCGTACAGTTACAAGTCCAACAAGTCAACCAACTAAACAGTCAAAGTCAACGTGCAATAAATGTGGAAGTGAAAGTCAGAAATTTCGAGTTGTCACATTATCCCCAACTTGAAAGAAATTCCGTCCCGAAATTTGGTACATACCCACTGAAGAAGCTAGATAGGTTGCATCGTTCACTGGTTTTCCTGGGGTGTCACATCCTCCCCCCGTTGATCTGGAATTTCGTCCCGAAATTCCGTAGTAGTAGCTTCAGCCTCAGTAGTGGTTGTATTGGTTTTGAATAACTGGGGATACTTTTCTGTCATCTGGTCTTCGCGTTCCCAGGTGTACTCTAGGCCACGACGGGAGTTCCAACGAACTCGAACAAGAAGGATTCTTTTGCTTTTGAGGACCTTAACATCCCGGTCCGTGATTTCAACTGGCTCCTCGACAAACTGCAACCGCTCATCGATAGTGAGTTCCTTAAAAGGAACTATGAGGGTCTCATCTGACAGGCACTTCTTCAGATTCGACACGTGAAATACATTGTGAACTGCACCGAGTTCAGCTGGTAGGTTTAGCTTGTAGGCCACTTTGCCTATTTTCTCAAGGATCTCGAACGGTCCGACATACCGCGGATTTAGTTTGCCCGGTTTGCCAAAACGAACCACACCCTTCCAGGGTGAGACTTTTAGTAAAACCCGGTCCCCGACCTGAAATTCCAATGGCTTCCTACGCTTATCCGCGTAGGCTTTCTGACGGTCGCGAGCTGCCGCCATACGTTGCCGTATCTGTGCAATCTTTTCGGTGGCGTCCACTACAATCTCTGGACCCGTGATCTGACTATCTCCCACCTCTGCCCAACAGAGAGGTAACCGACATTTACGCCCGTACAATGCCTCAAATGGAGCGGCTTGAATGCTGGTGTGATAGCTGTTATTATACGAAAACTCCACCAAAGGGAGATGCTTTTCCCAGCCGTTGCCGAAATCAATAACACATGCCCGAAGCATGTCTTCAAGGGTCTGGATCGTTCGCTCAGACTGCCCATCCGTCTGAGGATGATATGCTGTGCTCATGTCTAATCGTGAGCCAAAAGATTTGTGCATCGCTTGCCATAGCTCTAACGTGAATCGTGCATCCCGATCCGAAATGATAGAGGTGGGCACCCCGTGCCTCGAGACTACTTCCTTCAAGTATATGTCTGCTAATGTGGAAAACTTGTCTGTTTCTTTAATTGCCAGGAAATGAGCAGACTTGGTGAGTCGATCCACGATCACCCAAATCGTATCGTTCCCACGCTAGGATCTAGGTAGGCCTGTAACGAAATCCATGGAAATTTCCTCCCATTTCCACTGTGGTATCTTTGGTTGCTGAAGTAAACCTACTGGTTTCTAGTACTCTGCCTTGACTCTTGCACAGGTCAAGCACTTGCCGACATAGGTAGCGATGTGGGCCTTCATGCTAGGCCACCAGTAAGTAGTTCTGAGATCGTGGTACATTTTATCCGAACCAGGATGTACCGAGTAGCGAGACTTATGAGCTTCATCCATCACAAGTTCTCGTAAACCGCCGTATAGTGGGACCCAAATGCGTCATGTTACATAGTAGGCGCCGTCTTCCTTTTGTTCTAATTGTTGCCTTGAGCCGCGTAAGGCTTCAGCCCTGACGTTTCCTGGTTTCAATGCTTCCACCTGAGCATCTCGTATCTGTGCAGGAAGTTCAGACTGAATAGTGAGCTGCAAAGCTCGTACACGCCTAGGTAAGGTGTCTTTTCGACTGAGAGCGTCAGCCACAACATTGGCTTTGCCTGGATGGTACTTGATGGCGCATTCGTAATCATTAAGTAACTCGACCCATCGTCGTTGACGCATGTTCAATTCCTTCTGCTTGAAGATATGCTCGAGACTCCTGTGATCGGTGTAAATTGTGCACTTGGTACCGTACAGGTAGTGTCGCCATATCTTAAGCGCGAAAACAACAGCTCCCAGCTCTAAATCATGCGTCGTGTAGTTCCGTTCATGAACTTTGAGTTGACGAGAAGCGTAGGCAATAACTTTATCCCGTTGCATCAATACACAACCAAGCCCCTGTATCGATGCGTCACAATAGACCACAAAATCATCCGTGCCCTCTAGCAATGAGAGAATAGGTGCGCTGCATAGCCTATCCTTTAAGTGCTGAAAAGCGGTTTCCTGGGAATCTCCCCAACGGTAGGTGACACCTTTCTGTGTCAGCATAGTAAGTGGCTGTGCGATCTTCGAAAAGTCTTTAATGAATCGTCTGTAGTACCCCGCCAAACCCAAGAATTGGCGTATTTCCGTTGGTGTACGCGGTGCAGGCCAGTTCCTGATCGAATCTACTTTGGATGGATCGACATGAATCCCATCCCTGTTCACCACATGGCCTAAGAAGTGGACTTCACGAAGCCAGAAGTCGCATTTTGAAAACTTGGCGTACAGCTGTTCTTTTCGAAGAAGTTCCAAGATAAGACGTAAGTGCTGCTCGTGTTCCTCATGACTCATGGAGTAGATCAGAATGTCGTCGATGAAGACAATGACGAACTTGTCAAGATAGGGTTTGCACACCCTGTTCATAAGATCCATGAAGACTGCATGCGCGTTCGTAAGCCCAAATGGCATGACTAGAAACTCGTAGTGACCGTAGCGAGTTCTGAATGCTGTCTTGGAGACGTCCTCATCCCGGACTCTCAGCTGATGATAACCAGACCTTAGAACAATCTTGGAGTAGTAGCTCGACCCTTGCAACTGGTCAAATAAGTCGACAATACGAGGAAGGGGATAGCGGTTCTTCACTGTGACCTTGTTCAGCTCACGGTAGTCTATGCACATCCTGAAAGTGCCATCCTTCTTTTTCACGAATAATACTGGAGCTCCCCAAGGCGAAGAGCTTGGACGAATGAAGCCCTTATCCAAGAGCTCTTGAAGTTGATTAGACAGTTCTTCCAGTTCAGTTGGAGCTAAACGATACGGTGCGCGAGCTATAGGTGCTGCTCCTGGAGCTAGCTCGACTTGAAACTCGACCTGGCGATGAGGCGGTAGACCAGGTAAATCTTCAGGAAACACTTGAGGAAAATCACGTACAACTAGAATATCCTCTATTCTTTTCTCTTTCGTCGATGCATCAGTAACTAGTGCCAAAATGGCAGTATGCCCCTTTCGTAAACATTTCTGAGCCTTCAGGAAGGAGATGATGCCAACCACAGCACCACTCTTGTCGCCTTGAACTTCGAGAGGTTCCTTACCAGAACGAGGAATACGAATGATCTTCTCCTTACATAAGATCTCGGCTTGTTGCTTGGACAACCAATCCATGCCAATGACGATATCAAAGCTACCCAGAACTATAGGAATAAGATCGATGGAGAAACTCTGACCAGCGAGGATAAGATTACAACCCTGAACTATGTGTGTTGCTTCTAGACTTTTACCGTTTGCTAACTCTACGACATGTTTGGTGTTTAGGGGAGTTGGTGCACGTTTTAACATTTGGCTAACTTTCAAAGAAACATAACTTGTATCCGCACCCGAATCGAACAATACAGTAACATAAAAGTCATCAAGAAGAAACTTACCCATGACTACGTTGGGATCATTTCTGCCATCACCCTGCCCCAACACAAATGCACGACCCCTTGCTTCATTGCTGTTGTTGTTCCCACCGTTGTTATTGTTGTTGCCATTTCCCTGATTGTTGTTATTGTTGTTGTTGTTGTTGTTGTTGTTCTGGTTCCTGTTTGGCTGAGGGCAGTGCCTTTTGAAGTGCCCTTCTGCGCCGCAATGAAAACACCCCTTGTTTCCCTGTTGCTGATTCTGCTGTACTTGTGGCTGCTGCTGATTCTGATTCGCAGGCCGAGGGCTTCTACAATCCTTGCTGGAATCCCCATCCCATTTTCTCTTGTTGTCACTGGGAATAGCAAGTGTAGTAGAAGTAGTAACGGTAGCAGTAGCGCTGATGCGTTTAGGCAGCCTGTTCTGTTCCACTGCCTGGTCCGTGAGGCGATGAGCGAGACGTTGAATGGCCTGGATGTTGTCAAGATTGGCCGATGTTACATGACTCTGAATTTCCGGCGCTAACCCCTTGAGATACAGCTCAATGCGCTTGATTGGAGGGTCCACCATAGTTGGACACAACACGGCCAGTTCGTTTGACCTCTTGGTATAAGCTTCGATCTCTGACCCAGTCATTTTCAGATGGTACAACTCATCTTCCAACTTGTGAATGTCTTCCCGAGTGCAGTATTCCCTTTTGATCAGTTCCTTGAAATCATTCCAAGGGGTGGCGTTAGCAGCTGCCAACCCTAAGATCTGAACTTGGGCGTTCCACCAAGTTAGTGCTATTCCTTCTAGCGTGCCAGTGGCGTATTTTACCCTGCGAGCCTCAGGGCACTCGCACATCTCGAACACGGGCTCGAGCTTTTCGAACCAGTGGATGAGTCCAACCGCTCCTTCAGTGCCACTAAACGTACTTGGACGACAGTCCATGAAGTTCTTGAAAGTACAAACAGGTTGTGGGGCGTGTTGACCTATCGTGTACAAATAGGACAAAGTTAAACACAAGAGTTAATGTAGGATCTAAAGATCCTAGTGTGAATCACATCCGCAGGGTATACTACCTGCTTGTGCAGCTGCAAGTGCCGCAGCTACTTGTTCATTGATAAGAGCCGTCAACTGGGCTTGAGTCATGTTCACACGTCCAGACATGATCTTCATAGTAAAAGTAGAATAAGTGAGAATGGTTCGCGAGTAGTGTGATGACAGAAGAGTGTAAGCACATAGGTATTCTCAAGCAATAACAAATAGTAAGCAATGTAATCTAAGCATACTGCGAGCAAAGTTCTATGTAATTCTAGCATGCAGGTAATAAACATAAACCTTATTACCTAGGATGTTGAGTCTTGCACGTGGAGCGAAGCGTTGTTGTGGATCGTTGAGAGCACTGTTCTGGTTATAGTCTGGTTTTAATAAAAACGTTTTCCCATATTAAAACCAAGTTCTCTATAACCAATGGTTCTGATACCAATCTGTCACACCCCCAAAATCCACCTGCGGAGTATCACCGCTTGGGAGCGTGACTGATCAGGATCAAGCCACCAATCACATAGAACAATGTGTAAAGTAAAAGTAATTGCAAGTAAACCAAACCAAATCCATATGAAAGGTGTTTCAAAACATAAGTATGTTATCACTGTTTAGCGGAAGCGTATAAATAAAACCCAACATAATAAAGTATGGATGTCATAAGTGTTTAACAAGAAAATCACAATCCAAGCCCACAACGACCAGCTCCTCCCTGTGCAAGCTCCATGTATCTAACGACCTGCAAGGCATGTAACAGAGGATCAACAACTAGTTGAGCGAGTTCACAGAAAGTAAATGCGTAATAGTAAGTTTGTTTGTAATCATGTGGCTCTACTGGGCCGATAGTACGTTCTATTGGTGGGAGCTTCCCATGTTGTATATCCACTAGACTATTCGTAACCATAAGTGTTCTACAAATCCCGAGAACAGTAATACGTACAAGTTTACGTAGGTTTTACGTAAGTATCCTTCACAACCGAGGATAGGGGTACGCGGGGGTTTACGTAGGTTTTACATAAGTGCCTGACACAACCGAGGCAGAAGTGAGTATCAGTTCACGTAGGTTTTACGTGAGTGTCCTTCGCAACCTGAGGACATGTGAGCAATACAAGTATACGTAGGTTTTATGTATGTGTCCTGCACAACCGAGAACGATGGTAGGTAGTCTAGTAATAGTGTATGTACAAATCTGTTCCACCTTATTCCTTCAATCCCATTCCCAAGCCCTGGGAATCCCATGCCTTAGTAAGAGGGTGTGAACTCACCTTGATTTGCTCGGTAAGTTAATCTATGTGCTCAAAGTAAATCAATCACGTCCTAAAGTACGCACATAGGTATAATCAGTTCATATTCACGAAGTTGTTCACTTATAAGTATAATCACAGAAGTACTAAACATGTATTCAATATCATACAAGTCAAGCATATCATTGAACAGCAGTTAATCAATCCAGTTAACATTTAACAGAGTTAAATCAGGTTACTGTGCAAAGTATTCAAATTGGCGAGACACAGGTTTTGGCGAAACACATAATTGACGAGACACATTCTGTTTCGCCAACTACCCTTGGCGAAACACCCCTCTAATTCGTCAACATATCCTTGGCGAAACACTTTCTGTTTCGTCAAGATCCCCTTTGGCGAAACACGCTCTTGTTTCGTCGGAACCTTAACTGATCTAGCAAGTAACAAACAACATCACAACAACCTAGATGCCCTAGTGGCCGACATCTATCTACCGCCGCCAAACATCATTGGACCAACAATATCAAACTCATTCACTAAAAGTAAGTCGGCATATGCCCAGTTGTCAGATCCATCATCATCATCACAATAAACAAAGATCAAGTTTGAAAACAATCACCCATCACATGCTTGACCGTCCACCACTACCAATCAAATAATTCATGGAACTTTGTGCACCCTAAATACATATATATACTAGCCGACATTTCCACATGCACATTCATATAATCACACGCAATTCAAAAGAAAACATGTTGGCTGACAATTGCTTAAACTCACATGCACTGTTCGTAGACTTATGATGTTATTAATAATTGTGTAGTGTGCCACCATTTGATGATTAGACCAACCCTAGATCCAGCCGATACATGGACCAATGACACACGACCCTTTATTCAAATCGGTGATATGAAAATATATATAAACTATTTAATCATTGTATGGCCAAGATTATAAACAAATTCACAGATCATTCACTAACACATTAATATCATTCATGTTATCACTAGCAGACACACACGGCCGACCACTTCATCCATTAAACATAACAGTTGTGAACAATAACATGTATATACATACATAACATCATCAAATCTTACGTTCATAGTGATAATAAACAAATCGCTTACACAATTGCCTTTATTCAAACAATAGTTCACTAACCGAAAAAGGAGAGTCGCTAGACTGATCGAATGGAGGGGTTTGGAGTCTTGCAATTGTCGTCACGCAATGGTGGAGGAATAGGGTTTTCAGTTGCTTAAAATGTCTCGAATGAAACCGTAATGTCTAATAAATATCATATTTGGGCCCTTACTGGGCTTCACGAATCGCGGGCCGGCGAATCAGACCCCTGTTTCGTCGAGATGCTGTTGGCGAAACGCCATTCGTTTCGTCGAGTTCGAGTCATGGCGAATCGCTTGATTCGTCGGGTATTACGTGATTTAATCGGTCTAAGTGTTTTATTATAATTCTAATATTATATTTATAACCACAAGAAATCACATATATGCACAATGACAATACGTTTCATTAAAACACAACGCGTACAGTTACAAGTCCAACAAGTCAACCAACTAAACAGTCAAAGTCAACGTGCAATAAATGTGGAAGTGAAAGTCAGAAATTTCGAGTTGTCACAGATACCTCTTGAGAAGTGGGAACAAATGTGTAGTGTAAGGAATTTAATAAATTACTATATATATTTTTTTAAATTTCTAATTCTTTCTACATATATATTTTTTCCCTTACAGTTCTGGAACACTGAAGAATGGCAAAAAAAAAAAGTCTGAAGCCGGGAAAAGCAACCGCAAAAATGACTTATGCCTTCATACGGGAGGGTTAATATGTGACAACTGTCAAAAATCCAAGTATCCATACAATTAGTTAATCATGATTAGTGCTTAATGACTGTGTTGAATTTGGAATTAACTATTTTCTGATTACTTCATTATATTTACTTGTGCATCACTTATTGCATATTGTCATTTCATTACTGCATGCAAACATATTGGCATAGAGAATGCATTAAGTACAGTTAGCACAGTGAGCGGATAAATCAGGAAAATGCTGATAGAACACATCACTTAGACAGATAGTGATTTTGAGACCCAGCATAGGCCAGAAACTAAGTACTGCACTAGTATAGTTTGTAGGAAAGTAAGGATCCCAAAACTGCCTTTCTAAGTGATAGTTTAAGTGCCGGAAAGTGCCTAAAACTCACCCAAAGTGCTGAATTCAGCAAAATTCAGCAAAAATCAGCAATTTAACAATCAAATTTTATGCGGAAATATACTTAAATGATCCTGAATGCTTTCCTAAGTGTCGGGAATCAAAAGTGTCAAAAAAGGGTACATAAATAACAATAAACTATATAATTTAGCACTTTAACGAACTAGTATCTAACCGAACAACCGGACACTACCCGAAACATCAAATTTACACTAGAAGCACTGTTTTAACATTACTAAGCTAGTTATGGTCCCCGGACATCATAACACCACCTAAAAATATCTAATAACTAAATCATGTAACTAACACTTGAATTGTAACTAGATGGTAACTAAATGGTTAGAACCTATGCTAAGACCCCCCTCCCCCCACCTATCTTACGGCCCATACATGGCCCCACCAAGTGGATTTTATTTCAATTGTTTAATAGATCTTGTTTCCCCTAAAATGGCATATTACACAAGAGTTAACTTGGTTAAATGGTTATAAGAAGAACATCAGAGATCTAGAACTCATAATCTTTCACACACTTAGCTCTCTCCTCCCTCTTGCTCTTGTTCTCGGCAGACCCCTCACCCACACATATCCATCATCATCATCCAATCTTCTTCAACCATTCCAAGATCATACAAAGGTGCTAGAGATCGTACAAGGAAGCTTGGTGGCTTTGGATATCGGAGAACCTCTCTTATTTTCTTTTATCCTCTTCATTTCTACACTTGAATCATCCCTAGCCTTGTGCTAGTGGTAAGAACCTTGATCTATCTATTTTACATCTATTTTAAGTGGTTAATGATGAATCATGATCAAAAACATCAAGAACACTAAAGAATCATATGAAGTAAACATGAACATAAGCTTATTTAGTGAAGATATCTTGATGAATATAAGTTGTTATGCTTGTTGATCTTTGATTTTTTGTAGAAATGATGTTGATCATCATAAGATCTTGCTAGCTCATGATTAAATACATAATCTAGCAAGATGTAAGAATGGAAATTGTTGTAGGATGATAGATCATCCACATGAAGATCATGAACTTGAAAGAACACTTTGTTTTCTTGAAAAGTAATGAACAAATGAAGTTTTAAACATGTAGGTCTAGAGATTTGAGAGTAATTTCTAAAGAAACCAAGGTTAAAATATAAGTTTCATTAAATCTTGGTTCTTACATAAACAAATCTTATTTTTAATGGTTAAACCAGTGTAGAAACACTTGTGTAACAAGAAGAATGCAAAAAAGAAATAATTTTATAAAATATGTTCTGAAGTAATAAACATCCAACTCCTTTAAAAATGAAGTTTTTAAAGAAGTAAACACATTTTAAAGGGTAACAAGACTTACTAAGAATACTAGTAAGTTACTACAAATTTTTACAAATATTCAAGTTCATGAAGTAGTAGAATATGCATGATTTTGGCAAGATTGGTAAGTAAAGGTTGTTAGTTGATGATTGTAAATTGATTGTGACGATTTTTACAAAAGAAAATGATATGCTTGAAAGCATGGAAACCACCATTTTTAGGGGAAACTATGGCAAAATTTTCTAAAAATATAAACACTTAGAAAAATATTTTTTAAACAAATATTTACAAGTGTATTTTAAACCATGGATTTACTACATAAACTTTGCCATAATTTTCGTTACAAAAGTACACATATTGGAGGTTGGTTTTTATAAATAAAAGTGACTAAATATGTATTTAGGAAATATATATTTAGAAGTCACCATGTGTGTGATTATTTGTATATTTTGTGTATTAGTTATATTATTTTAGGACTTGAAATATTACAACTCACAAAATACCAAGAAATTACCATCCAAAATATTACCAAAATTCCAAAGAATAAATATACAAGCTTACACAAAAATATTGGAGAACCGAACTATGAAATGTAACTTACAAAATATTCCGGAAAGATTTATTCACAAATAATATTTTGGTAAATAATATTTTGGACACCAAAGAAGTAAAAAATATGATTTTTACAATTACCACAAAAAATATATCATATTTTTGATAAGGAAAAATATATTATATTTTTGGCAAGTATGAAATATATATTTTCTTGAAATTATAGAAGATATATTATTTTTAAGAAATATATATTTTCTCACACAAACATGAGATACAATATTTTTGGGAAAATATACACTTCCTTAAATAAATGTGAAGTATGTCATTTTTTGGAAAAATGAGTTTATATATATATATATATATATATATATATATATATAGAGGCCGGTTAACGTACAATAGGGCTTATCGTACATTACGTACGCGATAACCCCAGCCGTCAGATCTTCATCTCCTATGCGATTTAATACCTCCATGCGAACTGTACGAGCTGTGCGAATTCGATCTTCCACATGCGATTTTCTCCATCTAGACACCCCATGCCATTTTTCACATTACCCCATGCTAACCATTTTTTCACATGCGATATTCAATTTTCTACATGCGATTCTACACACCCCATGTCATTTTTCACATTACCCCATGCTAGCCATTTTTTCACATGCGATATTCAATTTTCCACATACGATTCTACACACCCCATGCCATTTTTTCACATGCGATATTCAATTTTCCACATGCGATTCTACACACCCCATGCCATTTTTCACATTACCCCATGCTAGCCATTTTTTCACATGCGATATTCAATCTTCCACATGCGATTCTACACACCCCGTGCCAGTTTTCACATTACCCCATGCCATTTTTTCACATGCGATATTCAAATCTTCCACATGCGATTTTGTCCATCTACACACCCCATGCCATTTTTCACACTACCCCATGCTAACCATTTTTTCACATGCGATATGTATTGAATTCGCACCAGATCTGCACCTGATCGAACGGCTGGGATGATCGGTACGTATCGTACGATAAGCGCATTTGTATTTTACTCTTTACCTATATATATATATATATATATATATATATATATATATATTCCAAGTGGACTTGAAAATATATTATTTTTGGAATTTATAAGGGAATATAAATATTTTTGCCAAAGAAAAATTATAAATAATTTTTCTAAATAATATTCCTTAAAGTATATATATTTTGGAAATATATGAATAGGATTTTTATAAAGAATAATATTTCGGAAAATTTAATACGAAATTAAGTATATAGGATTCTTAATGAATACAATAAAAATACGTATCCTCGTACGTATAAACACACACCGGAATACGACTCCAAAACATGGCAAAATAAACATGTATAAGATACCCCCATCCTTGGGAAGGAAATACAAGTGAAAATACTTGAGAAGTATTATTATAATAATATTTTTTAACAATTATTCCAAAATTTATAAATATAATTTAAGTTAAAATATTATTTATTTTAACAAATAATTATGTAACTTGGAATAATGTCGAAGACAGAAAAGAAACGTAACTCAAGAACATTAATACGGAGTTAAGGCACGGCCCGTTCGTCTAATAGACATTAGTACGTTGTAGGTAGTCGTGTTCACCGAAGAAGCTAGAGTTACGATTGCTGAAGACGCAAGACTGTGAGTTCATGTCCCCCTTTTCTTTTAACTGTTTTCGTTTTAGAACTTTGGGGGTGAAATACATGTTATAAATGATTATGATTTCAAAGGGTTTACAAATGAAATGAATTGCTAGATCATGTGAAAGGGTAGGCGTTAACTTGAGACCATTAATCCTTTAGAAGGACCGAGGGGCGTGAGTGATAGATCTATTTGGGTGTTGCGAGCCCCACCCATGAGTCCGCGAGTTGGCTCATGTGATGACTATGTCGTTCCAGCCGGGAGGCTCGATGCGAAATACGCAAAGGATTGAGCGTTCCTACACGGGTTCACCATGTTAATGTATTAGCTACACATTATTTGATCTGTTCATTTTAACAAATATATTTTCAATGCTTTTCAAAGGTTTATCCACAATCACACACATGAAGTCGCTCAACTTTCGTTATGTTTTTCAAAATACATGTATTTCAGGGAATTAGTGGTGGATCTGGCGGGCGTTGGATGTTTCAAGCTGCGTTAAGAATAAAAGATGTCATCCATGGTCTTAGGGTTGGACAGTGTGTCTTATTCCTGGACGAGACACGTCTTCCAAGTCCTTGTTTTATTTAATGTCATTGGTCGAGTCGTTGTGAACTTTTAAACAAGTTGCATGGGTTGTACTCGTATTTGAATTTCTACGTGTTAAGACAATGTTGTCATGTTTATTAAACTAAATTTATGGATGAACATCTATGGTTTTAATCATATAGTGTTGTTACGATTGAATGCAATGGTATTAAGAAAGTCACACCATAATCACGCTTCCGCAATATTCAGGGTGTGACAGCTTGGTATCAGAGCTTCGATTGTAGTGAACTAGGATTCCTTCTCGAGTCTAGACTGCAATCATTAGGGCTCTCAGGAAAACATGTTGTAAAAATGTTTTCATTGCATATACGAAACGCCCAAATCCAGGTAACAAATATTTTTATAAACAAAAGGCACGAAACACATTTTCAAAGTTTATGGTTATGGTTCAGTCTGGGAGACTGGGTGGTTCAGTTTGGGAGACTGGTTGGTAGTCTGAGAGACTGGTTGGTAGTCTGAGAGACTGGTTAGTTTAGTCTAAGGGACTAGTTGGTTTAGTCTGGGAGACTAGGTGGTCTAGTCTAAGAGACTAGGAAGGATACATGATAACATGATTACACTGATTTGACTGCATGCTAAATGATAGATGTTAATATATGTGCATATGTTGTGATTGTTTTGTTACAGACAGTATGTCTTCATCTGAAAGTGGACTGTCTGACACTGTTGACCCCATGGCTATTGTCTCTGACGATGAGATTATCCATGAGCCAGAGATGTTTACCTCTGATACCGAGAGAGACCCGGAGATGATGTCCGACGACGACGACGATTTTCAGCCATTTGCGCTGCCCGAATTTGGCGATGATGTACCGCATGCTGATGGTATCCCCGATGAGGACCCCTTTCATATTCCTATTCCTGTCCAGGGCCATCTCATCCTCGGACATCCCGATGGTGAGCATGTCGTGGCTCCGATCCTCGCTCCTTTGCCTCTTGCTGCCTTTCCTTTCGAGGATTTGCCTTTTGATGACCTGTTTGACGATGATGTCGATCTTTTTGATGGTCCCCCTGATGATGCCCAGGGAGATGGAGTTGTAGCTGAGGATTCCATTGTTGTTCCACTCATTGAGATTCCTATTATTGAGATTTCCTCAGATCATTCTGTCCCCGATTCTTTTGAGTCTGTGTCATCTTCCACTTTACAAGCAGTTAGTCTGCGACGTTACGCCACCGATACTGATGACGATACAGCTATGTCAGCTGCACCGATTCCTCCACATGACGTTGAGCTTGGACTTAAGCTTGATTTTATTCCTATCGATCAGCCTGTTGATGCACCCGCTGATCCTAAGCCGATATTTGCTCCTGAGCCTTTGCCTGATTTTGATCCTATCCCTTTTGGCACCCCTGACATTGCACCGCTCATACCAGATCCGATTCCTGCACCCGCTGACCCTGCTGCTTTTGCCAGTCAGGTAGACCCCCGATACGCTTTCACTAGCAATGGGTGGATAGATGATAATGATGATGTACCTCTCTCGATCCATGATTCTGCCAGTCATGTAGACCCCCGATACGCTGACCCTCCTGTTATCGAGCCTGTTACTCCCCCACATGCACCTGCACCTGCTGACATTGCTTCTTTTCATCCGGTTGAGTCAGATGTACACCGCACTGACTTACCTATCACTTACTTGCAGGACATACCTACACCCCGTCCAGGGGAAGGCCCATCTAGCCAGCAGCCTGGCTACGACCCTCGTGTCTCAACAGTTTTTCCTCACATGCCTCAGTATACACCTACTGCTCATTTTACTTCTTCACCACTGGATGAGCCATTTAGATGGTTCCCACCCTATACCATGCTGATTTCTGATCCCTACCATCCCTCCCACTTTACTGGCTACACATGAGATGAGTTACTTCTGTCATTACAGCTTCAGTATGAGATCATGAGTCGTAGAGTTTTGGAGCTTGAGATGATTCCACGTCCCCCACCTTGTTCATGTCCGTCACCATTTGCAACTCTACCTGCTCCTCTTTTGCCTTATCCAGATTTTGATGTTCGATTTCTTACCATGCAGCAGCAGATCAGTTATCTGTTGCGACGCGTTTATGATCTTGAGGAGGAGCTTGCACATGTGCGCAGCTTGCTTTTTGTTCCTCCACCTCCTCCTCCACCCCATCAGCATAGCCGGTTTTTGGTTTTATGTAGGGAGCTTGCTTTTGATGAGAGCACCGTTATTGAGCCTAGCTTACGAAGCCTTTTGGAGACCACTTTTGGTTGTGTGACTTATGGTAGACTGATAGGCATTTTTGGGCAAGGGTAGTGTGACCCTGTGTTCCCTTTTGATATGATACATTTGTAGAACATGTCACTGTATTTCTGGTCCATGATTAATGAAAGCCCAATTGCAATGTTCTCATTATATGCATTGTTAACTTGCTTGTTTATGCTATGATTGCCTGCTTAGTTGTTATGATAACTGCTAATATATACGTATACTACCTATTATATATTTAAGACCTGACCAATACCATCTTCTTTATAGAAGATGCCTCCTCGTAGAAACAATCAGTTGCCTACAACAGAGGCAGAACTGCAAGAACGGATTTCACAAGCAATCGCACAACATGAGGCCTTGCGCCCTGTCACACCCCGACCACGTAGAACATACAAAACGTGGCGGAAACGTCGGGGAGTGTTGTAACAGAATCAATTGTTTCAAATCCATGGCAAATGAAGTTTCGTTTTATAAATCAAACATGAAAGTTTACACTGTCTAAACAAGAATCAAAGCGTACATAACATAAATTAACTAGTTCTTGTCTCGTTTTAAGTCACTAAGGCACAGGTCCGCCTAAGTATGTCTTGATAAATCCTATGCATCATCTCCTGAAAACACATGTGAAAATAGGTACGTCAGCATAAAAATGCCTGTGAGATACATTGGTTTTGTGAAAACGGAATTCATGACTTATGTTTGAGAAAATGTTTAGTCATGAACCTCGTATTTTGCTTTGTCTTGTAAATCATTTGAAAAACGGTAAGATCAAATGATATGTATAAATAAGAAGACACTGTATGGTTAAACGGATAACCATGAAAAATGCATTTGTATAAGATAAGTCGTTTGTAAAGCAATGTCTCGTGAAAAGTGTGTTATTTGTATAAAATGTCATATGTCTCAAATTGAAATGATTCAAATAACGCTACGATATGTTAATACCATACAAACACTTATATATAGGAAGTACCAGCGGCGTATCCACCATGCTTGTATCATATTACACACGCCTCGTTACTTAATCACTTACTCAAACCAAACCATCAGAATGAAATGTTTAACAACGGTAGAAATGTTCATGTATAGTTAAATGTCTATTGTCAAATGTAATTCATGTCAACGGATACAACTGGTTTACACGGTTCAATGGTTACAGACGGTTCATGAAATCAAAAGGGTAAGACGGTTCACATAATCAAATGGTTACAACGGTTCAAAATGTAGGGTAATGTGTTCATATGCTGGATGAGCATATGCATCAGAAATGCAATGTGAAACAATGTACTACGTATGCACACAATGGGCGTACGTAGCATGAAATGTATTGTAGAGTACAACGGTTCAAAATGTAGTATACTGTGTTCATATGCTGGATGAGCATATGCAACAGAAATGCAATGTGAAACAATGTACTACGTATGCACATAATGGGCGTACGTAGCATGAAATGTATTGTAGAGTACAACGGTTCAAAATGTAGAATAATGTGTTCATATGCTGGATGAGCATATGCAACAGATATGCAATGTGAAACAATGTACTACGTATGCACACAATGGGCGTACGTAGCATAAATGTGATGTAAAGCAATGTACTAAGTACGCACACAATGGGCATACATAGCATAAACACAATGAAATCATGTACTATATTTGTACTATCGAACATAGCAGTATATGATGTGAAAACCGGAAAGCATGAAAGTAGCAAGTAGGCACATGTGTTTCACCCCAAAACAGTTTGGAAAACAGTAAAAGAGGGGTTCAATGTACTCACCTGAGATTGCTTTGAGTTCCTTGTATAATAACCAGATAATGCTAAAGATCACGGGATATCAAACGGCACCTAATAGGTAGCTATGTTAATATACCGGACCAAATCAGAAGGATCGGACAGTACGCGGGTTCGAAAACCAAACGAGTATGGAGACTCGTGTAATATGGTTTAACAAAGCCTACATACTAAAATGAAACTTAACCTAAGTGCTTACGGTCCATCACGACCCGTTTAGGTAGCTTACGCTACCCTAACGCGTCGCTCGCGTAGAACGCGTCTGGAACGCCTAACATCGTGACCACAAGGTATAACCTCGGAAGGTTATAGCTATGGTCACCTAATGTGTTTGGTCAGGTCCTAATGACCGACCAAATGGGTCGGGTTCGAAAGCATAAGCGATGGTTTAGATCGCTTACCTTACGACCCTATATAAGCACTAAACTAAAAGTGACGAGCTAAGCATGTTAGAACATGATTAACTAAGTTTAGAAACAGGTTTGACATCAAAACAAACGGCTTTGATGCCCATGAGTAGTTTGGTAACAAAATATGCAAGAATGCACATTTTGGCCGAAACTACGACTCGTCACCGAGCCTAGATAACGTGGTGATCAGTAGGTATGGTCACTACGGACCATGACCATCGTGATCACGCTCACGTTATGAAGTTCCATGAACTTCGCATCGACCATAAGCTGGTCAATGCAGAAAGTCAACAAAACGTTGACTTTCGGACTCGAAAAGCGAATAAAAGAGCGAAAGAAGACTTACGGAGGGTCCCCGAGTGCTAATCAAGACCAAATAGCTCAGGTATGAAATAATGGTTTCAACTTAGAGCTCTAAGATCTGATTTTGTGAATTTTACACTAAAGGGGGGGGTATTTATAGGAAAAGTGGAACCGTTAGGATCGTTTTATCGAATATCGTGCCTTGATCTCGTGCGTACATGTGTCCAAGTGGATAAGTTCAGTGAACTTGACCCTTGGCTCTTCATTGGGTGAAAAGGCATCGCCTCTTGATCGAACGAAAGGCCAGATTCTGCATTAAATGCAAAATCTTCTGTCAGACATGTTCACGCGGCCCGCCTCATGTTTTGGGCAATCCTTACGCGGGCCGCCTGGCCCCTCTGATCTGCACCACTTGCAGAATTTACACTTTTGGTCCCTGTTGCGTGTTTAAGCTATTTCCAGCCCTTCTAAGACCTGTAAAGCCATCTTTAAGGCCCTAAAATGATGCCTAAACATTGTGGACATGAAACATGCCCAAAAATATGTCGGATGTCGGTTCGTTTGGCCGTACGATCGCGATGTTCGCTTAATTACGACGGAATGCGCATAAGCGTGAAAGACGATCCAAATGACGTGACGAATGGATTTTTCTCATGCCAAACACTAAGGCATAATATAAGGATGCTTACATAAATTTTTGGATGTCCGGATGTATTCAGAACGTAAGTTATGCGCGAAAGTGCAAACTCATGCACTTTTTGACACTTTTAGTCCCTGAATGATCCAAAAGTTTATTTTAGCATACCAAACCCCTCAAAGCCTATTTCTAAGCTATGTAAAGGATATTTATGGTATATTTAACTTATGGACATGTTCCGGAATGTTCGTTACAGTTCAAATTGGCATACTTTCGCAGTTTGTCAAGTTTAGTCCATGTAAGCGAATTAACTTGTTTTTGCCATACCAAAGCCTTCAAAACTTATTTCTAAGTTATGTAAAGGTTATTTAAGGTATGTTGAGTATATGTTGATGTTCCGGAGTATTTGTCGCATTAAACTGAGTACGTTTACGCACCAGTTTGCGTATAATGCTCTAGAAAGAAATGTAGAGTTTGAAATTGAACAATAATTGATATGTGCAAAACATACACATATTTATACAAGATCCCAAGTATGAAATACAATATTTCATCGGCTTGGTATTTGTTTGATGGTCGCGGTGACACAGGTGTCACAGTCTCCCCTACTTTAGGAAATTTCGTCCCGAAATTTATTCGTAGGAGTCTATTTGTGAATTTGCCAAATAACCACCAATGATATGTAAGGCAATATCTTGTCATTTCCTTAACGGTCATTCTTCCGAAACGAAAATGAACAGACGGGTCATTTTCAATGGTTGCTTCATCAGAATTGGAAATGAAGGATTACACAACGGATATTCATTTCCTCAACGGATAATCTTCAGAAACGAAAATGAACAAACGGGGTCATCTTCAACGGTTGCTTCCTCGGAGTTGGAAATGAAGTATTACACAACGGATATTCATTTCCTCAACGGATAATCTTCAGAAACGAAAATGAACTAACGGAGTCATCTTCAACGGTTGCTTCCTCAGAGTTGGAAATGAAGGATTACACAACGGATATTCATTTCCTCAACGGATAATCTTCAGAAACGAAAATGAACTAACGGAGTCATCTTCAACGGTTGCTTCCTCAGAGTTGGAAATGAAGGATTACACAACGGATATTCATTTCCTCAACGGATAATCTTCAGAAACGAAAATGAACTAACGGAGTCATCTTCAACGGTTGCTTCCTCAGAGTTGGAAATGAAGGATTACACAACGGATATTCATTTCCTCAACGGATAATCTTCAGAAACGAAAATGAGCTAACGGAGTCATCTTCAACGGTTGCTTCCTCAGAGTTGGAAATGAAGGATTACACAACGGATATTCATTTCCTCAACGGATAATCTTCAGAAACGAAAATGAACAAACGGGGTCATCTTCAACGGGTATTCTTCAGATTTGGAAATGAAGGATAAACGGATATTCATTTCCTCAACGGATAAATCTTCAGAACGAAAATGAACAAACGGAGTCATTTTCCTCGACGGGTATTCTTCAGATTTGGAAATGAAGGATAAACGGATATTCATTTCCTCAACGGATATTCTTCAGAAGTGAAAAATGAATAGCTAGTTCATTTTTCCTCAACGGATGCTTCATCAGAACTGGAAATGAATAGGGTTAACTCTAGACACATGACAGAACTTGCTGTGATTTCTGTGCACTAAATTCCATAATTATGTATGCATCCATAATTACGTAATCCCTTGCACAGTCCGCACAGTTTGTTTTGTAATGTTTTGGGGAAAGATATCAAACTTGTGACGAGGGTGACTAAACTTCCATCGGTTCCTTTTAATTAGATCGACAGGGGATCCTCTTGGTTAGGCCACCAAGGAGTCCTTTCAGCTATATCATCACATGATATCCCTAACCAGATTTTTGGATGAATCTGTTTAGCTAGACCACTCAAGGGGTCTAATTATGAAGTAGTACTTTATAATCCGAGGGACTTAACTATAACATAGAAGTCCATTGAGGATTTTAAGTAATACCTTTGGGCATCCTACTATGAATCTCTTGTACACGGATATGTAAGATTCTACGAAGATTTGGATAACATAATTTGGATCACACAACAATACATAAGGAAACACATAAGCACATAGTCACATAATTGTTTAATTTGATAATAATTTGTTATTAACTTGTTATCGATTGAATACGGATATGGAAACCTGTCGACGGATCTCAATGTTCACTGGAATCTATCTGAGAAGATAGAAAGATCTCCCAAAATTCGATTTTTGATTACAAGGAATCACCACATTCGAATGAAGGTATACAACAATTAAAGACTTATGGGAAATTCCTAGGTACCCTATTAAGGATTTATAGTGGTACCTTGGGTATTCGTCTTGTGTTGTAACCTGCGCCTTGTACTTCGTTTCCTTAGAATAAACGGGTATTTAGGAATTCCGTGGAAGACGCAAGCGATTATAGAATGGGAGAATTTTGGGGGTAGTTTGTTCTTCAAGGAATACGGTTCCTTGATTGTCGGTATTGCAAGGGATATGTCGTTTATACATGCAACCATAGAAATACATTGCAATGTAAATGAAAGATTTATTTATAAACAACGATATCAACTGTTCCTTGGATCTTGACAACAGAAGGAACTTAATACATAAGACATGATTATTTCTAAACGATGTTGTCTTCTAGTCAGTCGGGTGATCATCCTTGTGCTGGATTTGCATTAGCAAGCTTTGGGCAATTTCTTCGGAAATGACCCATCTCGCCACAGTTGAAACAAGAACCTGGTAGGAAACGACCTTGAGCGGGATTGTTGCCAGCTTGGTTTGGTGCAGCTGCAGCTGGGCAGATTCTTGTTGTATGGCCTATGAGTCCACAAGTTTGGCATTTGCGGCACTGTACATTGGCGTGATGATGGAGGCTACATTGGTTGCACAAGGGTGCAGTTCCATTGTATGGTTTTCTAGCAGGGGGTTGAGCTGGTTGGTTGGGGACGGCTTGACCATTGTGAGCGACCACGGCGAAGTTCTGAGAAGCCTTTCGCTTCCTTGACTTCTTAGGAGATTCAGTCTGTTCATCCATGGTCTTTGATTCCTCGATTGGGTTCGATTCCCTGGCTGATTTCTTGTCACCTTTTCGAAAAAGTTTATGCTTTCTGATCTGCGATTCAGTCAAGGTTGCAGATAGCTCAATGGCCTGACGGAGTGTGGTAGGGTTGCTACCAGTGACAATGTCTTGTACCGAGTCAGGCAGGCCGTCGATGTACCTTTCGATAGCCTTGTCGAGTGGGGCGACCATAGTCGGGCAAAGTAGACTCAACTCCTCAAACCTATCAGTATATGCCCTGTGTTCGCCACTATCTTGTTTCAAATCATCAAACTCCTTCTCCAACGCTCGTTGTTCATGACGAGGACAAAACTCTCTCATCATAAGTGCTCTCAGTTCAGCCCATGTTTGTGCTAGAGCAACATCTGCACCACGGTCTCTCATTACCCCGTTCCACCATGTAAGAGCCCTCTTCTGAAACACACTCGAAGAAAACTCGACCTTGCGATTTTCCGGACACTGCACGTGGCGAAAGGTATTCTCGATGCTCTCGAACCATTGGAGAAGCCCAGTTGCTCCCTCAGAACCACTAAACTTGAGTGGTTTAGCCGAGTTAAAGTTCTTGAAATTGCATGTACCATTGTTGTTGTTGTTGGCTTGGTTCCATTGAGCAAAGAGATTTGGGAATTGAGCAGCCATCTGCTGCGCAATAATTTCTGCCAGCTCGGCAGTTGCTATCTGGTGTTCGCGTCGAGGAGGCATTCTAAAAGAGGAAAACATGAAAGGAAACAAATAAAATGGTATTGGGTAAGAATAGGATGTTACAATCACTGACCATAATCACGGTTGATGGTCACTTGTTTGAATCATGAAGCAAACAAACAACACCAGGGCTGAATCAAAGCAAATAGATCCTCATAGTGTATCGCGAAGACATGCTCGCCTATAAGTGGACACTCACCCCAAGAGTTCCCAGGTAAGAGTGACTGGTCCGATTATGCGGATTTGTACGAACACTCTAACCTTAGACAGAAAACCCAGGGTACAGGCATTCACCCTTCCAGTTCGCACGTGTTCACACTATTTAGGACCCAAAACTTTGACGGGAGTTTTGAAAATTCAAAGGGGTTCAAAACCTTATAACAAAGGGTTCAAAACCTTACAATAGAGGGTTCAAAACCTTATAACAAAGGGTTCAAAACCTTACAATAGAGGGTTCAAAACCTAGTAATCAATCATCCTAGAACAGATGATTAGCTTTTAAGGCGGTTTTGAAATTTATGTTCTTGTTGTGGTCGTCGCCTAAGGGTAGGTGACGGTATTGTTTTGTGACTAAACGCAAGTAAACTCGCGTTAGGTTCCTAGGAAGGTTATAGACTAGGTCAAAGCATTACTAATAACCTAATTCCCTATAACCATTGGCTCTGATACCATCTTTTCTGTCACACCCCGACCACGTAGAACATACAAAACGTGGCGGAAACGTCGGGGAGTGTTGTAACAGAATCAATTGTTTCAAATCCATGGCAAATGAAGTTTCGTTTTATAAATCAAACATGAAAGTTTACACTGTCTAAACAAGAATCAAAGCGTACATAACATAAATTAACTAGTTCTTGTCTCGTTTTAAGTCACTAAGGCACAGGTCCGCCTAAGTATGTCTTGATAAATCCTATGCATCATCTCCTGAAAACACATGTGAAAATAGGTACGTCAGCATAAAAATGCCTGTGAGATACATTGGTTTTGTGAAAACGGAATTCATGACTTATGTTTGAGAAAATGTTTAGTCATGAACCTCGTATTTTGCTTTGTCTTGTAAATCATTTGAAAAACGGTAAGATCAAATGATATGTATAAATAAGAAGACACTGTATGGTTAAACGGATAACCATGAAAAATGCATTTGTATAAGATAAGTCGTTTGTAAAGCAATGTCTCGTGAAAAGTGTGTTATTTGTATAAAATGTCATATGTCTCAAATTGAAATGATTCAAATAACGCTACGATATGTTAATACCATACAAACACTTATATATAGGAAGTACCAGCGGCGTATCCACCATGCTTGTATCATATTACACACGCCTCGTTACTTAATCACTTACTCAAACCAAACCATCAGAATGAAATGTTTAACAACGGTAGAAATGTTCATGTATAGTTAAATGTCTATTGTCAAATGTAATTCATGTCAACGGATACAACTGGTTTACACGGTTCAATGGTTACAGACGGTTCATGAAATCAAAAGGGTAAGACGGTTCACATAATCAAATGGTTACAACGGTTCAAAATGTAGGGTAATGTGTTCATATGCTGGATGAGCATATGCATCAGAAATGCAATGTGAAACAATGTACTACGTATGCACACAATGGGCGTACGTAGCATGAAATGTATTGTAGAGTACAACGGTTCAAAATGTAGTATACTGTGTTCATATGCTGGATGAGCATATGCAACAGAAATGCAATGTGAAACAATGTACTACGTATGCACATAATGGGCGTACGTAGCATGAAATGTATTGTAGAGTACAACGGTTCAAAATGTAGAATAATGTGTTCATATGCTGGATGAGCATATGCAACAGATATGCAATGTGAAACAATGTACTACGTATGCACACAATGGGCGTACGTAGCATAAATGTGATGTAAAGCAATGTACTAAGTACGCACACAATGGGCATACATAGCATAAACACAATGAAATCATGTACTATATTTGTACTATCGAACATAGCAGTATATGATGTGAAAACCGGAAAGCATGAAAGTAGCAAGTAGGCACATGTGTTTCACCCCAAAACAGTTTGGAAAACAGTAAAAGAGGGGTTCAATGTACTCACCTGAGATTGCTTTGAGTTCCTTGTATAATAACCAGATAATGCTAAAGATCACGGGATATCAAACGGCACCTAATAGGTAGCTATGTTAATATACCGGACCAAATCGGAAGGATCGGACAGTACGCGGGTTCGAAAACCAAACGAGTATGGAGACTCGTGTAATATGGTTTAACAAAGCCTACATACTAAAATGAAACTTAACCTAAGTGCTTACGGTCCATCACGACCCGTTTAGGTAGCTTACGCTACCCTAACGCGTCGCTCGCGTAGAACGCGTCTGGAACGCCTAACATCGTGACCACAAGGTATAACCTCGGAAGGTTATAGCTATGGTCACCTAATGTGTTTGGTCAGGTCCTAATGACCGACCAAATGGGTCGGGTTCGAAAGCATAAGCGATGGTTTAGATCGCTTACCTTACGACCCTATATAAGCACTAAACTAAAAGTGACGAGCTAAGCATGTTAGAACATGATTAACTAAGTTTAGAAACAGGTTTGACATCAAAACAAACGGCTTTGATGCCCATGAGTAGTTTGGTAACAAAATATGCAAGAATGCACATTTTGGCCGAAACTACGACTCGTCACCGAGCCTAGATAACGTGGTGATCAGTAGGTATGGTCACTACGGACCATGACCATCGTGATCACGCTCACGTTATGAAGTTCCATGAACTTCGCATCGACCATAAGCTGGTCAATGCAGAAAGTCAACAAAACGTTGACTTTCGGACTCGAAAAGCGAATAAAAGAGCGAAAGAAGACTTACGGAGGGTCCCCGAGTGCTAATCAAGACCAAATAGCTCAGGTATGAAATAATGGTTTCAACTTAGAGCTCTAAGATCTGATTTTGTGAATTTTACACTAAAGGGGGGGGGGGTATTTATAGGAAAAGTGGAACCGTTAGGATCGTTTTATCGAATATCGTGCCTTGATCTCGTGCGTACATGTGTCCAAGTGGATAAGTTCAGTGAACTTGACCCTTGGCTCTTCATTGGGTGAAAAGGCATCGCCTCTTGATCGAACGAAAGGCCAGATTCTGCATTAAATGCAAAATCTTCTGTCAGACATGTTCACGCGGCCCGCCTCATGTTTTGGGCAATCCTTACGCGGGCCGCCTGGCCCCTCTGATCTGCACCACTTGCAGAATTTACACTTTTGGTCCCTGTTGCGTGTTTAAGCTATTTCCAGCCCTTCTAAGACCTGTAAAGCCATCTTTAAGGCCCTAAAATGATGCCTAAACATTGTGGACATGAAACATGCCCAAAAATATGTCGGATGTCGGTTCGTTTGGCCGTACGATCGCGATGTTCGCTTAATTACGACGGAATGCGCATAAGCGTGAAAGACGATCCAAATGACGTGACGAATGGATTTTTCTCATGCCAAACACTAAGGCATAATATAAGGATGCTTACATAAATTTTTGGATGTCCGGATGTATTCAGAACGTAAGTTATGCGCGAAAGTGCAAACTCATGCACTTTTTGACACTTTTAGTCCCTGAATGATCCAAAAGTTTATTTTAGCATACCAAACCCCTCAAAGCCTATTTCTAAGCTATGTAAAGGATATTTATGGTATGTTTAACTTATGGACATGTTCCGGAATGTTCGTTACAGTTCAAATTGGCATACTTTCGCAGTTTGTCAAGTTTAGTCCATGTAAGCGAATTAACTTGTTTTTGCCATACCAAAGCCTTCAAAACTTATTTCTAAGTTATGTAAAGGTTATTTAAGGTATGTTGAGTATATGTTGATGTTCCGGAGTATTTGTCGCATTAAACTGAGTACGTTTACGCACCAGTTTGCGTATAATGCTCTAGAAAGAAATGTAGAGTTTGAAATTGAACAATAATTGATATGTGCAAAACATACACATATTTATACAAGATCCCAAGTATGAAATAAAATATTTCATCGGCTTGGTATTTGTTTGATGGTCGCGGTGACACAGGTGTCACACGCCCTGAGCACAGCGGAGGTACCTCAGGAAATAACCCACCTCACGGTAACGTTTGAGTCATTAAGGACACATTACGTTACGTTTGGATTTTCCGTGTGCGTTTGCTAACGCTTTCTGTGAATGATGTTGCTTGTACAGGTTGTACTTACAAGCAGTTCCTTGACTGTAAGCCTCTTAACTTTGACGGCACTTGAGGTGCTGTAGCTTTCGTTAGATGGGCGGAGAAAACCGATTCTGTGCTGCGGATGAGCAAGTGTGCGCCTGAGCACCAGGTCACCTACATTTCTTGACTCTTCCTAGACGGAGCTCTATCATGGTGGAACCTTCAGGTTCAGACTCTGGGAGAGGAAGCTGCATATGGTATGACTTGGGAAGTGATGAAGGAACTAATGCGCAAGAAGTACTGCTCGAGAGCTGAGATTCAGAAGCTGGAAACCGAGTTCTGGAATCTAAAGATGGATGGTCCGAAGATTGCTGAGTATGTGCAGAGATTCCATGACCTATCTTGCGTTGTCCCCTACATGGTAGAACCAGAGTTCAAGCGAATCGAGCGTTTCATTTGGGGATTGGCACCCCAAATCATGAGCATGGTAACGACATCAAAGCCTCCAACGATTACTGAGGCCATTGATTTAAGTGTGGCATTGACTAAAGAAGCAATTAGGCTGAACAAGTTCTCGACCTCTGATGGAAAGAAGAAGGAGACTCATGTCGAGTCGTCCGAAGAGAACAAGAGGAAGTTCTCCAACTACAAGAAAGGTACTCAAGGAAGCAGTAGTGGTACTCATAAGAAGAGAGATGCTAACCCACCAGCCGAGGCCAGGACTAGTGTTGCAAGTTCTGAGAACAAGGGGAAAGGTTACATGGGTACCCTGCCCAAGTGTGATGTTTGTCAACGCCATCACACGGGGCGATGTAGGTGTGGGAAATGTGAGAATTGTGGCAAGGTAGGACATGCCAGGGAGGCATGCTGGTACGGTGCTGGACGAAGAAACGGCGGATCTAGTGGGAATGGTAATGGAAACCGTGTTGGAAACGGTAATGGGAATCAAACTGGGAACCGCAATCAAAGAGGAAATGGCGGTAATGCGAATCGTGGTGGTTCTGGAAATCAAGCTGGGAACGGAAACCGTGGAGCGACCAATAACCATGGAGGAAATGGAAAGGGAAACGGAAATGGTAGAGGCCAAGGTTGTTTTGGATGTGGAGACATCGGCCATTTCAAGCGAGATTGCCCAAAGAACAACCAAGCTCAAGGTAGAGTCTTCGACATCGGAGATAGGGAAGCTCGTCAAGTTCCGAACGTAGTCACTGGTACGTTCCCTATCAACCAACATTTTGCATCTGTATTATTTAATACCGGTTCCGATTATAGCTTCGTATCCATAGAATTTAAGAATATACTTGGGTTAGTTGCCAGTAAGCTAGATATTCCGTACTCGATAGAACTATAGCCAATGGAAAGCTAGTAGAAGCAAATGAAGTCATTAGAAGTTGTGTGATAGAACTCGAAGAGCGTGAGTTTACGCTGGACCTTTTGCCAGTCGAGTTGGGAAGCTTTGACGTAGTAGTTGGAATGGATTGGTTATCAAGTAACCGAGCTGAGATTATATGTCATGAGAAGATAATCCGTATTTGGTTGGCGAATGACGAGACGATTGTAGTGCACGGAGAGAAGCATGATACTCCTCTAAGGATTATCAGTTGTTTGAAGGCCCGAAAGTCCATGCAGAAGGGATGTATTGCCTTTTTGGCTCACATTGTTGATAAGGAAGCTGAAGAACCGAAGTTGGAAGATATCCCTGTGGTAAGGGAGTATCCTGAAGTCTTCCCCGAAGACTTGCCAGGATTACCGCCGCAACGATAAGTCGAATTCCATATTGACTTGGGTCCAGGCGCCGCTCCTGTAGCCAAGGCACCTTATCGACTTGCACCCTCAGAAATGCAAGAGTTGTCGACGCAACTTCAAGAGCTCTTGGACAAGGGATTCATTAGACCAAGTTTCTCGCCTTGGGGAGCTCCAGTTTTGTTTGTTAAGAAGAAGGACGGAAGTTTCCGTATGTGCATTGACTACCGAGAGATAAACAAGTTAACCATCAAGAATCGGTGTCCTTTGCCGAGGATTGATGATCTCTTTAATCAACTGCAAGGTTCGAGTTACTACTCCAAGATTGATCTTCGATCAGGTTATCACCAGTTGCGGATTCAAGAAGAGAGTATCCCAAAAACTGCTTTTAGGACTCATTATGGACATTATGAGTTCCTAGTAATGTCGTTTGGTCTGACAAACGCGCCAGCAGTATTTATGGATTTGATGAACCGAGTTTGCAAGCCGTATCTCGATAAATTCGTGATTTTATTTATCGATGATATTCTGATCTATTCGCGGAAAAAGGAAGAGCATGAGCAACACCTCAGAATCATTTTAGAGCTGCTCAAGAAGGAGAAACTATACGCAAAGTTCTCGAAGTGCGAGTTCTGGTTGCGTGAGGTCCAATTCCTTGGACATGTAGTGAATGAAGATGGGATTCATGTGGTGTGACACATGTGCCTCCACCGCCATCAAACAAATACCAAATCAGTGAAATATTGTGTTTCATATTTTTCCTTTGTATAAATATGTGTATCAATTGCACATATCAATTCTCGTTCGATTTGGAGCTCTAAATCACTTTCTGGAAAGTTATACGCAAACTGATGCGTAAACGTAAGCAGTTTAACGCGACAAACACTCCAGAACAGTGACATGGGCTTAACATACCTTAAATAACCTATACATAACTTAGAAATAAGTTTTGGAAGGTTTGGTGTGTCGAAATCAAGTTTATTCGCTTATAGGGACTAATTTCGACAAACTGCGAAAGTATGCCGATTCATACTGTAACGGACAATCCGAAACATGTTCATAAGTTAAACATACCATAAATATCCTTTACATAGCTTAGAAATAGGCTTTGAGGGGTTCGTTGTGCTAAAATAAACTTTTTGGTCATTCAGGGATTAAAAGCGTCAAAAAGTTCATAAGTTTGCATTTTCGTTCATAACTTACGTTCTGAATACATCCAGACATCCAAAAATTTATGTAATCACTAAAATATTTTATTTTAGTGATTGGCATGACAAAATTCCATTCGTCGCGTAATTTGGATCGTTTTTCGCGTCCGTTCGTGTTTCGTCGTAATTAACCGAATAACGCAATCGTACGGCCAAACGAACCGACATCCGAGATGTTTTTGAGCATATTTTAAGTTCTCTATACTTTAACTTCATTCTAGAGCCTTGAAATGGGGTTAACGGGGCTTAAACGTGTCAAAATGCATCGAATAGCAAGTTTCAGACCTGCAGGGACCTGTTTTCACATTCTGTGAAAGTTGTTTACACGCGGCGCGTAAGACTTCTCTAAGTCTTACGCGGGGCGCGTAAAACCCCCAGATCAGTAAAACCAGCTGATTTCAATTCAGCAGTTGGGTTTCTTGTTTGCACATGGTTTTAATCAATTCTAGGGGCTATTTTGGGGCACCCATGGTATTCTAGAACCATGGGCACACTTGTACGGCTCAGATCGAAGCTCGGTTTTCGATGAACGATCTTAACGGTTACCCGAAAACTATATATACCCCCATGATTTCATTTGCAAACTCACTTGATCTGATCAAATTCTCTAAGTTGGAGTTTATACACTTCATACCTGAGAATTTTAAGATCGATTCTTCGTCGCTTGGACCTCTTGTAAGCTTCTTTCGTTCTTTTATGCGTTTTTTAGCGTGAAAGTCAAACAGTGTTTGACTTTCTGCTTTGACCAGTCAATGGTCAACACCAAGTTCGTTCGAACTTCACAACGTGAGCGTAATCACGATGGTCATAGTCCTTTGTGACTATACCTACTGATTACCACGTTATTTTGGCGTAGTGATGAGTCGTAGTTTCAGTCAAAATGCGTATTTTTGCGTATTTTGCAACCAAACTA
The DNA here is from genome assembly GCF_002127325.2 of Helianthus annuus. Taxonomy (NCBI): domain Eukaryota; kingdom Viridiplantae; phylum Streptophyta; class Magnoliopsida; order Asterales; family Asteraceae; genus Helianthus; species Helianthus annuus. The sequence goes on along the minus strand of NC_035447.2, from coordinate 96,070,180 downwards.
CTCTTGCGTATCAAGACCCTTTGTTTTGATACCAAACTTGTTTTCTAACTTCGTTAAACATATTTTAACATGTTTAACTCGTCAGTTTAGGTTTAGTGTTTATATAGGGTCGTAAGGTGAGCGGTCTAAACAACCGCTTAGACTTTCGAACCCGACCCGTTTGGTCAATCGTTAGGATCCGACCAAACATGTTTTGTGACCATAGTTGTATAGGGAATAACCTTCCGAGGTTATACCTTATGGTCACTTAGTGTACTTAGTTGTATGATAGGTAATTATATGCCTTAGGAAAAATGACCAAAATGCCCTTTATGCGCATAAATTCATTTTAAGCATATGTAACATAAATTTTGACATCTAAACTGATTAGGCAACATTATTAGACATGTTAAGGCATATATTACTTGTCATAGGACTAGTTAGGCGGTCCAAACGCGTTTTACGCGAACGACGCATTAAAGTAGCAGAAGCTACCTAAACGGGTCGAAATGGGTCGTAAGCACTTAGGATAGGTTTCGTTTTAGAATGTAGGCTTTGTTGAACCATATTACATGAGTTCCTATACTCATTTGGTTTACGAAACCTCATTCCATCCAATCCTCCGATTTAGGTCCGTTTATTAACGTAGTTATCTATATTAGGTGCCGTTTGATTCCGTGATCATTCTTGCTTTGCTTGGTTGTTATCCAAAGACTATTGAGCAATCCCAAGTGAGTACATAGTTCCCCTCTTTTACTTTTTTCAAACATTTTGGGGTGAAATACATGTGCCTACTTGTTACTTTCGTGCTTTTCATGCTTTTATATCATATGCTTGTTATGTTCATTAGTACACATACAGTACATGATTTCATTATGTTTTGCTATGTATGTTCACTTAGCATGCTAGCACATTGTTTTACATTGCATTTCTGTTGCATATGTTTACTCAGCATATGGACACATTGTTTTACATTGCATTTATGTTGCTTATGTTTACTCAGCATATGGACACATTGTTTTACATTGCATTTCTATTGCATATGTTTACTCAGCATATGGACACATTGTTTTACATTTCTACTTTGTATGTTCATTTAGCATATTAAAGTACATTATTTTCATAAAACATGCTTACAATTGGTATGACATTTGGTTTGTTTAACGGGACATAACTACATTCATTAACACCGATCATGCCGCTCGGTAGTAGGTAGTGGTACCATAGGACTTGAGAACTCTCGTTCCTGAAATCCTAGGTTTGTTTGGGTGGAAGGAATGACCGAATCCGAAAACATTTTTGGTAGACCTTGACATTGTTCTAGGTTTATCTGACAGTCTCAAGGCTTGGTGTAGGCGTTTAACATTACCGCATAGATGTTTGTATTAGTAAAGCATGCATGGATTTACAAAACATAACTTTTGAATTTATTCAAATTCTTTCTTTTGTGCATTTTTACATATGGTTTAAGTGGTCACTTCTTTTACTTACCATACAGGACATTTGTTTACACATTACATGATTTACATTTGACAATAGACATTGTTTACACATGAACATTTTGACATTTGTTTACACATTACATGATTTACATTTGACAATAGACATGGTTTACACAATAACATTTGACAATTGGTTTAAACAAGACAATTTTGGTGGTTTGTTTGGGTAAGTGATTTAAGTAACGAGGCATGTGTAATATGATAAAAGCATGGTGGATACGCCACTGGTACTTCCTATATATAAGTGCTTTTGTGATATTACATATCGTAGCGTTATTTAAACCATTTCAATTTAGACATATTACATTTTACATAAATAACATATTTTCACAAGACATTGTTTTACAAACAGTTTATTTTATACAACTCATTTTACTTGGTTATTTAATTAACCATACACTTTTCTTTTATATAATCTGATTTCTTATCAAGTTTTCGTATGATTTATAAAAGAAAACATTTTACAAGGTTCATGACTAACTTTTGTTAAACATTTTTCTTTAAACTTACAAGTCATGAATCCTATTTTCTATAAAACCTATGTATCTCACATGCATTTTTATGCTGACGTACCTATTTTCACATGTGTGTTCAGGAGATGATGCATAGGATTGATCAAGATACACTTAGGCAGACTTGGGCCTTAGTGACAATAAAAGATGCAAGACTAGTTAATTATGTTATGTTGCTTTGATTTTAGGACATTGTAACTTCTTTTAATCAATAAAAAAAAATTTCAATTTCCATGTGTTATGAAACAATGATTCTGTTACAACACTCCCCGACGTTTCCGCCGCGATTTGTTGTTTTACGCAGTCGGGGTGTGACATGTGGACCCCACCAAGATCGAGGCGATAAAGAATTGGGAAACTCCTAAGACGCCAACCGAGATCCAACAGTTCTTGGGTTTGGCAGGGTATTATCGCAGATTCATTGATGATTTCTCTAAAATCGCTCGACCATTGACCTCCCTTACTCAAAAGGATAAGAAGTAATAATGGGAAGATAAGCAGGAAGAAGCTTTTCAGCTGCTAAAAAATAAGCTTTGCGATGCACCTATTTTGTCCCTACCCAAAGGCACCGATGACTTCGTGGTATACTATGACACCTCGCGTCAGGGATTGGGCTGCGTGCTGATGCAACATCAGAAAGTTATCACTTATGCTTCGCGCCAGTTGAAAGTTCATGAGAAGAATTACACCACACATGATTTGGAACTAGGCGCACTGGTGTTTGCTTTGAAGATTTGGAGGCATTACTTGTATGGCACCCGATGCACAATCTTCACCGATCATAAGAGCCTTCAGCACATATTCAACCAGAAGGAGCTTAACATGCGACAACGACATTGGCTAGAACTGTTAAATGATTATGATTGCGAAATCAAATATCACCCAGGAAAGGCGAATGTGGTAGCAGACGCCCTGAGTCGAAAAGAGAGGATTGAGCCCATAAGGGTTAGGGCTTTGGAGATGATTGTACAAACAGATCTATCGTTACTCATCCGCGCTGCTCAGAGAGAAGCTCTTAAGAAAGAGAATCTTGAGGAAGAATATCTCCATGGGATGGAGAAGAGGTTGATGCCCAACAAGGAAGGAACCTTGTGTTTCATGAAGCGAATTTGGGTTCCCCTCTTTGGTGGTCTTAGAGATGTGATCTTCGATGAAGCTCACAAATCGAGGTACTCGATCCACCCAGGATCGATAAGATGTACCAAGATTTGAAGGATTACTACTGGTGGCCAAGATTGAAAGGTGATGTTGCAACTTATGTTGGAAAATGCTTAACCTGTGCCAAAGTAAAGTCCGAATATCAGAAGCCTTCAGGACTTCTGCAGCAACCTGAGATACCCATGTGGAAGTGGGAGCAGATCTCAATGAATTTTGTAACCAAGTTGCCAAAGACACCCAGAGGACATGATACGATTTGGGTAATCATAGACCGTCTGACAAAATCTGCACACTTTTTACCGATCAAGGAGAAGGATAACACAGGTAAGCTAGCGGAGCTATACCTAAGGGAGATAGTCGCATGTCATGGAGTGCCTACCTCGATTATATCTGATAGATATGGAAGATTTATGTCGAGAATTTGGCAATCTTTCCAAGAAGCGTTTGGCTCACAGCTGAATTTGAGCACCGCATTTCACCCACAGACGGATGGCCAGAGTGAGAGAACAATTCAGACGCTTGAGGATATGTTGCGAGCTTATGTAATGGACTTGAGTGGCAGTTGGGACACTCACCTGCCTTTGGTTGAGTTTTCATATAATAACAGCTACCATACAAGCATTCAAGTTGCACCCTTTGAAGCTCTCTACAGACGAAAGTGTCGATCGCCGTTATGCCGGACAGATGCAGGCGATAGACAGCTGCTTGGTCCTGAATTGGTTCAAGAGACGACAAATAAGATAATGCAAATCCGAGAGCGCATTAAGGCGGCTCGTGATCGACAAAAGAGCTATGCGGACCATAGAAGGAAACCTTTGGAATTTGAAGTGGGAGATATGGTCCTATTGAAAGTTTCACCTTGGAAAGGTGTGGCACGCTTTGGGAAGCGTGGTAAGTTAAACCCACGATATATTGGACCGTTCAAAATCCTTGAAAGGATTGGTACTATAGCATATAGGTTGGATCTACCTGTGGAACTGAATGGTGTACATGATACATTCCATGTATCTAATCTGAAGAAAAGTCCAACACAAGAAACGGTGGTTATTCCTGCTGACGAAGTTCACATTGACGACACCCTCCACTTCACCGAGGAACCTGTTGAGGTTACTGACTGGAAGGTTAACAAGACTCGAAGGAGTAGTGTTAAACTAGTTAAGGTTAGATGGAATGCGCGTCACGACCCAGAGTTTACCTGGAAGCGTGAAGACCGCATGAAAGCTAAGTACCCACATTTATTCCCTAACACCCCTGTAGCTAGTAGTAGAGCTTAAAATTTCAGGACGAAATTTCCTTAACAGGGGGAGAATGTGACAACTGTCAAAAATCCAGGTATCCGTACAATTAGTTAATCATGATTAGTGCTTAATGACTGTGCTGAATTTAGAATTAACTGTTTTCTGATTACTTCATTATATTTACTTGTGCATCACTTATTGCATACTGTCATTTCATTACTGCATGCAAACATATTGGCATAGAGAACGCATTAAGTACAGTTAGCACAGTGAGCGGATAAATCAGGAAAATGCTGACATAACACAGCACTTAGACAGACAGTGATTTTGAGACCCAGCATAGGCTAGAAACTAAGTACCGCACTAGTATAGTGTGTAGGAAAGTAAGGATCCCAAAACTGCCTTTCTAAGTGATAGTTTAAGTGCTGGAAAGTGCCTAAACCTCACCCAAAGTGCTGAATTCAGCAAAAATCAACAATTTAACAATCAAATTTCATGCAGAAATATGCTTAAATGATCCTGAATGCTTTCCAAAGTGTCGGGAATCAAAGGTGTCACAAAAGGGTACATAAAGAACACTAAACTATATAATTTAGCACTTTAACGAACCAGTATCTAATCGAACAATCGGACACTACCCAAAACATCAAATTTACACTAGAAGCACTGTTTTAACGTTACTAAGCTAGTTATGGTCCCCGAACATCATAACACCTCCTAAAAATATCTAATAACCAAATCATGTAACTAACACTTGAATTGTAAGTAGATGGTAACTAAATGGTTAGAACCTATGCTAAGACCGCCCCCCCCCCCCACCTATCTTACGGCCCATACATGGCCCCACCAAGTGGATTTTATTTCAATTGTTTAATAGATCTTGTTCCCCATAAAATGGCATATTACACAAGAGTTAACTTGGTTAAATGGTTATAAGAAGAACATGAGAGATCTAGAACTCATAATCTTTCACACACTAACACACACTTAGCTCTCTCCTCCCTCTTGCTCTTGTTCTCGGCCGACCCCTCACCCACACATATCCATCATCATCCAATCTTCTTCAACCATTCCAAGATCATACAAAGGTGCTAGAGATCATACAAGGAAGCTTGGTGGCTTGGATATTGGAGGACCTCACTTATTTTCTTTTATCCTCTTCATTTCTACACTTGAATCATCCCTAGCCTTGTGCTAGTGGTAAGAACCTTGATCTATCTATTTTACATCTATTTTAAGTGGTTAATGATGAATCATGATTAAAAACATCAAGAACACTAAAGAATCATATGAAGTAAACATGAACATAAGCTTATTTAGTGAAGATATCTTGATGAATATAAGTTGTTATGCTTGTCGATATTTGATTGTTTGTAGAAATGATGTTGATCATCATAAGATCTTGGTAGATCATGATTAAAAACATAATCTAGCAAGATGTAAGAATGGAAATTGTTGTAGGATGATAGATCATCCACATGAAGATCATGAACTTGAAAGAACACTTTGTTTTCTTGAAAAGTAATGAATAAAGTAAGTTGTTAAACATGTAGATCTAGAGATTTGAGAATGATTTCTATAGAAACCAAGTTCAAAATATAAGTTTCATTAAATCTTGGTTCTTACATAAACAAATCTTGTTTTTAATGGTTAAACCAGTGTAGAAACACTTGTGTAACAAGAAGAATGGAAAAAGAAATATTTTTATAAAATATGTTTTGAAGTTGTAAACATCCAACTCCTTTAAAAATGAAGTTTTTAAAGAAGTAAACACATTTTAAAGGGTAACAAGACTTACTAAGAATACTAATAAGTACTACAAATTTTTACAAATATTCAAGTTCATGAAGTAGTAGAATATGCATGATTTTGGCAAGACTGGTAAGTAAAGGTTGTTAGTTGATGATTGTAAATTGATTGTGACGATTTTTACAAAAGAAAATGATATGCTTGAAAGCATGGAAACCTCCACTTTTAGGGGAAACTATGGCAAAAATTTCTAAAAATATAAACACTTAGAAAAATATTTTTTAAACAAATATTTACAAGTGTATTTTAAACCATGGATTTCCTACATAAACTATGCCATAATTTTTGTTACAAAAATACACATATTGGAGGTTGGTTTTTATAAATAAAAGTGACTAAATATGTATTTAGGAAATATATATTTAGAAGTCACCATGTGTGTGATTATTTGTATATTTTGTGTATTAGTTATATTATTTTAGGACTTCAAATATTATAACTCACAAAATACGAAGAAATTACCATCCAAAATATTACCAAAATTCCAAAGAATAAATATACAAGCTTACATAAAAATATTGGAGAACCGAACTATGAAATGTAACTTACAAAATATTCTGGAAAGATTTATTCACAAATAATATTTTGGTAAATAATATTTTGGACACCAAAGAAGTAAAAAAATATAATTTTAACAATTACCACAAAAATATATCGTATTTTTGAGAAGGAAAAATATATTATATTTTTGGCAAGTATAAAATATATATTTTCTTGAAATTATAGAAGATATATTATTTTTAAGAAATATATACTTTCTCACACAAACATGAGATACAATATTTTTGGGAAAAATATACACTTTCTTAAATAAATGTGAAGTATGTCATTTTTGGGGAAAATGAGTTTATATATATATATATATATATATATATATATATATATATATATATATATATATATATATATATATATATATATATATATATATATATATATATTCCAAGTGGACTTGAAAATTAATATGTTATTTTTGGAATTTATAAGGGAATATAAATATTTTTGCCAAAGAAAAAGTATAAATAATTTTTCTGAATAATATTCCATAAAGAATATATATTTTGGAAATATATAAATAGGATTTTTATTAAGAATACTATTCCGGAAAATTTAATACGAAATTAAGTATAAAGGATTCTTAATGAATACAATAAAAATACGTATCCTCGTACGTATAAACACACACCGGAATACGATTTCAAAACATGGCAAAATAAACATGTATAAGATACCCCCATCCTTGGAAAGGAAATACAAGTGAAAACACTTGAGAAGTATTATTACAATAATATTGTTTAACAATTATTCCAAAATTTATAAATATAATTTAAGTTAAAATATTAATTATTTTAACAAATAATTATGTAACTTGGAATAATGTCGAAGACACAAAAGAAACATAACTCAAGACCATTAATACTGAGTTAAGGCACGACCCGTTCGTCTAATAGACATTAGTACGTTGTAGGTAGTCGTGTTCACCGAAGAAGCTAGAGTTACGATTGCTGAAGACGCGAGACTGTGAGTTCACGTCCCCCTTTTCTTTTAACTGTTTTCGTTTTAGAACTTCGGGGGTGAAGCACATGTTGTAAATGATTATGATTTCAAAGGGTTTACAAATGAAATGAATTGCTAGATCATGTGAAAGGGTAGGCGTTAGCTTGAGACCATTAATCCTTTAGAAGGACCGAGGGGCATGAGTGATAGATCTATTTGGGTGTTGCGAGCCCCACCCATGAGTCCGCGAGTTGGCTCATGTGGTGACTATGTCGTTCCAGCCGGAAGGCCCGGTGCGAAATACGCAAAGGATTGAGCCTTCCTACACCGGTTCACCATGTTAATGTATTAGCTACACATTAATTGATCTGTTCATTTTCACAAATATATTTTCAATGTTTTTCAATGGTTTATCCACAATCACACACATGAACTCGCTCAACTTTCGTTGATGTTTTTCAAAATACATGTATTTCAGAGAATTAGTAGTGGATCTGACGGGCGTTGGATGTTTCAAGCTGCGTTAAGAATAAAAGATGTCATCCATGGTCTTAGGGTTGGACAGTGTGTCTTATTCCTGGACGAGACACGTCTTCCAAGTCCTGGTTTATTTAGTGTCATTGGTCGAGTCGTTGTAAACTTTTAAACAAGTTGCATGGGTTGTACTCGTATTTGAATTTCTACGTTTTATGACAATGTTGTCATGTTTTTTAAACTAAATTTATGGATGAACATCTATGGTTTTAATCATATAGTGTTGTTATGATTGAATGCAATGGTATTAAGAAAGTCACACCATAATCACGCTTCCGCAATATTCAGGGTGTGACACAATAGGATATGATGAGCACCGTGCCAACATGGTAAGCTAATCATAATTATAAATTTTAGTAACTATTTCTAATTTAGTACATATCATTTACATTACTTCATTTAATGTAGGAAAAAAGAGGATAAAAAAGTTGGATACACTAAAGTATTCTTCTAGACCCACGCTACAAAGGAGTGCAAAAAGATAGTACAAGATGGGGAGATCGATGCAAATGACTTTGATAATTTAGTGTTTGTTACTAAGCATGCAAAGAATTCATATGTTAATTAGCATTCATTATTTGTTTATAGTTATTGATTCAAGTCTTAGTGTTCAAAGTTTCCGTTTTATAAATTTTAGGTCGGGTACGCGCAACAACTTGACAAAATGTACCAGGGAGAAACAAAATGTGATGATTTGGCTATTTGGGAGAGTTTGCATCCCAAGTGTAAGGGTGGTAACTTGTTCGGGGTAGGATCTTCTGATCCTCATTTTGTGGTGACCGGCACACAATCTTCCATAACTTATGCGTCATATGATGATGCCAGGCAATCACAAGAGGTGTCATCATTGTTGTTATTTTAGATTGACCCGTTAGCCTTCACATAAAGGAGGAACTGCAATTATCTAACGTTTTAGCTAGGTTTATGATATTTGTTGGCTTGTTGTTTTCATATGGTAGTACAATGCTAATAGAGTACAATGTGTTAGAAATTTGTCAAACCTTTTTTAGGCTTACACCTAGAGGACATTGAGTTATGGCATGGGTTAAATGCCAGTATATTTAGGAATTTTTGCATTGTTAGTTAATGATTGTATTTTCCTAGTAAAATTAAGGTGAACTGTGCAGCAAGGCTGATTAAAATCAGCCCACTCGTTCTATAATTATTTTACATTATGTATCACCACTTGGAATAGAAAACCGTGAACAGGAAACAAGTTAAAAAAAAACAAGAAATTAGCTACAAGATAGATATCCACGAGGTCTATTTTTGGCTGATTAAAAAAAGAAGTTAGCTACGAGATAGATTTCCACAATTATTTGTTAACTTGGAGTTCGCTACTTTTTAAAGTTAAGTTCTATTTGACGATGGAGTTTGCTTGTTTGCTAGTGGTTTTGTAGCCAAATCTGCAAATATTATTTAGATAACCGAATATGTAACTAGATAATGCCCCTAAATATGTATTTAATGTTACATTTTTTTTTTGTTAATATGTATTAATAATGTCTACTTTGATAAATTCTAGCTTAAAAAAGTTCAAACGGAGTTGGAAAAATAAAGAGAGGCCCGAAAAAATATGGAAGCCCGTTTTGCACAATGGTAACAAGAGTGGGTCAAGCGTGAATGGGAGTCGGCCACAAATGCATTATGGAAAAAAAAAAGATGGAAGAAATGATGAATAGTTCAAGAAAAAAGTAAAGATGGTGTTTGTTTTGTAATATGAAAACGTGCTTTTCATATTACAAAAGCGCGTTTTCATATTAACTTTTGGTTTGTATTTCATTTTGAAATGCTAAGATCGTATTAGTTTTGTAATATGAAACGTGCTTTTCATTAGAAATTTTTGGTTATTATTACAAAAGCGAGTTTTCATATTAACTTTCGTTTTGTATTACATTTTGAAATGTTAAGATCCTATTAATTTTGTAATATGAAACACACTTTTCATTAGGATTTTTGGTATTGGTATTTAAATATTGTGTACAGGTTTTTTCTATTTTTAAAAATTTTATGCAATGTTTTGCTAAAAAAATAATCTGATTTTATTAAAAAAATTGTCTCAGTTTTATCAGAATCTGGTAACTTTAATTCTGTAGGAAATTTGTCGAAAGATCAAAATAAAAATTATTTTTATTTAAAACATTTGTAAGTACTATGTCGCAAAAATAAAAATCTAAAATTTGTAGGAAATTTGTCTAAAACAGTTTTTAGAATTTGTAGAAAGTTTGTCGAAAACAGTTTTTTTTAATTAATTGCTTTCTTAAATTATTATTATTAAAAATGACTAAAATAAAATATTAATAAAGTATGTTAAAAGTGGGATTTGTAACAAATTTGTCGAAAAATGGTGGGAAAGACTTTAAAAAAAATTGTCGGAATTTTGTGGAAAATCTTGCGATGGATTTTATTTGTCGGAAAGTTGTAGCAAATTTTCTGGTTGTTTTGTCGCAATCATACTTTTCGACAAGTATTTCTCACACGAACCAGTTTTATCGCAAATATTTAGCTAAGGTCAATTTTCCACAGATTTGCTACAAATATGCTTGTCGTATATGCATGCATAGTGGTGCACAAAAAACCTGAACCCGGACCCGGACCGGAAAATAAAACTCGGAACCAGGTATTATAAAACCTTGGTTTTTTATACCCGAACCCGAACCCGACCCTACCCATAGGGTAGGGGTTGGGTATACATTTCTTTTATAAAACCCGAACCCGGAACCGGGTTTTTTTATACCCGTTTTCAACCCGGGTTTTACGAGTACCCGGTTTCAACCCGAACCCGGAACCGGGTTTTTTCAATACCCGGTCCGAGTTTCCCAATACCTTGTTCGGGTTTTTTCGTTTTTTTGTGTTTTTTCGAGTTTTGTACCTTGGTAACAAAGTGTATTATGATCATTTGTTTGATTTACATTGTATCTCTATACCCTATAAAAGGGGTCTTTGATGACGAACAATAAAGAAGAGGGTCAAGTTATTCGAAGCTATCTATGATCATTATCTTATTCGATTCGGTTCAATGATTATTTAGGTGTCATGTATTTCTATGATTTATCCAAAAAAAAATGAATACCCGAGGCATACCCGAACAAAACCCGAACAAAACCCGAACCCAACCCGATCCATACCCAACCTTACCCGAACCCGAAAATAGGGTATTATAATACCCGGGTATTAGAAAACCCGACCCGAACCCTACCCGAACCCGGGTATATAGGGTATACATTTTTTATATAAAATCCGGACCCGGACCCGATCCAGGTATTGTCAATAACCGATTTTGTAGAACCCGATCGTACCCGAACCCAGTTCCATACCTGGAACCGGGTATTCAGAAAGCCCGATTTGTTCACCACTATGCATGCATGCAAAAAGAGTAGGAACAATTGATCTTTAAATCCCTTGGGCTTCCGGATGATTCTTGCGGGTCTTGAAGATGGGCCTGGGCTGGTCGCATCTTCTATTGGGTCTGGGCATGTATCAAGTTCCAAAACCCCTAAAACGTCAACACGAGTTATCAGATTTGCATAAGCCACTCCCTCACATTTGAATCCACATCATCAATTGTCTTCTTCTTCTTCTTACAGTTGAATCCACCAACCCCGGTAGAGAGATCACTAGAGATACAAGGAACAAAGCACTTGTTGCCACAAGAGAGGGCTCTTGCTTCCAAGTGGAATGAAGAGGGGGTCCATAAGTATGATGTACATATTTTTTTATTCTTTATTTTCTAAGCCCAGATGCCGTGAAATTCTTTAACAGGGTTTAGGGAGTCGTGAATAGTAATTTCTTAACCCTTAAAAGTCATTTCGTCTTTAGTAGGACCTGCAGTTTTACAATTCAAAATGGGGTTACGGTGCAGCTTGTTGCTCATTTACCTACCGTTTGTAATTTGCTGTTTTGAAATGAAAACTTCAAACTTTACACAAATAAAATATTAATAGAAGACAAACATTAGTTAGTACATAGACCAAACTTAGTCCTTCTAATTAAGCAGTAAAAAATTAAGATATAACTTTAAACCTACGAACCAAAACTGCAGTACAACTATAACACAATTCTTTTTTTAAATATAATAGTTGTCTTCTTATTGTGTAAGATAAGATTAAGTAAAAAACAAAAATTGACAATTTTAGGTGAAAGGTTAAAAAAATAGACCGAGAAAATAAAATAGGAGGAAACTTAGTGAGAAAGTTTTAAACAGTGGAACAAATGAATAAAATGGTACCGTTGACGTAGACTTGTAAGTTTATTTAAATTTGTTATTCCCGTTGAACAAAGCTGTGCTTGTTACTTTGTCCAATTGTTGGGTATACCCAACGCAACCATAGAGAAGAAATGACTGAATCCGACAACGCCCCTAGTTTCTCGGATCTGCCGGAAGGCTGCGTGACTGACATACTCTCCATCACCTCACCTCGTGATGCCTGCAGAGCTGCTTCGATATCCAAATCATTCCATTCAGCGGCAGATTCTGATGCCGTTTGGGACCGGTTTCTGCCTCTAGATTACCGCCAAGTCATCACGAGAGCAGTTTCTCCTGTAGATTTTGAGTCTAAAAGGCAACTCTACCACCGGTTATCCGAGTCATATATCATCCTTGATCGCGGTTATTTGGCAAGTCAAACAACTTGGTGATCGGTTAATTGAATTGTGATCTAAGTCGATTATAATATTTGTTTAACAAAGCCACCTTATGGTAATAGATTACCTACGTTGTTTCTTTTAGATCTACAAATATTTCTGGTTAAAAGGGTTACAACTATTTTGAGTCACAAGATAAAGTAAAGACTCAAGGCCCCATTTTCTAAATGTTATTGTTATAAAAGTGGCGGATCTATGATTTCTGTGAGTGAGTGGTGATAAAAAAATGAGTTCGTTAAAGTAGGATTGGATTACGTATATAAAAATAGGATAAAAAAGTTTTAGTTAAAGTGAGACTGGATTAAGATCGAATATTTTTGGACCCAGAAGGCCATATCAAAAAAATTGGATTGAACGATGCATATATATATATTTTTTAAAATAAATACTAGGGCCCAAGCCTAAAAACTCACCACAAAGAGCCGCTCATGTTTTTAGTTTATTTAGTTTGAAACTGAACCGAACTGAATTAAGGACGTTCACAACTGAATCAAAAAGTTGTAATTTGGTTGGGTTAAATAAGAGTGGGATAATTGTTATGGGCTATGTAAATCCGGTTCAATTTCACACAGTTATGGCTCAGTTCAGTTTTCAGATTGAAACCGAATAATAAACGCCCGTAGACAAAACGATTCTAACATGCATCTTATTCATTTGCAATTCTTAGTTGCTCATGAAAGATATGATCTTGTAAATAGGGTCTGAAGCTAGACAAGGAGAGTGGGAGAAAATGCTATATGTTGGGGACGAGAAACTTATCAATTGCGTGGGGTGGCGACACTCGTTACTGGGAATGGGGTCATTCACCAAAATCAAGGTCTCCCTCCCTCCGTGATGTTAGGATTTATACAAAAGGGGCGGACCAAGTGTTATCTACTATCATATTTAAAGATTGACCATGGCGATATAAAATACTTGGTCTGCCACTGTCCAAAAATATGATCTAAATCAAAAGTCCCAAACTTATATACATGTGTAACTATTCATGCAGGTTTGCAGAGGTAGGCATACTTAGATGTGTATGGTGGCTTGATATCCAAGGCAGAATAGCAAGTGCAATGTTGTCCCCAAAGACAACATATGTAGCATATCTTGTCTTTCGAGTCACTAGGGATTCGTGGGGACTTTCTGCGGCTGGAAAAACTATAGTTACCTTTGGCGGAGTAAGAAATGAGACATCTAATGTTTATCTTCAACAACCACGGACACGCGGACGGCCACAGACACAGGCACACACTCAGACACCGAGAAACGATGGATGGATGGAGATCAAATTGGGTGAATTTTACTATGATAATGGAGATGAAGGTGAAATTGAGATCGGGTTTCAGGAGCATCATGAATATAAAGAAGGCCTTATTGTGGAAGGTATTGAGGTTCGGCCTAAGTAGTGTTTTAATTATTGGTTGTGAATAAAAGGCTTGTTGACAATATGAGTTTGTAAATTGTCAACAATAAACTTCTATTTTATATAATACTAAGTGGGTGTGCTTTTATTTACCTTTTCTATCTATAGTTTTTGTATGTGATCAAGAACATTATACCGTTCTTTAAGTGTTTGATAATATGCATGAACGAAACCTTTTCTGTTGGATTTTATTTGGTGTAGACTGGGATTTAGTTTTATTGAATATTCATATTCATATTCATATGAAAAGATCGTATTCATATTCATATTCTTACGGTTCAGAAAATGAAAGGATAAAATCATAAAATGCATCACCCCTTTTGTTATATTGTTCCTACAATCACATGTGCAGCAACACACGCGTGGCAGTGTGATCCTACCACAATGTCTCCTCGGACGCACTTGAGAGTGTTGTTTTTGTATTATATTGGAGAAATTGTTACCCTTATTGCTATTTCCATCATCCACTACAAGTTTTATGGGTTATTAGAGCAAAGAGTGAGAGGAGATCTAGAGAAATAATTAAAGAACCATTTAATTATTGTATGTAATGTACAATCGATTAACTCTTTTGAAATTACATTGCATGCTTTAGATATGAATCTCTTAATATTTATAAATATGATTTCTTATATGTCTTTATAACATCGACATGTGACCGATCTAGGACAAGCCATTACATCCAACTATGTCATACAAGATACTATTTAGAAACCTTATGTACCATCATAGTGATCACTTATATCATTTACATCATTATTTGATTATGAACACATATCAAAATCTAGCATCATGTGTTACGAAAACTTGAAGTAGATCTAACCATATCAGTTATGTATTCTTTCTTAAGGAACATGATCTTATTATAATCGTGGCCATTAAGAAAATGCAGAATAAATCCGATCAGTGACAATGACAAAATGCACTGATTTATCAAAGCTTTGCTAAATAAGCTTCTAAGGGTGCCAAAATTTTCTTTACCGTAAATAACAAACCCTATGCACCCATGGACCTAAAGCTTAGCAGGTAGGGAAGTGGATATCCAAACCAGAAGAAAACTGTAATCGCGCCTTGTAGAAAGGGAAGATTTTAATTGCATTTGAATTCAGGGCAGACTGAGAGAATAATGATCAGCAACAACGCGATAAGGATACCAAATATTACGAGTTTCACCTTCATATTGTGAATCCACATTTTCCTCTTCATCTTGGTTCCTTGTTTCTTGAAATCTTGTGCCTAAACATGATATAAGTCAACCAATCAAGTTAGTATTATCAAATTAGAGAAAACATGTTTTGTACCTTTATAAGGAGGTTGAAACATTAAACTAAATAACCTGATTGCGAAGGTTGTCGCTCTTATCAACAAGTAGTTCAATCTTCTCTCCGCGATCAAGTACCTGAACGCAACAAAATTTGAATCAAACATCATGTAGACTATTGATTACAAAAACGACGAATTCCGTTTAGTTCAGAAAGGAACCTTAAACCAAGTATTATGCTAAAAACCGCGAGAGGTACCTTCTCGATGTTCTCCATCATCACTCCCTTGACTTCAGTAACTTGAGCCTTGACCTTAGCAATCTTGCTAATTTCTTCCGGATGAGAGACACAGTAGCGCATATGCTCTTTCAGTTTCGATCTGAAATCGCAAAAACATTCACGAAAAGAACATATAAACCCGGTTATATAAAGATAAATGGGTCTTTTTCTTTTAAATTTAACTTCTAGGTTTGTCGATATCTTGAATACTGATAACCCCGAAATCAAGTAAAAAACGTACCCATTTATCATCAATGGTTTTAAAAATAACCCATTTCTTAAAAAGTTCTATATAAGATCTGTGTATACATATTTACCCAAACTCTTTGTTCAGACCCTTTGCACCAGCAGTTTGGCCTTTGCCTGCCCCATATTTATTATAAAAATCATCCTTAATACGCTCCAGGAAGCCAATGGGAAGCTCCCTTCCTGCAGACTCGACCGCGACAACACAGTATGCTGCATAAGCCAAATGAAGTCATTAGAACTTATCACGATTAAAAGTAATCTCCAATATATAATTGAACACTAAATGAATTAATGTGTGGCATGGTTTTTACAGTTTTTTTTTTGGATCATAAATTTCATAATCAAATGTGTGCAACCATTGATCAAACAATCTTATTCATAAAATGGTTATCATCTTAATAAAGCATCAAGATTGTTCACACGTTAACATGTTGTAATGTCAAATTATAATGCAAACATTTCTTCAAAATCTAAACAACAAAATGATATACAAGTGATGATTATTTTCAAACAAACATGTTAATGTTATGATATTGATTGTAAACACTGACCACCATAAGGCGTACGTCTATCATCAGTCGTATGACAGATCCAAACAACGATATACGACAAACACAGATAAGAAATTATTCCACAAACAACATTGAACTCACTGAATCCTTGCTCAACGAGGTAGTTGAACGTGTGATCATCGCAGTTATACGTGAACCGGTTGTTGGTGGTGGGGAGTTTCTGAAGACATTGGGCAGCAATGCTTTGAAAATTCCCGGTGAACTCGGTGTACTCAGCTAGGATCACTGTCTCTCTAGCGACAAAACTATAGATTAGAGGTCCTTGTGAAGACATTCTTTTGATCTATTGTACTCGAAATTATATTAAGTGGAACCGGACCAGAAGAGTTTCTGGAAGTGTAATCGGAAAATGATGATCTAAATGGGAAGAGTTTGTGTGGAAAGACAGAGAAGAAGGCATGAGACATTTTGTGCGAGTGAGAGAAAAAGTAGGAAAATGTTTCTATAAATCCTCATCTCACTTGGTCATTTTTTCCGAATAAATAGAAAACTTTTACCATTTTCTTTCCTTTTATGTTCAAGAAAGTCGTGTCACTATATATAGCCAAGTAAGAGATAAATTTGAGTGAAGGGTAAAATCATTCGCATCTCCACAAATTATCTCACATACCTTTTCTACATAACTAATCGGAAAATGAAATCTAAATAAAGTCCTAGCGAGAATAGTCAATGAAAAAACGAGAGTATAATAGAATAAAAATCGAAGAAAAGAAATTAAAAAATATGATCGAAATTAAATTTGAACAAGAACAACTGTATGATCCTCGATATATGAATCGGCTTATGTTCCTCAAACGTCTGAACCTATCCACAAAAGTATTGCTCAAAATCAATGTCAAAATCGACCAAGATATTGACACACACTAACATTTTGCAATTTTGACATGTAACATAAATTTATAGACTTTATAACCAGATTATTTAACAAATTACCAACTACCACCGATTTTTTTTATCAATACAAGAAATAATAGCTTTAGGGGCGATATGATGTCCCTCTAAAACTACTAGGGGCAATTTTCTGATTTAGTGTCGCCCCTAAAGCTTTGATTCTTTAAAGTGTATAGATTTGTGTGTAAACACCTGGAAGTGAAAGATATGTGCACTTGTAAATACCAAACCATTAGCCCTTTTCAAGGTTAGTATAGATAATATATAAAGATCCGCTAAAAATAATGGGATTTACATCATAATTTTAGAGAACTACAAGTTCATGTGATTTATGCGATTTACATATTTATTAACTAGTTTGATGTGTTGGACATTATTTTGATTGAAAAAGAAAATTGTTGGATTGATTTGTAAAAGAAAATGATACGCTTGAAAGCGTGGCCACCTCCAGTTACAGAGGAAACTCTGGCGAAATTTTTCCAGAAACCTAACACTTAGAATTATTTTCACTATAAGTGTTAGAAATACTTTTCGACACGTTTTCAAAATATATAAGTTTCGCCACGACTTTATTTACAAAATATCGGAGGTGGGATTTCACAAAATAAAACGTGATATATATATATTTGGTAAATATATTTTTCACAACGTCACTTGTCAACTATTTTGTGAAGTGTATAAATATTATTTTTAAAGTAAAAATAATATTATCGAACGTTAACGAATCCAAAATAATACCAGGATTTTTATTCAAACAAAGGTTTATTTGCTCACTTACACATGAACTCGCTCAACATTATTGTTATTTTTCAACTTACATGTATTTCAGGGAATTAAAGGATTTGGCACGGTATGGCACGTTTTCCCGCTGCACTAGTATGAGGTCATCCGGGTTTAGGGAATGTGACTCTTTCCTGGACAAGTCACAGTCCTTAAACTGTGTTTGTGTTATGTTGATGTTTGTGTTTGTTAAACAATGTTGTTGTACTTGGTTTTTAAACTTAATTGAATGGATGATCTTGCATGGTTTTTATTCATATAGCTTTGTTATGGTTAAGCTATGGTATTAAGAAGTCACACCAAATTAACCACGCTTCCGCAAAGCCAGGGTGTGACAGCTTGGTATCAGAGCTCTGATCATAGCGAACTAGGATTCCTTCTCGAGTCTAGACTATGATCACTAGGGCTCTCACAAAAACATTTTTACTGCATACCACTTAACTCCAGATCCAAAACGTTTTTACAAACAAATGTTGAGCACATTTTATTTATTTATTTTTAGGCTCAGTCTTGGAGGCTGAGGCTCGGTCTTGGAGGCCGAGGCTCGATCTAGGAGATCGAGGTAGATGGCTAGTGAGACTAGGGAGAGTAGGCTCAGTCTTGGAGGCTGAGGCTCAGTCTTGGAGACCGAGGCTCGATCTAAGAGATCGAGGTAGATGGCTAGCAAGACTAGGAGGAGTAGGCTCAGTCTTGGAGGCTGAGGCTCGGTCTTGGAGGCCGAGGCTCGATCTAAGAGGTCGAGGTAGATGATAGAGCAGTCTTAGAGACTGGGAAGAATTTGGCTAGTGGGACTAGGAGTATCAGTCTAGGAGACTGGAAGGCTAGTGGGACTGGGAGAATTATTTGATTGCTTATTGACTAACATGTTTATATGATTATATGATTGATTATTATACGTATACATGTTTGTGTTACAAACGTCATGCTTTCATCATGTACTAGAAAGATGGACACTACGAATCCCATGGCCATAGTATCAGATGACATGGTTTCATCGGAGCACGAGGTGTACATTTCCGATACTACCGGCACAGACAATGACGACTTTCAGCCCTTTTGCGCTGCCTGAAGTCGTAGCAGAGCCTACTGATGGCCATCTTGCTGGGAATTTGCCACTCGCGGTGATCCCTGCTCCTGTGCCCCTTGCCACTTATCCTGTTGTTGATATGCCCCCCCCCCCGACGTGGCCTCTGACGACGATAACGATCTACTAGAGAAGGACCCATTCGAGGGCGAGGCCCTATTGCTGCTGGTATTAGCCTACTACTTGCGGACGCTCCTGCGGGGGAAACTCATGCCCATTCCCCTGTCCCAAACTCATTTGAGTTTCTGACCTCCGCATTTTCGCATATGCAGAGAGTGCAACACCATTCACACGACGCCGACCCTGATACGGCATCATCAGCTGCACCGGTTCCCGCACACAGCTTTGAGTTTGATCACAGTATTGAGGGTGATCCTGTTCTTCCACCTGGTTTTGATCCAGACCATGACCTTGAGTTCATACACTTAGACCAGCCCTTGGAGGATCCTGTAACCCCCTGTGATGGTTGATCCAGCTGATTTTGAGATGGAGTTTGTTGATCCGGAACCAGCCGTGGCCCTGAGCCAGGCGTTGCTCTTGACCCCACATTGGAGCATGACCCTGCTCATGCCGATGCACCTGCTGTTGCTCCTTGGTTGATCATCTGCTTGGACGAGAGAAAATTTGGGGTAATTGTGCAAGATAATTTATTATTACGGGGGCCCACGTAATAACGACTTGTAGTGCACCGAAATCCTGGTGGACTCTGCGGGTCAAGCTAATGAAAACCAATGTAGCAGGAAATAACTAATGACCAAGGCGATGTAGCCTCGAGTTCATTCTATTACAAGCATCAAGCCAAATTGGCAAGCCTATGTGAAGGCTCAGAAATTTATTTCCCCACCCATACATTGAGTATATTTACGTGAAAAATTGGGTGATTATATGATGGCTTATGGTGCTATGTATCTCTTAGACAATTGGAATGTTGTCTAACCCGCTTCATGCCATTTCGGCAGAAGAGAACGCCACCCAGGCGTGACACAAACACCAGTACGTTGCCAAGGATAGAAGCCGAGCTGCGAAAACGCATCTCACAGGCAAATGCATGACATGAAGCACTCCGCTCTAAGCACAACGATGGCACTACTGGAAATAACCCCCCCCCCCCAACTGACCGCACCTATAAGCAGTTCCTGAACTGCAAGCCTTTGAACTTCGACGAAACAGGAAGCGCCATTGCATTTGTTCGTTGGTCCGAAAAGATTGACTCCATTCTAAGAATGACTAACTGTTCGCCCCAACAGAGTGTTACCTTTACCTCGGGGTCATTTCTAGATGGCACACTCTCATGATAGGATCTTCGGATTCAGACCCTTGGTACAGATGCTGCTTATGCACTGAGCTGGGACGAGCTCAAGGAAATGATTGAGGAGAAATGTGGTTCTAAGACTGGAATAACAGAAGCTTGAGATGGAGTCCTGGAATTTGAAAATGGACGAACCAGAGATTCCTGAACATGTCCAGCAATCGCACGACTTACCTAGGGTCGTCCCCTACTAAGTCATTGATGTTGTATGATACAGTTGGGTACCTGTAAACCTTACATTTTGGTCTCGATTGGTAGCAATGCAATCACAGTGATCTATTGTTTATGTTTTATAACATGAGATGTTATGTGCTGATATTGTTGAATACATACGTACGTTTCACCTGCTATGACCTAACCTACGTGAAACATCTTTTAGAAGATGCCACCAAGACGCGAAATGCACATACCCACCTCAGAGGCGGAACTTCAAAAGATAATTGCTGCAGCTATAGCACAGCACGAGGCCCTACGCTCCGAACCTAGCAGAGACACCTCAGAAAATAACGGTTGTTCCTTCTGGCACTTCCTCAATTACAAGCCTCTGAAGTTCGACGGCACTGGGGGTGCCATAGCTTTTGTGAAATGGATTGAAAGTATGGAATCCATCTTTCGAATGAGTGGTTGTATGCCAGAACAACAAGTCCCATACGTTACTGAGTTGTTTCAAGATGGAGCTCGATTATGGTGGAATCTTCAGGTTCGAATAATGGGCCTAACTACAGCATACGCGTTAACTTGGGATGAGTTGAAAGGAATAATGCATAAGAAGTATTGCACCCAAACAGAAACACAGAGGTTGGGAGGTGAATTCCAGAGCCTGATAATGGAAGGTCCAAAAATGTTGGAATTCATGCAAAGACTTCATGATTTGGCACGAGTCGTTCCGTACTTGGTAGAACCAGAATTGAGGAAATTAGGACATTTCATTTGGGAACTGGCACCTCAAGTCCTGAGCTTAATGACAGCATCTACGCCACCAACATCTATGGCTGCAAGTAAGATGGGCTTGGCACTCGTTACGGAAGTCATTAGACTAGAAAAACTTGCAAACCCTGGCAAGGAGACTCACGTCGAGTCATCCGGAGGTAACAAACGGAAGTTCTCGAACTTCAAGCAAGGTACTAGTGGGGTTGTTAAGAAAGGTGAGTCAAGCACGCCAGCTCAGGTTACAGCTGGTAGTAGAAAGAAAGGAAAGGGATATATGGGCACTCAGCCCAAGTGCAACACCTGCCAGCGTCACCATTCTGGCCGGTGTAGTTTGAGAGTGTGTGAAGCGTGTGGAAAACCTGACCACTTGATGGATTTTTGTTGGGCCACTGTTGGCCAGGGAGGCCAAGGAGGATTTGGAAACAGAAACAATAACCGGGGTGGTAATGGAAATCGCCCACAAGGAAACATTGGAGGAAATGGGAATCGAGGCAACAATGCAAATCAAGCGGGCACTGTAAATCGTAACCAGAGGAATAATCAAGCTGGAAATGGTGGTGGAAACAGGCAAAGACCTGGATGCTTTAACTGTGGTAATGATGGGCACTACAAGAGGAACTGCCCAGAGTTGGACCAAACCCGGGGAAGAGTGTTCGATATTGAAGCAAGGGAAGCACGCCAGGACCCCAATGTCGTTACTGGTACGTTCCCTGTAAACCAACGCTATGCATCCGTTTTATTTGATAATGGTGCCGGTTATAGCTTCGTATCATTAGAGTTTAAGAATATGCTTGGGTTAGCCGCTAGTAAGTTAGATATTTCGTACTCAATCGAATTGGCTAATGGAAGGTTGGTAAAAGCCAATGAAGTTATCAGAGGCTGTGTGATCGAATTGGGAGAGCGTGAGTTTGCTCTGGATCTACTACCAGTCCAGTTGGGAAGCTTCGACGTGGTGGTAGGAATGGATTGGTTATCAGGCAACAAGGCTGAGATAGTTTGTCACGAAAAGGTAGTTCGTATCCCAACTGATGATGGTGAGACCATTGTGGTTCACGGAGAGAAGCGTGATACGTCGTTAAGAATTATCAGTTGCTTGAAAGCGCGAAGATGTTTACAGAAGGGATGTGCTGCCTTTCTGGCACACATTGTAGATAAGAAAGCTGAAGAACCTAAGATCGAAGACATCCCTGTCGTGAGGGAATATCCAGAAGTCTTCCCAGAGGACTTGCCTGGATTGCCACCCCAGGGGCAAGTGGAGTTTCGCATCGATTTAGTTCCAGGCGTTGCGCCTGTGGCTAAGGCACCTTATAGACTTGCGCCGTCTGAGATGCAAGAACTGTCGACACAACTTCAAGAGTTGTTAGACAAGGGATTTATCCGACCAAGCTTCTCGCCTTGGGGAGCTCCAGTTTTGTTTGTCAAGAAGAAGGACGGTAGTCTTTGAATGTGCATTGACTACCGGGAGTTGAACAAGCTGACGATCAGGAATAGATACCCTCTGCCAAGGATCAATGATCTATTCGACCAACTGCAAGGTTCAAGCTTTTATTCTAAGATCGACCTTCGATCTGGATACCATCAGTTAAGGATACAAGAGGAGAGTATCCCAAAGACAGCCCTCAGAACTCGTTATGGACACTACGAGTTCCTAGTTATGCCGTTTGGGTTGACAAACGCACCTGCAGTGTTCATAGATTTGATGAATAGAGTTTGCAAGCCGTATTTGGATAAGTTCGTGATAGTGTTCATCGATGATATCTTGATTTATTCAAAGACGAAGGCTGAACACGAACAGCATTTAAGAGCCATTTTGGAGCTGCTGAAGAAAGAACAGTTGCATGCCAAATTCTCGAAGTGCGAGTTTTGGCTATGTGAAGTGCAATTCCTTGGGCACGTGGTAAATGGAGATGGAATCCACGTGGATCCAACCAAGATCGAGGCGATCCAGAATTGGGAAACGCCAAAGACGCCAACCGAGATTCGACAATTCTTGGGTTTGGCTGGCTATTATCGAAGGTTCATTGAGAATTTTTCAAAGATCGCTCAACCATTGACACTCCTCACGCAGAAAGATAAGAAGTTTGATTGGGGAATCAAACAGGAAGAAGCATTCCAGATATTGAAGGGTAAGCTATGCAACACGCCAATCTTAGCGTTACCGGAAGGTACAGATGATTTTGTGGTATACTACGACGCTTCGCGTCAAGGATTGGGTTGTGTGTTGATGCAACGCCAAAAGGTTATTGCTTACGCGTCACGCCAGCTGAAGGTACATGGAAAGAACTATACCACACATGACCTGGAACTTGGCGCAGTAATTTTTGCATTAAAGATCTGGAGACACTACCTTTATGGTACAAAGTGCATAATCTTCACAGATCACAAGAGCCTACAGCACATATTCAACCAGAAGGAGTTGAATATGAGACAAAGACGATGGGTAGAGTTGTTGAATGACTACGACTGCGAGATAAAGTATCACCCAGGGAAGGCGAATGTGGTCGCCGATGCCTTAAGTCGAAAAGAGAGAATCAAGCCCATAAGGGTTAGGGCTTTAGAAATGATTATTCAGACCGATCTTCCCTTGCGCATTCGTGCCGCGCAGAAAGAAGCTCTCAATGAAGGGAACCTTGAAGAAGAGTATCTCCGTGGGATGGAGAAGCTATTGATACCAAACGAGGAAGGAACGTTATGTTTTGAGAAAAGGATTTGGGTTCCTTTGTTTGGAGGTTTAAGGAAGGTTATTTTCGATAAAGCTCACAAATCGCGGTACTCTATCCACCCATGAGCGGATAAGATGTACCAAGATCTTAAGAATTATTATTGGTGGCCTAGGATGAAATGCGATGTTGCTGTTTATGTGAGAAAGTGTTTAACATGCGCTAAGGTTAAAGCGGAATACCAGAAGCCCTCGGGACTTCTGCAACAACCGGAAATTCCCAAGTGGAAGTGGGAACAAATCTCCATGGATTTTATTACGAAGTTGCCAAGAACGCCAAAAGGCCATGACACTATTTGGGTATTAGTGGATCGATTGACGAAGTCAGCACACTTTTTACCTATCAGAGAGAAGGATAATACGAGCAAGTTGGCCGAAATTTACATGAAAGAGATTGTTACACGCCATGGAGTACCTCTCTCAATCATCTCTGATAGAGACGGAAGGTTCGTCCCAAGGATTTGGCAATCCTTCCAAGAAGCTTGTGGCTTGCAATTGAATATGAGCACCGCGTTTCACCCGCAGACCGACGGGCAAAGCGAACGGACGATACAGACTTTGGAAGACATGCTGAGAGCATGTGTGATGGATTTGTGCGGTAGCTGGGATAAGCATTTGCCTTTGCTTGAATTTTCATACAACAACAGCTATCACGCCAGTATTGGTGCTGCACCATTCGAAGCTCTATATGGCCGCAAGTGCAGATCACCGCTCTGTTGGTCTGACGCAGGTGATAGACAATTGGTTGGTCCTGATGTGGTCCAGGAAACCACTGATAAGATTGCACAGATCCGAGATCGCATCAGTGCGGCTCGTGACCGGCAGAAAGCCTACGCGGATCGAAAAAGGAAACCTCTGGAGTTTGAGGTAGGAGATATTGTTTTGTTGAAGGTATCACCCTGGAAGGGTGTGGCACGCTTCGGGAAGCGTGGGAAGTTGAATCCGCGGTATATTGGCCCGTTCAAAATTCTGGAAAGAATTGGGTCCGTAGCATACAAGTTGGATCTACCTGCCGAACTGAATGGTGTTCACGATACGTTCCACGTATCAAATTTGAGGAAGAGTCTAACGCAAGATACCGTTGTCATTCCTACCGACGAAATTCATGTTGACGACACGCTCCACTTCGTTGAAGAACCTGTTGAGGTTACGGATTGGAAAGTGAACAAGACCCGCCGGAGCAGTGTCAAGCTCGTCAAGGTTCGTTGGAATGCCAGACATGGTCCTGAATACACCTGGGAACATGAGGACCGGATGAAAGAGAAATACCCCCACTTATTTCCCAAGAACCCTGCGACTAGAAGCCGAACTTAAAATTTCGGGACGAAATTTTTCTAATGGGGGGAGAATGTGACAACCCTCACTAAACCAGGTATCCGTACGACTTAATTAATGACTAATTACTGCTTAATTACTGTGCTTACTTGAAATTACTGATGAACTGCTACTTGATTTCTGATACATGCATATTCCTGCATCATACTTTACATACCGTCACTACATTATTTACATGCTGAACCTTAGTGACAAACATGATGCACAAAAGCACAGTAGCACTATAAACGGATAACCTATTGAACATGCTGATAAAGCCAGCATCAGGCAGACACTGCCTCTAAGGCCTGTATGAGCCAGAAATATTTCACTACACCCATAGTGAGTGTAGGGACACAAGGGTTGTAGAACTGCGTCTCTAGGAATAAGATACGATGACAGGATGTGCCTAGGACATACACTAAGCACAAAACTCAGCACTTTAACCAACAATTCAGCTTTTAGCTAACTAATAAAGTGCTAATACATGAGAAAAATATTACTAGACACTTTCCAAAGTGTCAGGAATAAGTTGTGTCACTAAAAAGGGTATTAACGACACTTAAAAGCTTTGTTAAGCACTTTAACGGATTACTATCCAACCGAACAACCGGACTTTACCCGGAACATGAAAATATTGCCATTAACATTATTTGTCTTTTTCTGAGCCAGTTAGGATCCCTGAATACCCTAACACTCGCTATAAAACACAACACACAACTAACCGGGTTAAGCACTTAACTAACTTACTTAACCTAACTAATAACCAACTAATAGTTACAATCCAACCAAACTACCCCCCCCCCCACTAACCGTCCCCAACAAGGGCGACACACCTTGTCCTACAAAACAATATTTTATTGCAAATGTTTAGTATCTAAGAGGCACAAGATCCATTGGGTTATAGCTAAACATTTGTCTATAAGTATCATTCTTTGCATCATGAACACTTACATTCCATTTTACCACACAAGAGCACCCTCTCTCTCTCTCTCTCTAAAGGCTTCGGCCGAACACCCCCTTGTACATCCATCATATTTTCGGCTTCCATCATCACATTCCAAGATCATTCTAGTGTCAAGGATCACGCATAAGGAGTCTTGGTGCACTCGGAGCTCGGAGGACCTCATTCTCTTGCTTTTATCCTCTCATTTTGCGCTTAGATTCTTCCCTAGCCTCGAGCTAGTGGTATGTTGGTTAAATCACCTACTCGAACTATTTTGCAGTGGTTAATATGATGTGTAACGGTTAAAACTCGAAATCTTACAAGTTGATGCATTAAAGTCTAGTAAAAACACTTAAAATGATGGTTAAAAGCTCATATGATGTGTAAATGTTGTAGTATTTGTTTTGTGTGGTTATTTGGACCCGATCTATGTTGTGGAAGCTCGGATCATCATTTAACCCGGTTTGGTCATGATCATAGATCATAACATAAGGTTGTTTTGAAGGAAACAAGGGTTAAAGGGTGAAACTCTACCACACACGAATCATGAACTTGTGTAAAAGCGTTTTTACTTGTGAAATAGTGTTTAAAACTAGCAGATCTACGCATCTACAAGTGGTATTTTCAAAGGACCGAGTGTCAAGGAGATCATGTTTTCTAAAAACGGATCTTACACTAACAAGTATGATTTTTAGAAACCACAAGTGTGTAAACACTTGTGTAGCACAAAGTTTTGACAAAATAACAATTTTTGTAAAATTTACAAGAAGATGTAAAGACGGGATTTCTTTAAAAGCAAGGTTTATACGTAACCGGACTAATTTATATAAAGATCCGCTAAAAATAATGGGATTTACATCATAATTTTAGAGAACTACAAGTTCATGTGATTTATGCGATTTACATATTTATTAACTAGTTTGATGTGTTGGACATTATTTTGATTGAAAAAGAAAATTGTTGAATTGATTTGTA
Organism: Helianthus annuus; assembly: GCF_002127325.2. NCBI lineage: Eukaryota > Viridiplantae > Streptophyta > Magnoliopsida > Asterales > Asteraceae > Helianthus > Helianthus annuus. Next base: position 96,042,589 of record NC_035447.2, on the reverse strand, counting down.
AAAGAAAATGATACGCTTAAAAGCGTGGCCACCTCCAGTTATAGAGGAAACTCTGGTGAAATTTTTCCAAAAACCTAACACTTAGAATTATTTTCACTATAAGTGTTAGAAATACTTTTCGACACGTTTTCAAAATATATAAGTTTCGCCACGACTTTATTTACAAAATATCGGAGGTGGGATTTCACAAAATAAAACGTGATATATATATTTGGTAAATATATTTTTCACAACGTCACTTGTCAACTATTTTGTGAAGTGTATAAATATTATTTTTAAGGTAAAAATAATATTATCGAACGTTAACGAATCCAAAATAATAAGAACGCTTTCACGATAAACAATAAGTTACACCGGTAATTATTATTACTACTCGATCGTTAAAACGTAACTTACGCACTTTACGGAAATAATTATGAACGCGAATATTTGACAAAGTATTATTTTGGGAGAATTTTGTGAAGTAAAAATATAATATTTTTGAGAAAAATATTTATATTTTGGAGTTAGAAATAAATATATATTAAGTGAGACTTAATAATATATTACGAACGCACATGTATTAAATCCCCCATCCTTGGGAAGGAGAATAATTACCAAGTATGCGCCAAATGTAAACACGAAATAGTTGTCTAACTATTTCCCAAAAACTTAAACCATAAAGTTAAGTCACGGCCGTCCGTCTAATAGAGTTAGCACATGTAGGTCGTTGCACAGCTGCTTGACTTGGAGTATTACTTGGTAGAGACGCACCACTGTGAGTTCATGTCCCCCTTTTCTCTTAACTGTTTTCAGTTTTCTAAACTGCGGGGGTGAAATACATGTTACTATGATTACGAATATTTCTTACATGGTATGGTTAGCGTAAGGAGGGTTGTTACTTAGATCATGTGAATGAGTAGGCGGAAACTTGAGTTCATTAATCCTCAAGATAGGACCGAGGGGCAGGAGCGGTAGATCTACTTGGGTGTAGCGAGCCCAACCCCAGGCCCAGCATAACGGACCTTGGGGTGACTTTGTACCCAACGCATAAGTCTGCTAGGTTTGAGCCTTCCTACTTGCATTTCACACATATCAATGGCCTTGCAAACCATTGGTGATCTCTTTTTCCTTATTTGCTACATACCAGGATTTTTATTCAAACAAAGGTTTATTTGCTCACTTACACATGAACTCGCTCAACATTATTGTTGATTTTTCAACTTACATGTATTTCAGGGAATTAAAGGATCTGGCACGGTATGGCACGTTTTCCCGCTGCACTAGTACGAGGTCATCCGGGTTTAGGGAATGTGACTCTTTCCTGGACAAGTCACAGTCCTTAAACCGTGTTTGTGTTATGTTGATGTTTGTGTTTGTTAAACAATGTTGTTGTACTTGGTTTTTAAACTTAATTGAATGGATGATCTTGCATGGTTTTTATTCATATAGCTTTGTTATGGTTAAGCTATGGTATTAAGAAGTCACACCAAATTAACCACGCTTCCGCAAAGCCAGGGTGTGACAGAAGACTCTTGGGTCATAGCAATGCAAGAAGAGTTAAGTCAGTTTGAAAAGTTAGGAGTGTGGAAGTTAGTAGATCTACCGGATGGTCAAAGGAAAATCAACACGAAATGGGTATTCAAGTGTAAGAGAGACGACAGAGGAGTGGTTGTAAGGAACAAAGCTCGACTCGTTGTTCAGGGCTTTAGTCAACAGGAGGGGATTGATTTTACAGAAGTCTATGCTCCTGTAGCACGACTAGAGGCTATCAGAATTTTCCTAGCATTTGTGTCTTGGAAGAACTTCAAAGTTTATTAGTTGGATGTAAAATCGGCGTTTCTTTATGGGAAGGTCAAAGAGGAGGTTTATGTTGGTTAGCCGCCGGGCTTTTCTGACCCAATCCACAAGAACAAAGTTTATCTGCTGGACAAAGCGTTGTATGGTCTACATCAGGCACCGAGAGCCTGGTACGAGACTTTGTCTCAACACCTACTCGCTAACAAGTTCATACGTGGAAAAGTGGATGCCACTCTCTTCACTAAAGAGGTCGACGGACATCTTCTGATCATTCAGATTTATGTAGACGATATAATTTTTGGGTCAACAAATGAGAAATTGTGCAAAGATTTCGAACAGGTGATGAAGCAAAAATTCGAAATGTCATCAATGGGGGAGATGAAATTCTTTCTGGGTTTACAAGTTGAACAACTTCCTGAGGGAATTTTCATTCACCAGACGAAGTACTTGCATGATATTCTAGAGAAATTTGGAATGTCAAGTTCTACTCCTGCTGTTACCCCACTTGCAACAAATCATGGGATTCACCCAGATCTCACCGGAGATAGGGCTGATGAAACGTTCTACCGTTCCATGATAGGTTCTTTGATGTATCTAACTGCTTCACGTCCTGATATCATGTATCCAACGTGTCTCGCAGCAAGATATCAATCTAACCCGAGAGCTTCGCACATGATCATTGTCAAGAGGATATTACGTTACTTGAAAGGAACACCCACATTGGGGTTGTGGTATCCTAGAAAAGACGATTTTACGCTCGATGGGTATTCCGATTCAGATTTCGGATGCTGCAAAGTCAATACCAAATCAACAACTGCAGGATGCCAGTTCTTTGGACCTAGATTGGTTACCTGGCAGTGTAAGAAACAAACGTCTGTGGCGTTATCTACATGTGAAGCGGAGTACGTTTCTGCTAGCAGTTGCTGCTCTCAGATCCTGTGGATACAGCAACAGATGCGCGACTACTGATGCGTGTCGGTGTGTATATATTTTTGATATATATTTAAGCCCCTTTTTACACTTTTAACCAAGTTTAAAATTTATAAAACACGATATTTACTAACACTAAACACACATATGGGCAAGTGCACCCATCGTGGACGTAGTATAGTGTTGGTAAGATACCGAGGTCGTCCAAGGACACAAGAGCTTTTAGTACCGGTTTATCCTCAACGTCTAATCAAATAAAAAAGGTTAGAAAAATGTTTTTAAACTAAGAAAATAAAAACTAACTAAATGCTGAAAAATAAAAATAAAATAAAAATAGATAGACAAGATGAATCACTTGGATCCGACATGTGTATTAGTATAACCTTTGATTATTTTTGCACTTTTGCACTTGTTTAAGAGATTATCTTAGTTATTGTAGTAGGCCCCTCTTTTGAAGGCGACGTTACCCTCAACCCAGTAGTTTGAGTCAGCAAGGATACAATCCTAAAGGGCCGGATTATTGAAAGATAATTAATTAAGTTATTAATGCAAATTGTGGTAGGCCCCGCTTTTGGCGGTGACGTTACCCTCGGCTAAGTAGTCTGAGTCAGCAGGGATACAGTCCTAAATAGCCGGGTTATAGTATTAATAGTAGTTAACTTGTGAGGGGGTCAAAGAGTTTGGATCCCCGCCATCCAATACCTATGGGCATTGAAGGAGATCCTACTAAATGTGACCCAGGTCCCAAGCAGGACCTCTAAACGCTGAACAAGGGCAAGACCCTTACCAAACCGTTCCCTTAACCCCCGACCAGGTAGCCAACATACCTCCATATAGACCGTGGAGATATGAATGGTGAAAATCTTTTATTTTATATAGACAGTAAAATAATGCCAAGACACCACGGACAAACGATAAGGAAAGATCACCTTCAACATAAGTAACTAGTTATTAAAGTCATTAATACAAAACCAAATAAAAAGTGCAAAAGATTAAAAATAAAAAGTATTATACTAAACACTTGTCTTCACCCAGTGATGTAAGAGACTTAGGCAAACATGGCCTTGATTGTCAAGAACTCTTACGATCAATCTTGGATCCCGAGACGACTCACACACTCTACGATGGACAATGGATGATGGTGGTGGATGATGGTGTTATGGTGGTGGTGGGTGGTGGATGAAGTGTGAGAGAGGTGGTGTGCCAAGGGATGAGAGAAAATGAAGCCAAGCTCCTCTATTTATAGGCTGAACAGAAGGCTGGACACGGCCCCGTGTCCGCTGGACACGGCCCCGTACCCGTCTGACATTCTCTCTCTTCATTAATTGTAATTGCGAATTACAATTAATGCGCCTGCTGTACTTTCACCACGCCCCCGTGCCCGCTGGACACGGCCCCGTGGTGGGCAATGGAAGCTTCTACTGGTTTGTCTTTTCTGCTGCTTCCTGGGCACGCCCCCGTGTTCGCTGGACACGGGGCGTGTTCAGACTCTGTTTCTTCTCCTTTGGTTTGGGAGGTGCCGTTGAGGGTCCGGGCAGTCTACTTTTGTTCCTTTTCTTGTATTTATGGTAGAATTAGTTGTCTTTTTGCTTCTTTTGTGATTTTGAGCTCATTTCATCCTGAAAATACAAAAGGAAGACAAAAACACTCTTTTTCCAACATTAGTACTTAAAAAGGGTTAGTTTTATGCCTTAATTGATGTGATTTATATGTTGCATTTTACACACATCAAATACCCCCACACTTGAACTTTTGCTTGTCCTCAAGCAAAACTCTTTAAATGTGGCTTACACTCCCAAATGGAATAGGTAGAAGAGAAGTTTTTTTAGCTTGTCCTAGAGTGTCGGGAATCCAAGGTTTTTATAGGTTTTATTTTTATTTATTTACAATCCTATTCGTTATGATTTATTTTGAACTTTTCATAAGATAAATTACTTATTTGGGCATAGCATGCCTTATTAAAATTTCATTTATATACAAGTTCACATACCTCACGGGAGATCACTCAACACTCGGCCGAAGGTGTATATTTTTGGTGAATCACTCGAGAGCGGCATGGAACTTATGCCTTCCATAGGCTTGCCAAGCAATCAATCCTCCCCTTTTTAACTTTTTACCTTTGTAAATATCAAGAGGACTTTTGGGGTGAAGGATTAGGCTTGGGTTAAAGGTGGGTGGTTGGGTTAGTGGTTAGTAAAAAGGGCGAAAATCGTAAAAAGCGTCGGTTTTCGTAAAATACCTTGTTTTTAGTGACTTTTTATTTTGAAGTATTTCTCCAAACAAGCTTTTTTATAGCTTTTGTTTGTTTTTGACTTCATCATCATTTTTTTTTTGATCGTCACATAAAAAGGTGAGTTTACAAAAAAGCGAGCTTGTTACTAAAATAAAGGGTGAAAAAAATAAAAAGGTTTTTTGGTGGGTAAAAAGGGTTTTGGGGTAATGAAATGAAAGGTTTAGGCTCAAAGGGGCTATCTAGGGGGATTTTGGGTAGGTGATAAAAAAAATTGAAAAATAATGGTTTTGAAAGAAAAATGGTTAGTCCTAATGCCTCCATCATTTACTTACTTGGGTTTAAGTTGGTAAGGACCGGGAATGTATCGTCGTGGCAAGTTCTAGATTTGTAAGAACCGAGCGGCTATTCACACAAGAAACGAAAAATGAGCATTTAATCTAAATATGTATATTTTTGTGCTCAATAAAGGCTCAAAACTCACTTTTGTGGGAATGGGTTTTTAATGTGATCAATTATATATAATCGAATTTTTAACTAGACTTGTTATGCCCTTTCATAATTTTCTTATTTTGGTTCTTTTTTTTATCACGACGCTATCGGTTGTAAACTTGTAAAAATATAACCTTTTTAGAACTTGTTATTCCCAACTTAAACTAAGACAAGTAAATAAAAAAATGAAAAAGTTTTTGAAAAAATTTGGGGTGTTTAGCGGTTCCAATAGAGTTTTGTGTAAGGCTTGTGTTTAGGATTTTGCAAAATTTCAAGGTTTTAGCATCCCCCCCACACTTAAATTACACATTGTCCTCAATGTGTCCAAAAATAAAGTTTTTGGTTGATTAGAATGTGTAAAAGTGGGTTTAAAAGCAAAGTTTTATGTTACTGGCATCCTGGACACGGCCCCGTGTTGACCGGGCACGGCCCCGTGGTCAAGTGCCAGTAACAAAAATTAGAGAATTGAAACAGAAGCCTGGACACGGGGGCGTGTCCGCTAAACACGGCCCGTGTCCAGTTACCTGAACTGGGTGATTTTCTGCAGGGGGCTCAGCACGGGGCCGTGTTGGTTGGGCACGGCCCGTGTTGAGCCTTCTGTGATGGAGATTTTTGTCGGGTTGCTCTGTTCTTCTTGCATGGTTCCATTTTTCTCGTTCCCTTTTTCATTCATTACCACCATGAGTGTGTTTTTATACTCACGACAACCATCAATCATAAAAACCATCATAACATTACTAATCATAGAGAGACATTACATAAAGATAAAGATAAAAATTACATAAATATTAAACTTATGGAGTTCTAGCCCTATGTTTTATTTTAATTTAGCAAAATTTCCAAGAAGCTACTAATCTTGGTTAGATAAGGCTTTGTAGAACTCCTACTTCCGGGTGTGGTTCTCCTCATATGTCGGCAAGCCACTCCTCTACCTCCCTTGGAAGGAGAAAAGAGGGCTCATTCGCATTAGTTTGAGGAGTTTCAACTTCCGCTGGAACTTCTTGTGGGTTTTCCATGGGAGGTTCTGCGGGAAAGTCTCCCCACCCGGTAGGGTTGTTAACACCGAGTGCCAAGTTCCAGTCTTGTTGTGGAAGGACTGGTTCCATAGGAGGTGCTACCAAAATGTTTAACCTTTGGTGCAAAAGGTTAATCTCTTGGAAGCTGCTTTCAAGTCCCATTGTAAGATCGTTAATACGGTCAATGAGGACCTCCTCTACTGACGTCATTTCGTCGAGAGCTTCCCTCAGTGCTATCACGTAGTGCACAAGTGTAGCTTCAACGGAGAGCCTCCTTCCCCTTCGGCTGTTTGAGGAATGAACGGATGATGTTTCGCTGTTTTCACTCGCCATTCTACGAAAAATAAACCAAAAGCAGTTTATATGACGAAACAGTTTCTGGACACGGCCCCGTGCTCATTGAGCACGGCCCCGTGTTCATCTTTCTGCAGAATTTTGGAGCAAGGAATCTTGGGTTTTTAAGTTATTTCCTGAGTTTATGCAAGCTTTTTGACAGTAAATAACTCTAAACAATGTTACATAACATGTTTTTACCAAGATTCCATGATCAAAACTCATTGTTCCCTACCACAAAGATTGAAAATTCAAACTTTTTATGGTAGTTCTTGAAGAAAGATGAAGAAGAAGGAAATGTCTAGAAGAGGAAAGGACAAGATGGGTTGTTGGAAACTTCTTTTAGACTTACCTAGGATTGTTTGAGAGAAGATTCCTTCAAATCTCTGTCCCAAGTTGGTCCAAATGTACAGGAATTTTGACTGCATTTATAGAAAACGACAGCCTTCTGGACACGGCCCCGTGTGCAGATGAAATTCTGACACAGTTTGTCCGTATTCCGACGTTCTGATCAGAAGGGAATCTTTTGGTGGACACGGGGGCGTGTTGGCCGGACACGGCCCCGTGTCGGAAAGCTGTTTTATGAAGTTTTGTCTCTACTAAGGAGTTAATTTATATCGGGTGGCTCTTGACTTGTTGGAACAACCCCAAAGTGCCTAATATACCTTAATTGTCCTATACTAAGGCGAGAACGCAAGAGGTTGTCGGTGAGGGTAATTCCTATTTTCATTCTAGGTGGACAAGTCCAACCCTTTCCCGGGCTCTCGTTAAAGAAGGTGTATGCCGAATCGCTCAGGTCTATGTATGCACCGAACGAAGTCGATGGGGAGTCCTTCACGGCACAACCGGCACAGGGACGACTATCGTCCACGTCTTTTCTAGGTAACAAGGTATTTTCGGGAGCAACGAGGTTGTCGGAATGCGGTTCCAACATTTCCTCATGGTCATCATCTTGGGATGGATCTAAAAAATCCTTCCTAAGTTCTTTTGACCAATTGAGAAGTAGTTCTTCTAGTTGAAATAACTCGTCAAGGAGCATTTCTCCTAGAATATCTGGCTGGGCGCATTCGAGGGAGAAATAGTGCTTATTTTTACTTTCGCCCATCTTAAGGTTACAAGGAATCGGTGGGTCTATATAGTGGGGCCTATAAGTGAGAAAAAAACATTTTAATTCCTCATGTTCGCCTCCACATATTCGACACCACAAACCATAAGAGTGCCAAAAGTAAAAAGAATTACTATCACTCATGTTTGTGTCAGAAATTACCAACCGCCGGGATCTAACGGTTCTGTTTTTAGCAACTGAATCTTGGGCACGGGGGCGTGTTGAGTGGACACGGCCCCGTGTTCAGCCTACTGTCTGACTTAAAACAGGATTGCCAGTTCCAATGATTGAGCACGGGGCGTGTTCAGCGGGCACGGCCCCGTGTTGAGCTCTGCAGAAGCTAAAAATCTAAGAAAAAATCCTAAAAAAATAAAGAAAAATAAAAATATGATTAGGCCGTTGATTCCTAACTTTCTTAAAATCCTTGTGTCCCCGGCAGCGGCGCCAAAAACTTGATGCGTGTCGGTGTGTATATATTTTTGATATATATTTAAGCCCCTTTTTACACTTTTAACCAAGTTTTAAATTTATAAAACACGATATTTACTAACACTAAACACACATATGGGCAAGTGCACCCATCGTGGACGTAGTATAGTGTTGGTAAGATACCGAGGTCGTCCAAGGACACAAGAGCTTTTAGTACCGGTTTATCCTCAACGTCTAATCAAATCAAAAAGGTTAGAAAAATGTTTTTAAACTAAGAAAATAAAAACTAACTAAATGCTGAAAAATAAAAATAAAATAAAAACAGATAGACAAGATGAATCACTTGGATCCGACATGTGTATTAGTATAACCTTTGATTATTTTTGCACTTTTGCACTTGTTTAAGAGATTATCTTAGTTATTGTAGTAGGCCCCTCTTTTGAAGGCGACGTTACCCTCAACCCAGTAGTTTGAGTCAGCAAGGATACAATCCTAAAGGGTCGGATTATTGAAAGATAATTAATTAAGTTATTAATGCAAATTGTGGTAGGCCCCGCTTTTGGCGGTGACGTTACCCTCGGCTAAGTAGTCTGAGTCAGCAGGGATACAGTCCTAAATAGCCGGGTTATAGTATTAATAGTAGTTAACTTATGAGGGGGTCAAAGAGTTTGGATCCCCGCCATCCAATACCTATGGGCATTGAAGGAGATCCTACTAAATTTGACCCAGGTCCCAAGCAGGACCTCTAAACGCTGAACAAGGGCAGGACCCTTACCAAACCGTTCCCTTAACCCCCGACCAGGTAGCCAACATACCTCCATATAGACCGTGGAGATATGAATGGTGAAAATCTTTTATTTTATATAGACAGTAAAATAATGCCAAGACACCACGGACAAACGATAAGGAAAGATCACCTTCAACATAAGTAACTAGTTATTAAAGTCATTAATACAAAACCAAATAAAAAGTGCAAAAGATTAAAAATAAAAAGTATTATACTAAACACTTGTCTTCACCAAGTGATGTAAGAGACTTAGGCAAACATGGCCTTGATTGTCAAGAACTCTTATGATCAATCTTGGATCCCGAGACGACTCACACACTCTACGATGGACAATGGATGATGGTGGTGGATGATGGTGTTATGGTGGTGGTGGGTGGTGGATGAAGTGTGAGAGAGGTGGTGTGCCAAGGGATGAGAGAAAATGAAGCCAAGCTCCTCTATTTATAGGCTGAACAGAAGGCTGGACACGGCCCCGTGTCCGCTGGACACGGCCCCGTGCCCGTCTGACATTCTCTCTCTTCATTAATTGTAATTGCGAATTACAATTAATGCGCCTGCTGTACTTTCACCACGCCCCCGTGCCCGCTGGACACGGCCCCGTGGTGGGCAATGGAAGCTTCTACTGGTTTGTCTTTTCTGCTGCTTCCTGGGCACGCCCCCGTGTTCGCTGGACACGGGGCGTGTTCAGACTCTGTTTCTTCTCCTTTGCTTTGGGAGGTGCCGTTGAGGGTCCGGGCAGTCTACTTTTGTTCCTTTTCTTGTATTTATGGTAGAATTAGTTGTCTTTTTGCTTCTTTTGTGATTTTGAGCTCATTTCATCCTGAAAATACAAAAGGAAGACAAAAACACTCTTTTTCCAACATTAGTACTTAAAAAGGGTTAGTTTTATGCCTTAATTGAAGTGATTTATATGTTGCATTTTACACACATCAACTACGGTTTGCAGTTTCTTAACACACCTCTGTTTGTTGATAATGAGGCCGCAATAAATATAACAAAGAATCCAGTACATCACGCTAAAACTAAACATATAGAAATTCGTCATCACTTTATTCGCGATTGCTTCGAGAAAAAGTTGATACGAATTGAGAAAATTCACACTGACGAACAAAAAGTTGATTTGCATACCAAAGCTTTTGATAAAAATCGGTTTCAATATTTGTTAAAACTTAATGGTATGAAATTGCTTTCGGTGTCGGATGGAATTGTGAGCGTTGATGAGAGTACTGTTGCAGATGAAGACGAGAAACAATCTGCAATAGTTTGTCATTTTTTACTTGTTTTGGTATTTAGGGGGAGTAGATAGTTGTATATAGTTTATTTTCAGAAAATACAAAAACAGTAAAAAATGCAAAAATTCAAAAACATGATAAAATTGAAAAAGAGCTTGTGTATATAGGGAAAATGATAGTACATCGGCTAGACAATTACAGTATGCTAAAGAATTGTAAAGACTAAATGAGTTAAACAGTCTCACTAATGATGTGTCGATAGGTTTTCGCACATTTAGTAGATTTATTCGGGATATAAACCTAAAATTTCAAACTTGTGAAATTCGTGGGAACACTACTTGGATATATAGGTAACCCCTGAAATCTCGTTTGAAAGGTCTTGTATTCTGATATGCTAGGTTTTTATACTCAATGATGTCTGGGGTATTATTCCAGGACTTCTGCTGAACGGAAGTTCTGACCTCGTCCTTGGATAATACTTTCACCAAAATGCTTGAAACATAGCATAAACCCTCAGCATGCAGATGAAACAATAAAATTGATAGTCGCTGCTGTTGTAGCTAAAAGATCCTCTAAAGGGGACATACTGAAAAGTCGAAGCTGATATCTCTCTGCGTATACGGAAGTATCGACCTGAGATCCCTCGGCCCTCGCATACCTAATTTATGAACAGATATCATTGTGGCATACTCACCTGTAAGACTGAATATTGGGATTCTGGATACGGGAGTATATTCAAGAGGTGAGACACATGAATTGAGCTAAGTTCATAAAACATCTAATTCGTATCCTGAATAGATTGAAATCTGTGTGAGAATTTAAGATGGATCAGTATATCGACAATCGAGGTGAACTGTTTAAGTCTGAGCATGTAATTAAGCTTAACGGTACTTGTAATTTGTCTGAAAAGCTGATATGATTCCCTGACACGCTCGCCAAAAATAAGTTTGTATATAGTTCAATTTCTTTATTTTCTGCAATTTAAGTTTTCTGTCATAACATTTCTTAGTTTAGATCACTTTAAAAATCCAAAAAGATTTATTTCTACTTTATTTTTGACAAACCAAAGTAGAGAGTTGATTGTTGGATTCTCTGAGATTGAAGCAGATGCAGGATAGTTCTGAGCTGAAGGATGAGGAGAGCTTACTTTGTCAGAGATTGAAATGGTTTCAAAGTTAACACAAGTTCATTAAGTTGATGCTTGTTACATTGTTTTTAGAAAATGTGAAAATAAATTCAGTTTAATTCGTCAAATGATCAACCAAGGTCATTAAATTGAACTTGGTAGATTAATTGAGTAATCAGGGTCATTAACTTGGACCTGAATTCTTGAGTGGATTTCTATAAGCTGATTGAATTTGTGTTAGTGATTTATTGTTGAAAAGATAGTTTGTAATGTTATTGGTTGAGTAACAGGTTTGGACTTCATTATTCCCAACGGAATCAAATTGTCAAAACATGAACCAGATTTCTCAGATTCTAGCATACAGAGAGGGGGAGTCTGTGAAAGGGGGAGTCTGGATCAACAGTCAAATGGAAGATGGAAGATGGAGTCAGGTTATGATTCTAAACCTGTGAAGAATGCTTATGATATGAAGACAGAGAATTGGAGAAAAGACCAAGACTGAAGACTCAGGAGCTGAAGACTACGTCAACATCCAAGGGGGAGTCTGTTGATGCATGGAAATGTCTGTTGACTACGTCTGCATTACGTCTTAGGTCAAGATAGGTCAACATAGGATCTAGAAAGTCAAAATTAGGTTTTGTGTTAAGGTTTCGCTTGTATGTACAAAAGGTTCCGCTTTTGTGTCAGTCATTAGTTTCGCTTATGTGGTTTAGGTAATAGGTTCGCTTATACGGACATGTCGTATAAGCGGAACCATATGGACTATAAATAGCAGCCATAAGCGAAACATTGTGATTCATGCATGTACATTGAAGCGAAACTGTTGAGAGCATTTGGTACTGAAACTCTGTCAATTTGTAATCAGAATGCAATAAAAAGAAAGGAATTGAATAGGAAAGCTGTTGTAACTTCATTTACATTGATTCCGCCTTCGTACGTGAAGATGAACGTTCTCTACTGACTATTCAGGGTCGGAACACGGTCCAACAGTGGCTCGTGTTTTTTTCCCAACAAGTCGGAATAGATTATGACGACACATTTAGCCTGGTGGCTAAGTTGAATACGGTTCGTGTAATCTTAGCCATAGCTGTGAGTTATGAATGGAACCTATGGCAAATGGATGTAAACAACACGTTTCTTTATGGTGATTTAGATCATGTAATTCATATGGATCAACCAAGAGGTTTTGAAGACAAAAAGCATCCAGAGTACCTGTGTAAATTGAAGAAAGCGTTATACGGCCTAAAACAATCCCTGAGAGCTTGGTTCGGGAAAATCAGTGAATTCCTCCAGCATAACGGTTTTAAAATGGCATCTGTTGATGCTAGTTTATTTGTTAAGAACGTCCGAGGTAAGTTAGTAGTTGTCTTAGTCTATGTAGATGATTTAATTATCACCAGAGATGATGAGGTGGCGATCCAGCAATTAAAAGAAAATATGAGCATTCGATTTAGTATGAAAGATCTTGGTAAACTAAGTATTTTTTAGGGCTGGAGATTGAGTATAAAGCTGAAGAAATTGTTTTAAGTCAAAAGAGATAGTGTTATGAATTACTAGATAAACTTAGAATGTTAGATTGCAAGCCAATGAGTACACCCATAGATACAACAGTAAAGTTAAGTGTAGATAAAGGCACAAAACTTGCTGACCCAACTATGTATCGGAAAATAGTTGGTAGCTTAATTTATCTAACACTTACTAGACCAGATTTAGCGTTTGCGGTAGGTGTACTTATTCGATATATGCAAACACCAAGGAAGCCGCATCTAGAAGTCGTACGAAGGGTATTAAGGTATGTGAAAACAACCATGAGTTATGGGATCAAGTTCAAGAAAGGTTCCAAGTTAAATTTGGTTGGGTACTGTGACACGGATTATGCGGGTGACCTAGATACAAGACGTTCAACAACAAGTTATGTTTTCATGCTAGGTGGTAGTGCAGTTGTGTGGTGTAGTAAACGGTAGTCCACTATTTCGTTATCCACTACAGAAGCCGAGTATAGGGCTGCTGCAATGGCGACCCAAGAACTTGTTTAGTTACGCTTGATTCTGAAAGATTTGAAGCTACAATTGGCAGAAGAAGAGGTTACAATATATTGTGATAATATGTCATCTTAAGCTCGCAAAAAATCCAACTTTTCATGCTAGAACTGTAACACCCCAAACCCGCTAGGGCTAGCGTGTCACTCTTACAGATATCAAAACCAAAAACCAATCCATAGCATTAAATAAAAGATCCTAATTACATTTATTACATTACTGAAATGAAAAATCTTGACTAACAACTTCCTAACGCTCTTCGCTCTTCACTGAAATCCCAGATCATCCCATATTACCTGTAAAACAAATAGGAAAAACACAAAAAGAAAACACGGCTGAGCCAAAAATTGCTCAGTAACGGAGAAATCAACAGTATAAGTAAAGTCATTGCAACGGAAAGAAAAACATAATAGAACTAAGACTGAACTGAAACGATTACTGACACGAGTACAGAAAACAGATGCAGACGAAGGCTTGGTACACTAACCGATATAGACTTTAACGAAAACTGATACGGAACAAAAGTCAGCCAAACACATAACTGATATCGAACCCAACACAAAGCCATTGTAGAGACTGGTACGTAGCTGACCACGATGACTAAAATCTTTTATCTTGTATAAGCGAACTTATTGAAAACCTTGTTTAAATAATCTAGTATCTGTATAACCAGAAAATGTTTCTAACCTATTATTCGTAATTTTTAAATGGAACGTTTAATCAAATCCAAGAAATAATAACTATCAAACATTTTAAACAACGTTTAATAATGCTATTATTTTTAAAACAATATAGTTGGCAAAAGTATTTTCTTTTATTGAGCGTTTGAATGTTATCAAAATAAAATAGTTTATCACATCTCATAGCAAATCAACATTAGACAAAAAGAACTAATTTCCTAACTTTGAAAAAGTTATAACTTAGAAATATCATAAATGTCATAAACTGGATTTCAAATGAAATACTTATAAAAGTTTCGAAAATTGACATGGAAAGACGATACAGAATCAAAACCAAATACGTAAGCCTGAACATTTTAAATACCACTAAAATTTTATAATCTTTAAAAGAAAGGAATTGTCGGACTATTATCTTTAAATAAATGTTTAGATTCAAATCTATCTTTATTAATTAATCAAATTTCATAAGTTTTTATTTAATTAAAATAACTATTTGTATAGCTTTGTAGATTTATATTTAATAACCAAAATAATCTAGATAACTTGAGTTTAAAAGTAGAATGATTTAATCCTTGCGAAATTTCTTAAACCGGTAAGCAAAAAATGGACACGGAACAAAGATAGATTTAACGACAAATATCGACAGGCACCGAATACAGATATTGTCGGACACAAACTAAACATATAACACGAAATCTAAATCCAAACTAAGACTGATACTGATCGATACAAATCGGATACAAACCGGTACAGATACTAAGTCAAAACAGACATAGCTAATACATAACAGAATCGGATACTGAACATAATCAGAGGCATAATTAACCCAATACACGATCGGAAACAAAACCTGATGCGTACAAACATATCAAACATATCAGAACAGATACTTAACATATTCACATACAGAACCATATACTGACTTACACGACAACTATATATCAACAAAATAAATCGTGTAACATAGAAGCACCCAAAGCCAAAAACAGAAACAGACTGGTACACAGCTAGCTAGTCCATGCACCTATGAGATGGTGAGTGTGGCGTTCACCCCTTATTCCATCTCCAGACAAACAAACTCAAACTCAGAGCTAAGATCGATCTATACGCCTCTAGTGGCCAAGATGCTACACAAGCACAAGCTAGAGACGCCGTGAACTTTGATTACGCACTGTCACGATAAGTGCCATGCCGTTGACGCCCAAACGGCAAGCCAGACATGCTTGGGTGACAGAATACATATACTAAGGTCTTGTAAATAATTTACAAGCAACTGAAGATAATAATGACAGGAACATGCGACCATGAGTACAAGTCTGAGGTATGGCATGCTACAACTCACTAGTAAACAAACATATACGAACTGACTCATATAATGTATCACATATCAAACGAGTACTAATATCAATCATGAAAACCAAACTTGAGACAGAGACAAAGATCCATACTACAAAGTAACAGATACGATAAAGATGAATACTATGACGAGAAGACCAAAGAATCTGTACCAACGAGTAACGAAAGATAAAAGTATACTACGATGAAAATAAAACAGAATCCGTACCTTAGCCAAGAAGCAAAGAGTAAGCCAGGAAAATCAGTAACCAAACAGTCCTTAATACGTGAGCGAACCTTCATCGCTGGATCAGAGTTGAACAAAAATAGATATAAATCATCCCGTTGTCACTCCGAAATTCTCGTAGCAGGGTGGCGGTTGTTTGAACCAGAGGGTGTCGTGGCGGCTGTGAATGTCACCGGAACTAACTGGTTAACTAAATATGAGGTTGGATTTGAAAGAGATAAAGATTGGGTATCGCGGTACCTGTTCGTGGATCGGAGATCTCTAGTGACTGAAACGATGGCGGCAGACAGAGGTTCGGCCACGTGCGGCGGGGTGTGGTGCTTGTGAAGCATGAACAACTACACGACGGTTGTCACGGCGAGGGCATCACAGTGGTAAAAAAAAACATAACAACGGCGGTGAATGGTGGTGCCGCAACGAGTGGTACCGGGTCGCTATTCCGGTGGCCGGATGCTGAACTCAAGTGGTGGTAACGGTAACTAGCTAGTTCGGATTGATGACGGCTGCGATGTATTGCGGAGGCGGCGGTGGTCGGACTCGTGACCGGTGGGCAGAGCTGGATGAGAAGGATTCGATAAATTTTGGAATTTCTCATATGATTACGAATGAATAGGATCAATTGATTTAAACCCAAACATTTACAACTATTAAGAGTGGCAATTGTTTTCGGATTGGAAACGTTGCCAAGAATAAGAAATGGAAGAGAAGCATTCACGCCAATACAATATACGATATAATTAGACATTTTTAAAATACACCCTTTAGCTTTAAGATATATTTATGGATGATTTGGTGTACCTTTGGGAATTTATTGGATTCAATCCAATGTTTATATCAATTCATATCCTTAAAATAATGTGGATAATAGTAGCACTACAGTAGGCATCTATTCATAAAAAAAAAAAAAGAAACACTCAATTTTTATATATATGTACCGTAATTCACAAATATATCTACATGAATTAGGTTAACTCTTATTTCTAAACAATTATAATTTACAAGGGCATTATGCTTGTGAATATGTACAAGATTAACTTCTAAACATAAACCGTATAACTAGCTTTTCATTTGTGAATTTACATAGATTATCTAATTAATGCATAAATGAATGATTCAAAGTGGCCACTATAGTAGAAACTATATTTGTGAAAATTGTATATACTAATTATGTTAACACCTCAACCATTTAATCAGTTTGTATAACTGATTCCAATATTTTACTATTGCAATTATTAATTTTAAACAAAATTTAAAATATTGCCAAATAACTTTTATTAACAAAACGTTCAGTTATTTGTCGCTAATCAATTAGCCGATTACAGAATGTCTTAAATTTGTCTTTAGTATGCAACACATTAATTTGATATTTATTACTTTAGGGTTTCTGAGTGTTCGTATATTACAATTTTACTCCTCTAAAAAAAATTTCGTCCTCGAAATTGCTAAGGCTATACGGTGTGGTCATGACCCTTATCGTCATCATGACCCTCCACATCCGCGCCATGTCACCCACTTCTAAATCCACCATCCAAAACCACTTCCCTAAGGGTGTGGTCATGATCCAAACAATTATTTTCTTATTTTAATTTATTTTTGTGAAAAAGGAAAAAGAAATATTTAAAAAGGAAAGTAGGCTCATGGCTGCCATTGTTTAATCCATGCCAACCATGGTGGATGAGGCAGGGGGATAGTGTATCAATTTATTAATGGTCCTATGTGGCATTGATGATCAAACTCATGCCCCCACACCCTTTAGCCTAAGTAGAAAAGCTTATTTACAATTAACCGTTTACATTCGATTCATATAGTATTGATATCTATTGTTATTTTTACTACTCAAGTTTAAAATTTCCAAGATATTACAATACTATACCTCAAAAATTTAGTACTCGAAATTAATGTTATATCAAAACTACATGTTACGGTAAAACATATTATTAATTCAATATTCATCAATCGAAATAAAATTTAGATTATTCAAAAAGTCGCATTATTTAACATTTTTCATCTTAAGTTCTAATTCATTCAAATTCAAATGTCGCTAATAAAAGTTCATATCTTAGTGGGGTGCATCGAAAGCTAGTTTTTTTTATATACTATAATAACAAGGATGACACGAATACCAACTTATATATATGTGCTATAATTACTCGAAAATGAGTAAGTGTCTTTTGTCTATGAAGTTTAAACATCTAACACATATGGATCTGACTTCAAATTTCATAAACGTGGATCCTACACTAATTAAATAATACAAAGTTACCGACACGACGAGGTAAACGGAGACTAAATCATATGATCAAAACCAAATCAAAGATCTCGGAGTTCGAAGTACCAGAAAATAAACAGATTTGGATGTGCAACAATCCACATAATAAGCACCCAAAAGCGCACGTATGTACCTGTAATTCACAATTACGTTCATGACCGTAATTGTCAATCACCTTACATCCATGCCCTAATGGTCCTCTCTTTATGCATCTCGATGACTTATCCAAATTGTAAGGCAGACGGAATGACGATAAAGGAATCAAAGTCAACTTTTAATAACTCTAAGAAATAGCGAGATCATAGCTAAAGTAAATGTGCCAATTCCGCTAAGATAAGATACCACTGATGCAAAACGCCTCTTGATGCACGTAGGGTTGCAACGCCCACGTGGCATGTACTCGAATTCATTCGACGACAGCCACTCTAACAGCCATACTGATTGTGTGATTCATCAAGTTTCTAGTCATTCATGAACTCCACAATGATAATAGAATAATTTATCTGATATAGTTGTGATGCAGTATATAGAAGAGCTAATCAATGACAAAAGCCACTAACGGATATCAAAGATCATAAACTGATGATTACCAACATTTATCGGAAGTTAATCCTAACCCAACGTCTACCCATTACCTCACTTGTTTTATTTTAAGGTTAAAGTTTTCTACAGGAAAGAGCCTTTGCTCTGATACCATAATTGTAACACCCCAAACCCGCTAGGGCTAGCGTGTCACTCTTACAGATATCAAAACCAAAAACCAATCCATAGCATTAAATAAAAGATCCTAATTACATTTATTACATTACTGAAATGAAAAATCTTGACTAACAACTTCCTAACGCTCTTCGCTCTTCACTGAAATCCCAGATCATCCCATATTACCTGTAAAACAAATAGGAAAAACACAAAAAGAAAACACGGCTGAGCCAAAAATTGCTCAGTAACGGAGAAATCAACAGTATAAGTAAAGTCATTGCAACGGAAAGAAAAACATAATAGAACTAAGACTGAACTGAAACGATTACTGACACGAGTACAGAAAACAGATGCAGACGAAGGCTTGGTACACTAACCGATATAGACTTTAACGAAAACTGATACGGAACAAAAGTCAGCCAAACACATAACTGATATCGAACCCAACACAAAGCCATTGTAGAGACTGGTACGTAGCTGACCACGATGACTAAAATCTTTTATCTTGTATAAGCGAACTTATTGAAAACCTTGTTTAAATAATCTAGTATCTGTATAACCAGAAAATGTTTCTAACCTATTATTCGTAATTTTTAAATGGAACGTTTAATCAAATCCAAGAAATAATAACTATCAAACATTTTAAACAACGTTTAATAATGCTATTATTTTTAAAACAATATAGTTGGCAAAAGTATTTTCTTTTATTGAGCGTTTGAATGTTATCAAAATAAAATAGTTTATCACATCTCATAGCAAATCAACATTAGACAAAAAGAACTAATTTCCTAACTTTGAAAAAGTTATAACTTAGAAATATCATAAATGTCATAAACTGGATTTCAAATGAAATACTTATAAAAGTTTCGAAAATTGACATGGAAAGACGATACAGAATCAAAACCAAATACGTAAGCCTGAACATTTTAAATACCACTAAAATTTTATAATCTTTAAAAGAAAGGAATTGTCGGACTATTATCTTTAAATAAATGTTTAGATTCAAATCTATCTTTATTAATTAATCAAATTTCATAAGTTTTTATTTAATTAAAATAACTATTTGTATAGCTTTGTAGATTTATATTTAATAACCAAAATAATCTAGATAACTTGAGTTTAAAAGTAGAATGATTTAATCCTTGCGAAATTTCTTAAACCGGTAAGCAAAAAATGGACACGGAACAAAGATAGATTTAACGACAAATATCGACAGGCACCGAATACAGATATTGTCGGACACAAACTAAACATATAACACGAAATCTAAATCCAAACTAAGACTGATACTGATCGATACAAATCGGATACAAACCGGTACAGATACTAAGTCAAAACAGACATAGCTAATACATAACAGAATCGGATACTGAACATAATCAGAGGCATAATTAACCCAATACACGATCGGAAACAAAACCTGATGCGTACAAACATATCAAACATATCAGAACAGATACTTAACATATTCACATACAGAACCATATACTGACTTACACGACAACTATATATCAACAAAATAAATCGTGTAACATAGAAGCACCCAAAGCCAAAAACAGAAACAGACTGGTACACAGCTAGCTAGTCCATGCACCTATGAGATGGTGAGTGTGGCGTTCACCCCTTATTCCATCTCCAGACAAACAAACTCAAACTCAGAGCTAAGATCGATCTATACGCCTCTAGTGGCCAAGATGCTACACAAGCACAAGCTAGAGACGCCGTGAACTTTGATTACGCACTGTCACGATAAGTGCCATGCCGTTGACGCCCAAACGGCAAGCCAGACATGCTTGGGTGACAGAATACATATACTAAGGTCTTGTAAATAATTTACAAGCAACTGAAGATAATAATGACAGGAACATGCGACCATGAGTACAAGTCTGAGGTATGGCATGCTACAACTCACTAGTAAACAAACATATACGAACTGACTCATATAATGTATCACATATCAAACGAGTACTAATATCAATCATGAAAACCAAACTTGAGACAGAGACAAAGATCCATACTACAAAGTAACAGATACGATAAAGATGAATACTATGACGAGAAGACCAAAGAATCTGTACCAACGAGTAACGAAAGATAAAAGTATACTACGATGAAAATAAAACAGAATCCGTACCTTAGCCAAGAAGCAAAGAGTAAGCCAGGAAAATCAGTAACCAAACAGTCCTTAATACGTGAGCGAACCTTCATCGCTGGATCAGAGTTGAACAAAAATAGATATAAATCATCCCGTTGTCACTCCGAAATTCTCGTAGCAGGGTGGCGGTTGTTTGAACCAGAGGGTGTCGTGGCGGCTGTGAATGTCACCGGAACTAACTGGTTAACTAAATATGAGGTTGGATTTGAAAGAGATAAAGATTGGGTATCGCGGTACCTGTTCGTGGATCGGAGATCTCTAGTGACTGAAACGATGGCGGCAGACAGAGGTTCGGCCACGTGCGGCGGGGTGTGGTGCTTGTGAAGCATGAACAACTACACGACGGTTGTCACGGCGAGGGCATCACAGTGGTAAAAAAAAACATAACAACGGCGGTGAATGGTGGTGCCGCAACGAGTGGTACCGGGTCGCTATTCCGGTGGCCGGATGCTGAACTCAAGTGGTGGTAACGGTAACTAGCTAGTTCGGATTGATGACGGCTGCGATGTATTGCGGAGGCGGCGGTGGTCGGACTCGTGACCGGTGGGCAGAGCTGGATGAGAAGGATTCGATAAATTTTGGAATTTCTCATATGATTACGAATGAATAGGATCAATTGATTTAAACCCAAACATTTACAACTATTAAGAGTGGCAATTGTTTTCGGATTGGAAACGTTGCCAAGAATAAGAAATGGAAGAGAAGCATTCACGCCAATACAATATACGATATAATTAGACATTTTTAAAATACACCCTTTAGCTTTAAGATATATTTATGGATGATTTGGTGTACCTTTGGGAATTTATTGGATTCAATCCAATGTTTATATCAATTCATATCCTTAAAATAATGTGGATAATAGTAGCACTACAGTAGGCATCTATTCATAAAAAAAAAAAAAAGAAACACTCAATTTTTATATATATGTACCGTAATTCACAAATATATCTACATGAATTAGGTTAACTCTTATTTCTAAACAATTATAATTTACAAGGGCATTATGCTTGTGAATATGTACAAGATTAACTTCTAAACATAAACCGTATAACTAGCTTTACATTTGTGAATTTACATAAATTATCTAATTAATGCATAAATGAATGATTCAAAGTGGCCACTATAGTAGAAACTATATTTGTGAAAATTGTATATACTAATTATGTTAACACCTCAACCATTTAATCAGTTTGTATAACTGATTCCAATATTTTACTATTGCAATTATTAATTTTAAACAAAATTTAAAATATTGCCAAATAACTTTTATTAACAAAACGTTCAGTTATTTGTCGCTAATCAATTAGCCGATTACAGAATGTCTTAAATTTGTCTTTAGTATGCAACACATTAATTTGATATTTATTACTTTAGGGTTTCTGAGTGTTCGTATATTACAAGAACCAAACGCGTTGAGGTTCATTATCACTTCGTAAGGGAGAAGGTACTCGAGAATGAAGTAAAGCTTGAATATGTGAACACTCAGGAACAAGTTGCAGGCGTGTTTACTAAAAGTTTACAAAATTCGAAGATAGTAAGTTTTTGCAGTCGCATGAACGTGAATGTTGATGTTGAGAGGGAGTGATAAAGTTTACAACATCAAAGGGCGGTTCGGTCGATCTCGGAGGGGTGGTTCGGAGGAGATCAAAGGTTAAGGTGTATATATGTAAATATGTTTTAACTTGTTATTTAAGTTAAGGATTTGTTTGAATTCGTAAAGGATATGTATACGAATCAGATTAGGATAGGTATTAGTTTTATATTTGTTCTTTAAGGGTAAGTAATGGGTATTATATAAACCCATAGTAGGTTTACAATTTATTGTATTCGTTCGTTTTCTTCTTTAATAAAAAGTGTCGCAAATAGTTTTGCACGTTTGTTTTGCTTGCTTGATCCACCTTGTTTGTTTAACATTGATAATCATATTAATAATAAATATATTCATAACACATAAATACTAGATCTTATTATTTAATATAAATTAACAATTTTATGAAATTACCCCTAACTTGTTAATACTAATTATTAATTATAAGGGTTTTATTTGTAATCAACACCAAACCCTTAATTTAGACTATCAATGGTTCAGATCTATTCTTACGGTTAGCGTTGTTTATACAAGAAGCGGACGAATTCTACTAGCTTCAGTTAATCAACAAGTTTATTTGTTTTAAAAAACATTATATCAAACAAGTGTCCCAAAGTTTTATGTTTACAATCACATCACAAAGTAATACAATTTTCATTCAAATATATTAAGCAATGAATTACCTATTATTATTGGCATAATAACAAAGACGATGCCTATAATTATGCAAACCGGAAGAATATAAAACAGGATGTTTTTAGCACACATTACTTGATAAAACCACGATCCATCGACTAGATGGGCACACTATGGAGGACCACGGTTTCAACAGTAAGCCCCGGTCCAAAGCCGAACAACACGCCCCACTCGAGGCCCTCTCCGGTGGTACTGAAGCCGTCTGTAGCCGAAGCGTGTCGCATTTCATTTAGAATAAAAAGAACACAAGCACTCGACATGTTACCGTATTCACTGAGCACATGTCGTGTGGCCCGTAACTTATCAGGCGTTAAGGCTAGTTTTTCTTCGACTTGGTCCAAAATCGCAGGCCCACCTGGGTGCGCGATCCAAAATAGCGAGTTCCAATCATCGATCCCCAACGGTTGGAAAGCCTCGACTAAGCTTTCTTCGATATGTTTCGAGATAAGTCCCGGTACATCTTTAAGAAGATGAAACGTAAGCCCAACCTCGCGAAGGTGTCCATCGATCGCGCCCCGGCTATCGGGGAGAATAGTTTGAGCAGCAGAAATGATCTCGAAAAGTGGCTTTTCGATATCAGGTAACGGGTCAGACCCAACTATGATTGCGGCTGCACCATCACCAAACAAAGCCTGGCCCACTAGGCTATCAAGGTGGGAGTCATCGGGCCCACGGAACGTTACCGCAGTGATCTCGGAGCAGACAACGAGTACCCGAGCCCCCTTGTTGTTCTCGGCCAAGTCTTTGGCCATACGAAGGACCGTGCCACCCGCAAAACAACCTTGTTGGTACATCATAAACCGCTTGACCGAAGACCGAAGGCCTAGGAGCTTAGTGAGTTGATAATCGGCTCCGGGCATGTCAACACCGCTTGTCGTGCAAAACACGAGGTGTGTGATCTTCGACTTCGGTTGGCCCCATTCCTTGATGGCGCGTGTTGCAGCCTCTTTACCGAGCTTCGGTACTTCCACGACCACAATATCTTGTCTATCGTCTAAGGACGGGGCATTGTATGCACACATGTTGGGTTTTTCGTTTAAAATCTCTTCGGTCAAGTACATGTATCGTTTTTTAATCATGGATTTTTCACCTGAAAACATTACAAAAATATTTAGGACGAATTTAGTTATATAAAAATTGTTAATTATACGATGTAAATATGCATGTAACTTACACATTCGTGTGAATTTCTCTTTGAGGTCTTTCTTGTGCTCACTTTTCGTAATACGAAAATAGTAATCCGGATATGTGGTTTGGAGCACACAATTAGGCGGTGTGGCCGTCCCGATGGCCAAAATATTAGCCGGACCTTCGGCCCGTTGCGCCTTTCGGAACTCCTGGATGCTAAGCATTTTCCGGTAGATTGATGTAAAGTAATCACTTGAAACTGGGATTTGTGTGTCGAGTGATGGTTACATTTTGGCAATATATAGAATACATGAAGGTGTGGTACTAACCTAAGACTGGTGGATGGGTAGCACATGTGGTGGTATAACTCCCAGTCTCAGTTTGATGGATGGCACGTGACCATACCAGCCTATCAAAAAAAATGTAACGTGATATATATAGATATATGTATTTATTATGATTAGTGGATTGATGAAAGATTGTGACCATTCAATCAGAAGGTTTGACGGGGGATGTTATGTATCACAACTTTTCCAATTAAGCCCAACAAACATGAAGCATGTCTCGCATTGGTGCCAATATTAGTTTCATCGCCTTCGAATAAGGTGTTTTAAACATATATAAGTAATTTATATAGTTTATAATAATATGAACAAAAAAATAGTTTTGTTAATTACGACTCTTAAACCTAATATTATAGTGTCAGATATATTTTTTAATATTTTTATGATTAATTTTTATTCAATTTGGGCTTGAATTAAAGCTAAGAAAACAAAACAAACTTAACACTCTTAACACACTTTGAAAAAAAAATACTATGTTTTTTTAAAACATGATGTTATAAGGCTAAAGAGTGGTCATCACCCTCATGACCACCATGACTCTCTATATAGGCGTCATGCCAGTCACCTCTAATCCACCATACAAAACCACAAGAGTTTAGAGAGTTGGGACAAGTAATCATTATTTTAATTTATTTTTTAAATTGTCAAAATCTAGGAAAATAGAAAAGGGTGGCCCGTGGTAATCGTGGTTCAATCCACGCTAACCACCATGAATCATTGAGGGAGTGGTGTAGCCTTCCACTCATGCTCCTATGTGGCGAATCATGTTCAAATCATGACCTCCACACCCTTCAGCCTAAGAGATTTGTATCTGGGAACTAGTCCAAACAGGTTTCGTTAGTGGCCACTCTTCATGGCGGCAAGAGTTTTGTGACCAGGAAGGCTTCTAGCCAAAACTCATCAAGAGCAGGGCCGGCTCTTGGGCCGGCCAACCCATGCCGTTGCTCGAGACCCAAATCTATAAAGGGACTGAAAGGTTTCTATTAGCTGCTATATATATACTTAATTATATATTTAATATATACATCTACTCATTATACATTAAAGTGTTGGGGTGAAGTGAAAAAACTATCTCAAAATAATATGAAGGTCTCAAGTTCAACTCTTGACTCCACCACCAAGTGTTTGTTTCCATTTTTTTAAATTCATTTCCCCAACTACAATTTTGGCACAAATTTTTTTTGTCGCCCGAGGCATAAGTTTTTTTGAGAGTTCTCGGGAACGGCTCTGATCAAGAGATTCATAGAAAACTTATAGTTAGCATGGGTTGGGCTTCCTTAAATGGGATTTATTAGTTGGGTTTTTGCTCGAGTGAGTGAATTGAACACGCTAGGTCATATTGGCTCGAAAAGTTGTACAAGTCAACTAGCCTGAACCAAGTTAGCTTGAGCTTAATTTACTTGTTTTTCCATGAGCCATGAGATACGTTAAACTACGATTGTGTCAAGCGGTAAGATGGCATGCTTTCTAGAGAAGACATTGGCGTTGAAAGTTAGTTCTTTTCCATTTTGGATCTAAGTGAGGTGTGATACAACTATTCATGAGATTAAAATAGTAAGGTTAAACATTCAATCTAGGTAAGGTAAATATGACTTCTAGGGTTTAAATTTGAAACTAAAAAGAGATTTGAAACCTCTGTCCTCCCTTTGCTGCACTGGATCCCTAAGTAAATTAGTAGCTTTCTTTGGTGGGTCGTTCTTAAAAAGAAACCTACGAGAGACGCCCTCATCACTAGGAGGATTTTGATCCCCTCAGGTACCTGTGTACTTTGCGATGCAGCACCGAGAAAGAGCAAATCACCTACTTATCTCTTGCACCTTCGCTCAATAGATCCGGACCGCGGTAGTTCATTGGTTGAAAAAACCTCTATCAAGGTATTCACTGTGCGTCTTTGAACTGTTGGAATATATCATAAATTATAACTTATCGAATCAAACAAGAAAGGTGGTATACCTAGCACTCAATGGATCTGGACCGCAGTATTTCAGTGGTTGAAAAAACCTCTATCAAGGTATTCATTGTGCGTCTTTGAACTGCTGGAATATATCAAAAATTACAACTTATCGAAACAAACAAGAAATGTGGTATACCTAGCACTCGCAACCACATGCTAGACCTCAGGAACGAAGCAATATTCAAAGGAAAAGGGTGGCTCACAATAAAGGTAATTGGAGAAATAAAAGCGGCGACTTTTCCACGGGTCACAACAAGGGCTGGATACCAAAATCTTAGCTGGGAAAATAGAAATCCTTCAATTTTACTAGCTTTCTAATGTAAGAGTACCTTGTATTTTTAATCTTTTTGTATTGTACAAGGTTTGAACATCACGCTTGAGTGCTTTACTTTTTTTAATAAAATATTGCCTTTCAAAAAGAATATACATGTGTTATATTCTTTTTACTTGTTTATTTAAGGTGGTTTACGTATGAAAATATTTAATATAATACTTAATTGCTTTAGTGAAAAAAAGATGTTATTTATAGTCGATGACTTTTTAATTGCTTTAATGATAAAAATAAAGAATCTATTTATGGTCAATGACTTTCTTACATTTATATGTACAAAAAGGATCCCATACAAGACACATCTTTCGTACAAAGCCTAAGCCATACGGGGAGGAGGACAAGTGGCATTAGCTTGAAGGGTAATTTAGTCTTTCCTCACTTGAAACAACTCCCCCCGCTGATTTTCAAACGGCTATAACTTTTTCATACGTTAATATTTTTTTTTAAAATTACATCGTATTAATGAACATTTCATTGTCTTTAATTTGAACAACCTATTACTATAGTTTTCTAAAAAAAATTACAAGATTTTGAATACACATGAAGGAGCATATGCATCGTTTATGAGAAACGTACTGTTGATAACATCGTTGTTGTTTTGCGCTTGAGCGGCAGTGATAACAAAAGCACCTCCGCGAGGAGCTTGTGCTTGAGCTTGGTTGTTGCATTGCGGACATTGGTTGCTGAGATGTTTTGGATCACCGCATTTGAATCACGTACATCCGTTGTTGGCCGGTGGTTGGTTATGATTTTGGTTTTGGTTTTGGGCTTGGTTGTTTGTGGTTTTGAACCACATTGGCATTGGGTATTGAAATGCCCAAACCTATTGCACATAGTGCAAAGGGGACATGGCACGTTGGTTGGGTGGTGGTAGGTGCAAGTGTTATACTTAGGAAAAGTCTCGATGTAGGCTCGCTTGCGGTTTAGGATTTTGGGTAATGGTGAGTTGTTGTTGTTGAGGAGGTGGGTTTTGTGGGGTCACCACAGCGAAGTTACGGTTTGAAGCCTTATGCTTCTTACCGCTTGAGATTGTTTTGGGTTTAGGGGGAGTGGGCTCG
Organism: Helianthus annuus; assembly: GCF_002127325.2. Lineage (NCBI taxonomy): Eukaryota > Viridiplantae > Streptophyta > Magnoliopsida > Asterales > Asteraceae > Helianthus > Helianthus annuus. The sequence continues at coordinate 96,014,604 of NC_035447.2, read as the reverse complement.
GCAGGTTCGATGGTGGCTTGGTTGGTGGCTTTAATGGAGCCTTTAGGTTTGAAGTATCCATCTTCCACATGATCATTGTTAAACTTATCGGCTAGGTGGTAAGTTTTCTCGAGAGTCCCGAGCTCGGGGGCACCCATGGAATCGCGGACGGCTGGCGGGAGACCACGAATGTACTTCTCAATAGCCTTCTTGGTGGTGGGGAGTTAGGTAGGGCATAACACACTAAGTTGCTTGAACCTATTGGTGTAGGTTACGTTGTCGCCCTTGATTTATTTAAGGTTCCAAAACTCTTCCTCGAGTTTTTGAAGCTCGTTTGGGGGGCAAAACTCATCAATCATGAATTGTTTCAACTCGACCCAAGGTTGGTTGTAGGCGGCATTGTCTCCATAAGTGTTATGCTCGGTGGTCCACCAATCGAGTGCCCTCGATTGAAAGATGTCAGTGGCGTTGGTGGTTCGAAGAAGCTTAGGACACCCGCTCTGACGGAAGGTGACCTCGATGGAGTCAAACCATTGAAGTATCTTGGTAGCCCCATCATTACCCGTGTAGGGTGCCGGACTACAAGAGTTGAACTGTTTGAAAGTGAAGGTGGACTTAGGGGGTTAACCTTGGAATCAACCAAGGTATTAGAGCTAGGGGTGGCGTGGATCTAATTCACAATGTTAGGGATGACCTTGTTCATTTTCCTGGCCTTAAACGCCATCATTTTCTTGTTTGAGCCTTGCTTGGAGCTCTTCCTAGAGTGAGAATGACGGCTTGAAGACATCTACAAGATCGAATAAGGATAGAGGATGAGACTTGATCATAAAGTGTTTAGAAAAATAAAGTTTTCCTTGCATGAATTAGCATGGTAGAATATCATGTAACATGTAAGATTCACATGGTTCACATAAGCATAACACGTATTATCATATGCATAATCAAACAACAATGAAAGAGTTGTAAATTTTGTTTATTCTCGAATATTATTATCATTTTAGGTTGCGAGCAACGTGCAATTCGGGTCTTCGACTTTGAAATGAACAAGGTATCAAGTGTAAAAAACACATTAAAATGGATAGGACATAAATAGATTCAATGTAAAATCTGGAGTGTCTCGGAACGAAACTAAAACTATTCCAAAGTGGTCAAAAATCCTTTTGAGTTAGGGAAACATGCTTTAGCCTAATAGGTAGAATACTCTCGCCAAAATTTTGGTTAACGATATTCGCCCTTCCAGTTACTACATGTCCCTAGTCAATTGGAAATTCGAGACTTTGGCGGGATTGAAAATCGAAGAGTGGGACTAGTTATCAAGATGCGGGTTTCACCAATGACTTGACAACGTCCTACCCTGTAACAACTGTCACTAAAATCAATAATTAGGACAATAACTAGTCAATAAGAAAACCTTAATTGAGACACCCAAGTAATTCTGCATTAGCCCTAAAATTTTCAGAACAATCGGAATCAGGATCAGGGCCCCTAAAACTCGAGGGGGGCAAACCCTAGTTGGACGTTTATCTAAATAAAACGTTGGGATAATCTGATTTGTTAATTTAGTTGATTCAGCAAGCCTAGTCCCGAGCCTAGGCAGCCTATAATTAGACTGCTTAGCTTACGGACCGTAAGGGATCAGGCATACGGTCCGTAAGGAAGACCCAAAAATTAGTATAAATAGCCGACCTTGGGACTTGAACAGAGGATTGAAAACGACGCACAAACTCTCTGTGTACGTCGAGATATCTCAGAATAATCACAATAAACACACACACGATCACGAAGTGCTGCCGCAATCAGGGTAATAACTCGATCGCTATTACGATTCAACGTCCGATTGATTATAACTATCCAACGATTGTCCGAGTGCTGCTCAAATTGAGCTCGTACTTTGATTATTCGTCGTGATTTCGACTTGAATATTTGAGTGCTGTTCGAATTCGGACTATGCTCTGTTATTCGTTGTGAATCCGATCGAATTATTAAGTATTGCACTTGTTAATCGATGTGAGGGTTTGATCTTGTGAATTGACGTAACTGCTGAATTAGTTACTAACCCGTTTGTGTGTGTGCATTTTATTTAAATTAGGTTAATCACAGGCAAATCAGTAAGGCTTAAACTCTGCTCGTAAAATCTGCAAAGTGAGTCATTCTCTTTTTATCAACTGTTTTACAAAACTCCAAATTATTTTCAAAGTTATAATTATTAAGTCTTTGTAATCACCAAGTTACAGCCGGTATGTGGGGTTTTGTATACATTACTTGATAATCTTCAACATTGGGGCAGCCAATGGGTGATATGACCATAATCACAGACACCACTGGACAGGTGGGCCAGTGGGTCGAGTGGTAAAGTACCGTGGGTAGTTGCTTTGATAAGCAGAAACATTGTAATCGCTCTTAATACTGTGAATTATAACTAATGTGTCGTTTTAGTAAAATGAATGATTCACTCAGTATTTCCCCGCTGACAAAACCTTTTTCAAACATGTTTCAGGTAATCTGTTGTGAGCAAGGAAAAGTGCCACGGATCACTCAGCTTAGAAAAGTGGCTCAATGTAAATAAATAAAAGAAGCATGTTTTGAAAAATAAAGATTTCCCTGAGAAATCACATTATTGTAAATTACGGGAATTTATCCCTAAATTATGAAACGGGCAGTTTAAATTATTGAAAGATCCTGTTTTAAAAAAAGACTTCCGCTGTCGCCTAAAATTTAAATACCGCAGGATTTCTGTCCCGCGGCTCCTGAAACGGATAAAACCGGGTCGGGGGCCGTGACATACCCTAAGTATGGTTAGTACTTATCGAACGAGATAGGGAACAAATTACAACTCGTTGGTAAGGGTCCACTAGAATAGGAATGGGAAATTCTCCATCTAGGTGTGGAAATCACTCCCAACTTGATGGTACAATTTCGTGGAAATCAATAACACTGATTGAGGGAGTTCACCAATGTCATGGTTTTCACGCCTATTTAGGTGAGATCGTCTTGTTTGTGGTATAAAAAGTGTCTTCGTATCCGCGTGTGTGTATTATGGTTAGTCTTAGGAAAGACTTGTATATTTAAGACAAAAGATAGGATAGAAGCAAAGTAGGGAGAATTTAAGTATTTTAAGAATGATAACAAGAATGGTCAAGTACGGTTCCTAAACTATAGACTAGGTCAAAAAGCATGGCTATTTTTTCCTAATTACCTATAGCTGTGTCTCTTATATCAATCTGTCACACGCTAACCGATGGTGGAAATATCAGAGTAAGACGAAAACGAGATTGATTTAGACTTCATAACATGCTATTTGTGACATATTTGAATAATTCGAATTTCATTTCATGATAATGGAAAAATACATTGGTTGAAAGCAAATAACAACATACAACTAAAACAACAAAACACAGAATTAAACTAGGTGTGTTTCTAGCCATCCTACTAGATTCTTTCAACGCATCATCATCACAAACCTGCAATATATATGCTAAAGTAACATGTCAACACAAAAATACATTGGTGAGCATACAAGTTAAGTGTACTAGCATATGTATAAAAAGAATTTAATGAGATCCATATGGTAAAAACGTATACTAAGGCATAAACATAACATGAACTAGCATGCATCACATACGTATCAACCCAAAGATTCCACTAGCATAATCTTGTTGTCGCAACGACAAGACCGTTTGTATGATTTTAATACTTAACATAGGCCCATCAACGGGCGGTGTGCTACTCCTATAGCGCTATACATGTTAAGGTAGGCTTGTACGAAGTTAATGACAATGTATAGTGCAAGGATGGCTTCTAGCATGCATATATTCCTAAAGTATAAACGTATAAAGCATGTATATTGGATTTGTTTGTATGAATAACGTATTTGCATATGTGTGTTTGTGTGAGTTTTAAAATGGTAATATATATTGCACCCAAAAGTGCAAAAACGGAAAAAGGGTCATGTATACTCACGGTTTGCAAAAGTTTCCAACAACGTGAGCGGAGAGTCTCGAGAGTTTAGGAACGCCAAGTTAACCTTCAAGAGGAAACGGAGGTGTGTGAGTTTCGGTGGATTATGGATTTAGGATTATATATATGAAACGTGGAGTGATGATTAATACGAATTTACACAAAAAGTTATCTTTGTTAAGGCACCCATTTTGGACACCATAACCTGGTGTGTTTCATGGGCACTTACTCGCCCATTGGAAGTCCAAGCATGAGGAACCTTTACCTAAAGATAATAATACCATACTACACCACTTTTAACCATGAGTTAGGATAAAATGATGATTTGGTTTATAGTTCATGTATTATAGTTAGTCTAGTATCATTAAGGAGCCATAAGAATGGTCATGGAAGGAGGTAGGATGATGAACATCCATTTAACCTCATTATATGATTCACCAAAGCACAAAATTATCAACTTTTTTGATGATTTCAGTTGGTCATGAAGGTGAAATAAGAACATAAAACTACTAGATCTAAAAACGATCAAGTGAGCTAGCTAGATGCGTGCATCCCAAACATGGAGAGTGTTTGGGGACGTGTTGTAGCCTTGTCCCTTTGTTTGGAAATTGTTTTGAGATTTAGTGGTATGAAGGTAAGTAATAAATCAAGCAAGTGAGGTAGTGGAACAATGTTGGAGAGCCAAAGCTTCTATGGTTCACACATTCACCAAAACACAAGTCACACCATATTAAAGATGATGAGCTTGGATGGTCTCAACACTTGTAGGTTGCTTGGAACTTTGTTAAAATAGAAAGTTTTGGAGGTTCTTGGACCTCTAAACTTATGGGAATCAACCCTATTCCAGCCCCATAACCATAGGTTTGGTTATAAGCAAGGTGGGTGTAGGATTCTTACAAGAACAAGATGAACATGAACATGTATGAAAAGTCTTATTAAAACAGAAAATTTTAACTATTTTGGACACAATTTCTAAAGTGGTACCACCTTGTTACACCATGGTGAACTTTTGGTAATAATCCTAGTGGTTATCCAAGTGGTTTGATACAAGAAAATAAGAAGAATAAGTAGGAGAAGTGAGTTGAAACTCACTTTGAACACATGGAGTGTTTGGAGTGATTTGTGGAGTGTGTAAAGGTGTTAGGCAGGTGTGGAAGACATATATTTATAAATGGGTGATTAGGGTTTGGTCTTAAATGAAGTTAGGAGGTGATTGGTGAAGGTTGGGGGTGGAAAACAGGTGAAATACGTGAGTTTTCAAACATTTTGCCCGCCACAAGGGCTTACGGACTGTAAGCTACAACTTAAGGTCCGTAAGGATCAACCTTTTTTTATTTTTTTGGGCATTCAAGGGATATATGAGTGTGTGAATAACATGAATGTGTATGATTATGATTCCAAATATAATTACACATCAAGTATAATTTGGTTTTGTATATAAAGCACGTGTTCAAGATTGATTAAGTATTATGTATTTATGCATAAACAAGTCTGAATAAAAATGTGTTTCCATTATGATCAAAGTCTCAGGATTACGTAGATTGGAAATGAAATACGAATACAAGTTTCCAAAAATAGAAATACAAATATAACTTTCTAAATATGGAAAGTACATAAATACAAAGCATTACACTCATCACTAAGAGGATTTCGACCCCCTCAGGTACCTGCATACTTTGCGATAGGGGTGTGCAAAAAACAAAATTAACCGACCCATAACCGAAATAACCGAAAAAACCGAACCGAATGGAAAACCGATGGGTCGGTTTTTAATTTTTTGCAAAGCGATAACCATGGTTCGGTTATGGTTTTGTACCTTTTGATAACCGCTATAACTGAACCGACCTGCTATTTAGTAAAGTAGTGGTTAACCGACCCATATAACTAAACCATATACATAACAGATCCAATGTTATATTATGGAGCCTGGAGGAATACTAAAAGACCACATTGAATAAAACCCAATAAAATAAAAGCCTTATTCCAAAATCCAACGTAGGGGGCGGTTACTTATTAATATTAGGGTTCAAAGTTCTAACATCGTCTTTTCAGTTTTCCTTCCAGTCGTCCACAGAGTTCAACTTCAGTCGTCCTTCAAACGACCCAAGAACTTGTTTAGTTACGCTTGATTCTGAAAGATTTGAAGCTACAATTGGCAGAAGAAGAGGTTACAATATATTGTGATAATATGTCATCTTAAGCTCGCAAAAAATCCAACTTTTCATGCTAGAACCAAACGCGTTGAGGTTCATTATCACTTCGTAAGGGAGAAGGTACTCGAGAATGAAGTAAAGCTTGAATATGTGAACACTCAGGAACAAGTTGCAGGCGTGTTTACTAAAAGTTTACAAAATTCGAAGATAGTAAGTTTTTGCAGTCGCATGAACGTGAATGTTGATGTTGAGAGGGAGTGATAAAGTTTACAACATCAAAGGGCGGTTCGGTCGATCTCGGAGGGGTGGTTCGGAGGAGATCAAAGGTTAAGGTGTATATATGTAAATATGTTTTAACTTGTTATTTAAGTTAAGGATTTGTTTGAATTCGTAAAGGATATGTATACGAATCAGATTAGGATAGGTATTAGTTTTATATTTGTTCTTTAAGGGTAAGTAATGGGTATTATATAAACCCATAGTAGGTTTACAATTTATTGTATTCGTTCGTTTTCTTCTTTAATAAAAAGTGTCGCAAATAGTTTTGCACGTTTGTTTTGCTTGCTTGATCCACCTTGTTTGTTTAACATTGATAATCATATTAATAATAAATATATTCATAACACATAAATACTAGATCTTATTATTTAATATAAATTAACAATTTTATGAAATTACCCCTAACTTGTTAATACTAATTATTAATTATAAGGGTTTTATTTGTAATCAACACCAAACCCTTAATTTAGACTATCAATGGTTCAGATCTATTCTTACGGTTAGCGTTGTTTATACAAGAAGCGGACGAATTCTACTAGCTTCAGTTAATCAACAAGTTTATTTGTTTTAAAAACATTATATCAAACAAGTGTCCCAAAGTTTTATGTTTACAATCACATCACAAAGTAATACAATTTTCATTCAAATATATTAAGCAATGAATTACCTATTATTATTGGCATAATAACAAAGACGATGCCTATAATTATGCAAACCGGAAGAATATAAAACAGGATGTTTTTAGCACACATTACTTGATAAAACCACGATCCATCGACTAGATGGGCACACTATGGAGGACCACGGTTTCAACAGTAAGCCCCGGTCCAAAGCCGAACAACACGCCCCACTCGAGGCCCTCTCCGGTGGTACTGAAGCCGTCTGTAGCCGAAGCGTGTCGCATTTCATTTAGAATAAAAAGAACACAAGCACTCGACATGTTACCGTATTCACTGAGCACATGTCGTGTGGCCCGTAACTTATCAGGCGTTAAGGCTAGTTTTTCTTCGACTTGGTCCAAAATCGCAGGCCCACCTGGGTGCGCGATCCAAAATAGCGAGTTCCAATCATCGATCCCCAACGGTTGGAAAGCCTCGACTAAGCTTTCTTCGATATGTTTCGAGATAAGTCCCGGTACATCTTTAAGAAGATGAAACGTAAGCCCAACCTCGCGAAGGTGTCCATCGATCGCGCCCCGGCTATCGGGGAGAATAGTTTGAGCAGCAGAAATGATCTCGAAAAGTGGCTTTTCGATATCAGGTAACGGGTCAGACCCAACTATGATTGCGGCTGCACCATCACCAAACAAAGCCTGGCCCACTAGGCTATCAAGGTGGGAGTCATCGGGCCCACGGAACGTTACCGCAGTGATCTCGGAGCAGACAACGAGTACCCGAGCCCCCTTGTTGTTCTCGGCCAAGTCTTTGGCCATACGAAGGACCGTGCCACCCGCAAAACAACCTTGTTGGTACATCATAAACCGCTTGACCGAAGACCGAAGGCCTAGGAGCTTAGTGAGTTGATAATCGGCTCCGGGCATGTCAACACCGCTTGTCGTGCAAAACACGAGGTGTGTGATCTTCGACTTCGGTTGGCCCCATTCCTTGATGGCGCGTGTTGCAGCCTCTTTACCGAGCTTCGGTACTTCCACGACCACAATATCTTGTCTATCGTCTAAGGACGGGGCATTGTATGCACACATGTTGGGTTTTTCGTTTAAAATCTCTTCGGTCAAGTACATGTATCGTTTTTTAATCATGGATTTTTCACCTGAAAACATTACAAAAATATTTAGGACGAATTTAGTTATATAAAAATTGTTAATTATACGATGTAAATATGCATGTAACTTACACATTCGTGTGAATTTCTCTTTGAGGTCTTTCTTGTGCTCACTTTTCGTAATACGAAAATAGTAATCCGGATATGTGGTTTGGAGCACACAATTAGGCGGTGTGGCCGTCCCGATGGCCAAAATATTAGCCGGACCTTCGGCCCGTTGCGCCTTTCGGAACTCCTGGATGCTAAGCATTTTCCGGTAGATTGATGTAAAGTAATCACTTGAAACTGGGATTTGTGTGTCGAGTGATGGTTACATTTTGGCAATATATAGAATACATGAAGGTGTGGTACTAACCTAAGACTGGTGGATGGGTAGCACATGTGGTGGTATAACTCCCAGTCTCAGTTTGATGGATGGCACGTGACCATACCAGCCTATCAAAAAAAATGTAACGTGATATATATAGATATATGTATTTATTATGATTAGTGGATTGATGAAAGATTGTGACCATTCAATCAGAAGGTTTGACGGGGGATGTTATGTATCACAACTTTTCCAATTAAGCCCAACAAACATGAAGCATGTCTCGCATTGGTGCCAATATTAGTTTCATCGCCTTCGAATAAGGTGTTTTAAACATATATAAGTAATTTATATAGTTTATAATAATATGAACAAAAAAATAGTTTTGTTAATTACGACTCTTAAACCTAATATTATAGTGTCAGATATATTTTTTTAATATTTTTATGATTAATTTTTATTCAATTTGGGCTTGAATTAAAGCTAAGAAAACAAAACAAACTTAACACTCTTAACACACTTTGAAAAAAAAATACTATGTTTTTTTAAAACATGATGTTATAAGGCTAAAGAGTGGTCATCACCCTCATGACCACCATGACTCTCTATATAGGCGTCATGCCAGTCACCTCTAATCCACCATACAAAACCACAAGAGTTTAGAGAGTTGGGACAAGTAATCATTATTTTAATTTATTTTTTAAATTGTCAAAATCTAGGAAAATAGAAAAGGGTGGCCCGTGGTAATCGTGGTTCAATCCACGCTAACCACCATGAATCATTGAGGGAGTGGTGTAGCCTTCCACTCATGCTCCTATGTGGCGAATCATGTTCAAATCATGACCTCCACACCCTTCAGCCTAAGAGATTTGTATCTGGGAACTAGTCCAAACAGGTTTCGTTAGTGGCCACTCTTCATGGCGGCAAGAGTTTTGTGACCAGGAAGGCTTCTAGCCAAAACTCATCAAGAGCAGGGCCGGCTCTTGGGCCGGCCAACCCATGCCGTTGCTCGAGACCCAAATCTATAAAGGGACTGAAAGGTTTCTATTAGCTGCTATATATATACTTAATTATATATTTAATATATACATCTACTCATTATACATTAAAGTGTTGGGGTGAAGTGAAAAAACTATCTCAAAATAATATGAAGGTCTCAAGTTCAACTCTTGACTCCACCACCAAGTGTTTGTTTCCATTTTTTTAAATTCATTTCCCCAACTACAATTTTGGCACAAATTTTTTTTGTCGCCCGAGGCATAAGTTTTTTTGAGAGTTCTCGGGAACGGCTCTGATCAAGAGATTCATAGAAAACTTATAGTTAGCATGGGTTGGGCTTCCTTAAATGGGATTTATTAGTTGGGTTTTTGCTCGAGTGAGTGAATTGAACACGCTAGGTCATATTGGCTCGAAAAGTTGTACAAGTCAACTAGCCTGAACCAAGTTAGCTTGAGCTTAATTTACTTGTTTTTCCATGAGCCATGAGATACGTTAAACTACGATTGTGTCAAGCGGTAAGATGGCATGCTTTCTAGAGAAGACATTGGCGTTGAAAGTTAGTTCTTTTCCATTTTGGATCTAAGTGAGGTGTGATACAACTATTCATGAGATTAAAATAGTAAGGTTAAACATTCAATCTAGGTAAGGTAAATATGACTTCTAGGGTTTAAATTTGAAACTAAAAAGAGATTTGAAACCTCTGTCCTCCCTTTGCTGCACTGGATCCCTAAGTAAATTAGTAGCTTTCTTTGGTGGGTCGTTCTTAAAAAGAAACCTACGAGAGACGCCCTCATCACTAGGAGGATTTTGATCCCCTCAGGTACCTGTGTACTTTGCGATGCAGCACCGAGAAAGAGCAAATCACCTACTTATCTCTTGCACCTTCGCTCAATAGATCCGGACCGCGGTAGTTCATTGGTTGAAAAAACCTCTATCAAGGTATTCACTGTGCGTCTTTGAACTGTTGGAATATATCATAAATTATAACTTATCGAATCAAACAAGAAAGGTGGTATACCTAGCACTCAATGGATCTGGACCGCAGTATTTCAGTGGTTGAAAAAACCTCTATCAAGGTATTCATTGTGCGTCTTTGAACTGCTGGAATATATCAAAAATTACAACTTATCGAAACAAACAAGAAATGTGGTATACCTAGCACTCGCAACCACATGCTAGACCTCAGGAACGAAGCAATATTCAAAGGAAAAGGGTGGCTCACAATAAAGGTAATTGGAGAAATAAAAGCGGCGACTTTTCCACGGGTCACAACAAGGGCTGGATACCAAAATCTTAGCTGGGAAAATAGAAATCCTTCAATTTTACTAGCTTTCTAATGTAAGAGTACCTTGTATTTTTAATCTTTTTGTATTGTACAAGGTTTGAACATCACGCTTGAGTGCTTTACTTTTTTTAATAAAATATTGCCTTTCAAAAAGAATATACATGTGTTATATTCTTTTTACTTGTTTATTTAAGGTGGTTTACGTATGAAAATATTTAATATAATACTTAATTGCTTTAGTGAAAAAAAGATGTTATTTATAGTCGATGACTTTTTAATTGCTTTAATGATAAAAATAAAGAATCTATTTATGGTCAATGACTTTCTTACATTTATATGTACAAAAAGGATCCCATACAAGACACATCTTTCGTACAAAGCCTAAGCCATACGGGGAGGAGGACAAGTGGCATTAGCTTGAAGGGTAATTTAGTCTTTCCTCACTTGAAACAACTCCCCCCGCTGATTTTCAAACGGCTATAACTTTTTCATACGTTAATATTTTTTTTTAAAATTACATCGTATTAATGAACATTTCATTGTCTTTAATTTGAACAACCTATTACTATAGTTTTCTAAAAAAAATTACAAGATTTTGAATACACATGAAGGAGCATATGCATCGTTTATGAGAAACGTACTGTTGATAACATCGTTGTTGTTTTGCGCTTGAGCGGCAGTGATAACAAAAGCACCTCCGCGAGGAGCTTGTGCTTGAGCTTGGTTGTTGCATTGCGGACATTGGTTGCTGAGATGTTTTGGATCACCGCATTTGAATCACGTACATCCGTTGTTGGCCGGTGGTTGGTTATGATTTTGGTTTTGGTTTTGGGCTTGGTTGTTTGTGGTTTTGAACCACATTGGCATTGGGTATTGAAATGCCCAAACCTATTGCACATAGTGCAAAGGGGACATGGCACGTTGGTTGGGTGGTGGTAGGTGCAAGTGTTATACTTAGGAAAAGTCTCGATGTAGGCTCGCTTGCGGTTTAGGATTTTGGGTAATGGTGAGTTGTTGTTGTTGAGGAGGTGGGTTTTGTGGGGTCACCACAGCGAAGTTACGGTTTGAAGCCTTATGCTTCTTACCGCTTGAGATTGTTTTGGGTTTAGGGGGAGTGGGCTCGGCAGGTTCGATGGTGGCTTGGTTGGTGGCTTTAATGGAGCCTTTAGGTTTGAAGTATCCATCTTCCACATGATCATTGTTAAACTTATCGGCTAGGTGGTAAGTTTTCTCGAGAGTCCCGAGCTCGGGGGCACCCATGGAATCGCGGACGGCTGGCGGGAGACCACGAATGTACTTCTCAATAGCCTTCTTGGTGGTGGGGAGTTAGGTAGGGCATAACACACTAAGTTGCTTGAACCTATTGGTGTAGGTTACGTTGTCGCCCTTGATTTATTTAAGGTTCCAAAACTCTTCCTCGAGTTTTTGAAGCTCGTTTGGGGGGCAAAACTCATCAATCATGAATTGTTTCAACTCGACCCAAGGTTGGTTGTAGGCGGCATTGTCTCCATAAGTGTTATGCTCGGTGGTCCACCAATCGAGTGCCCTCGATTGAAAGATGTCAGTGGCGTTGGTGGTTCGAAGAAGCTTAGGACACCCGCTCTGACGGAAGGTGACCTCGATGGAGTCAAACCATTGAAGTATCTTGGTAGCCCCATCATTACCCGTGTAGGGTGCCGGACTACAAGAGTTGAACTGTTTGAAAGTGAAGGTGGACTTAGGGGGTTAACCTTGGAATCAACCAAGGTATTAGAGCTAGGGGTGGCGTGGATCTAATTCACAATGTTAGGGATGACCTTGTTCATTTTCCTGGCCTTAAACGCCATCATTTTCTTGTTTGAGCCTTGCTTGGAGCTCTTCCTAGAGTGAGAATGACGGCTTGAAGACATCTACAAGATCGAATAAGGATAGAGGATGAGACTTGATCATAAAGTGTTTAGAAAAATAAAGTTTTCCTTGCATGAATTAGCATGGTAGAATATCATGTAACATGTAAGATTCACATGGTTCACATAAGCATAACACGTATTATCATATGCATAATCAAACAACAATGAAAGAGTTGTAAATTTTGTTTATTCTCGAATATTATTATCATTTTAGGTTGCGAGCAACGTGCAATTCGGGTCTTCGACTTTGAAATGAACAAGGTATCAAGTGTAAAAAACACATTAAAATGGATAGGACATAAATAGATTCAATGTAAAATCTGGAGTGTCTCGGAACGAAACTAAAACTATTCCAAAGTGGTCAAAAATCCTTTTGAGTTAGGGAAACATGCTTTAGCCTAATAGGTAGAATACTCTCGCCAAAATTTTGGTTAACGATATTCGCCCTTCCAGTTACTACATGTCCCTAGTCAATTGGAAATTCGAGACTTTGGCGGGATTGAAAATCGAAGAGTGGGACTAGTTATCAAGATGCGGGTTTCACCAATGACTTGACAACGTCCTACCCTGTAACAACTGTCACTAAAATCAATAATTAGGACAATAACTAGTCAATAAGAAAACCTTAATTGAGACACCCAAGTAATTCTGCATTAGCCCTAAAATTTTCAGAACAATCGGAATCAGGATCAGGGCCCCTAAAACTCGAGGGGGGCAAACCCTAGTTGGACGTTTATCTAAATAAAACGTTGGGATAATCTGATTTGTTAATTTAGTTGATTCAGCAAGCCTAGTCCCGAGCCTAGGCAGCCTATAATTAGACTGCTTAGCTTACGGACCGTAAGGGATCAGGCATACGGTCCGTAAGGAAGACCCAAAAATTAGTATAAATAGCCGACCTTGGGACTTGAACAGAGGATTGAAAACGACGCACAAACTCTCTGTGTACGTCGAGATATCTCAGAATAATCACAATAAACACACACACGATCACGAAGTGCTGCCGCAATCAGGGTAATAACTCGATCGCTATTACGATTCAACGTCCGATTGATTATAACTATCCAACGATTGTCCGAGTGCTGCTCAAATTGAGCTCGTACTTTGATTATTCGTCGTGATTTCGACTTGAATATTTGAGTGCTGTTCGAATTCGGACTATGCTCTGTTATTCGTTGTGAATCCGATCGAATTATTAAGTATTGCACTTGTTAATCGATGTGAGGGTTTGATCTTGTGAATTGACGTAACTGCTGAATTAGTTACTAACCCGTTTGTGTGTGTGCATTTTATTTAAATTAGGTTAATCACAGGCAAATCAGTAAGGCTTAAACTCTGCTCGTAAAATCTGCAAAGTGAGTCATTCTCTTTTTATCAACTGTTTTACAAAACTCCAAATTATTTTCAAAGTTATAATTATTAAGTCTTTGTAATCACCAAGTTACAGCCGGTATGTGGGGTTTTGTATACATTACTTGATAATCTTCAACATTGGGGCAGCCAATGGGTGATATGACCATAATCACAGACACCACTGGACAGGTGGGCCAGTGGGTCGAGTGGTAAAGTACCGTGGGTAGTTGGTTTGATAAGCAGAAACATTGTAATCGCTCTTAATACTGTGAATTATAACTAATGTGTCGTTTTAGTAAAATGAATGATTCACTCAGTATTTCCCCGCTGACAAAACCTTTTTCAAACATGTTTCAGGTAATCTGTTGTGAGCAAGGAAAAGTGCCACGGATCACTCAGCTTAGAAAAGTGGCTCAATGTAAATAAATAAAAGAAGCATGTTTTGAAAAATAAAGATTTCCCTGAGAAATCACATTATTGTAAATTACGGGAATTTATCCCTAAATTATGAAACGGGCAGTTTAAATTATTGAAAGATCCTGTTTTAAAAAAAGACTTCCGCTGTCGCCTAAAATTTAAATACCGCAGGATTTCTGTCCCGCGGCTCCTGAAACGGATAAAACCGGGTCGGGGGCCGTGACATACCCTAAGTATGGTTAGTACTTATCGAACGAGATAGGGAACAAATTACAACTCGTTGGTAAGGGTCCACTAGAATAGGAATGGGAAATTCTCCATCTAGGTGTGGAAATCACTCCCAACTTGATGGTACAATTTCGTGGAAATCAATAACACTGATTGAGGGAGTTCACCAATGTCATGGTTTTCACGCCTATTTAGGTGAGATCGTCTTGTTTGTGGTATAAAAAGTGTCTTCGTATCCGCGTGTGTGTATTATGGTTAGTCTTAGGAAAGACTTGTATATTTAAGACAAAAGATAGGATAGAAGCAAAGTAGGGAGAATTTAAGTATTTTAAGAATGATAACAAGAATGGTCAAGTACGGTTCCTAAACTATAGACTAGGTCAAAAAGCATGGCTATTTTTTCCTAATTACCTATAGCTGTGTCTCTTATATCAATCTGTCACACGCTAACCGATGGTGGAAATATCAGAGTAAGACGAAAACGAGATTGATTTAGACTTCATAACATGCTATTTGTGACATATTTGAATAATTCGAATTTCATTTCATGATAATGGAAAAATACATTGGTTGAAAGCAAATAACAACATACAACTAAAACAACAAAACACAGAATTAAACTAGGTGTGTTTCTAGCCATCCTACTAGATTCTTTCAACGCATCATCATCACAAACCTGCAATATATATGCTAAAGTAACATGTCAACACAAAAATACATTGGTGAGCATACAAGTTAAGTGTACTAGCATATGTATAAAAAGAATTTAATGAGATCCATATGGTAAAAACGTATACTAAGGCATAAACATAACATGAACTAGCATGCATCACATACGTATCAACCCAAAGATTCCACTAGCATAATCTTGTTGTCGCAACGACAAGACCGTTTGTATGATTTTAATACTTAACATAGGCCCATCAACGGGCGGTGTGCTACTCCTATAGCGCTATACATGTTAAGGTAGGCTTGTACGAAGTTAATGACAATGTATAGTGCAAGGATGGCTTCTAGCATGCATATATTCCTAAAGTATAAACGTATAAAGCATGTATATTGGATTTGTTTGTATGAATAACGTATTTGCATATGTGTGTTTGTGTGAGTTTTAAAATGGTAATATATATTGCACCCAAAAGTGCAAAAACGGAAAAAGGGTCATGTATACTCACGGTTTGCAAAAGTTTCCAACAACGTGAGCGGAGAGTCTCGAGAGTTTAGGAACGCCAAGTTAACCTTCAAGAGGAAACGGAGGTGTGTGAGTTTCGGTGGATTATGGATTTAGGATTATATATATGAAACGTGGAGTGATGATTAATACGAATTTACACAAAAAGTTATCTTTGTTAAGGCACCCATTTTGGACACCATAACCTGGTGTGTTTCATGGGCACTTACTCGCCCATTGGAAGTCCAAGCATGAGGAACCTTTACCTAAAGATAATAATACCATACTACACCACTTTTAACCATGAGTTAGGATAAAATGATGATTTGGTTTATAGTTCATGTATTATAGTTAGTCTAGTATCATTAAGGAGCCATAAGAATGGTCATGGAAGGAGGTAGGATGATGAACATCCATTTAACCTCATTATATGATTCACCAAAGCACAAAATTATCAACTTTTTTGATGATTTCAGTTGGTCATGAAGGTGAAATAAGAACATAAAACTACTAGATCTAAAAACGATCAAGTGAGCTAGCTAGATGCGTGCATCCCAAACATGGAGAGTGTTTGGGGACGTGTTGTAGCCTTGTCCCTTTGTTTGGAAATTGTTTTGAGATTTAGTGGTATGAAGGTAAGTAATAAATCAAGCAAGTGAGGTAGTGGAACAATGTTGGAGAGCCAAAGCTTCTATGGTTCACACATTCACCAAAACACAAGTCACACCATATTAAAGATGATGAGCTTGGATGGTCTCAACACTTGTAGGTTGCTTGGAACTTTGTTAAAATAGAAAGTTTTGGAGGTTCTTGGACCTCTAAACTTATGGGAATCAACCCTATTCCAGCCCCATAACCATAGGTTTGGTTATAAGCAAGGTGGGTGTAGGATTCTTACAAGAACAAGATGAACATGAACATGTATGAAAAGTCTTATTAAAACAGAAAATTTTAACTATTTTGGACACAATTTCTAAAGTGGTACCACCTTGTTACACCATGGTGAACTTTTGGTAATAATCCTAGTGGTTATCCAAGTGGTTTGATACAAGAAAATAAGAAGAATAAGTAGGAGAAGTGAGTTGAAACTCACTTTGAACACATGGAGTGTTTGGAGTGATTTGTGGAGTGTGTAAAGGTGTTAGGCAGGTGTGGAAGACATATATTTATAAATGGGTGATTAGGGTTTGGTCTTAAATGAAGTTAGGAGGTGATTGGTGAAGGTTGGGGGTGGAAAACAGGTGAAATACGTGAGTTTTCAAACATTTTGCCCGCCACAAGGGCTTACGGACTGTAAGCTACAACTTAAGGTCCGTAAGGATCAACCTTTTTTTATTTTTTTGGGCATTCAAGGGATATATGAGTGTGTGAATAACATGAATGTGTATGATTATGATTCCAAATATAATTACACATCAAGTATAATTTGGTTTTGTATATAAAGCACGTGTTCAAGATTGATTAAGTATTATGTATTTATGCATAAACAAGTCTGAATAAAAATGTGTTTCCATTATGATCAAAGTCTCAGGATTACGTAGATTGGAAATGAAATACGAATACAAGTTTCCAAAAATAGAAATACAAATATAACTTTCTAAATATGGAAAGTACATAAATACAAAGCATTACACTCATCACTAAGAGGATTTCGACCCCCTCAGGTACCTGCATACTTTGCGATAGGGGTGTGCAAAAAACAAAATTAACCGACCCATAACCGAAATAACCGAAAAAACCGAACCGAATGGAAAACCGATGGGTCGGTTTTTAATTTTTTGCAAAGCGATAACCATGGTTCGGTTATGGTTTTGTACCTTTTGATAACCGCTATAACTGAACCGACCTGCTATTTAGTAAAGTAGTGGTTAACCGACCCATATAACTAAACCATATACATAACAGATCCAATGTTATATTATGGAGCCTGGAGGAATACTAAAAGACCACATTGAATAAAACCCAATAAAATAAAAGCCTTATTCCAAAATCCAACGTAGGGGGCGGTTACTTATTAATATTAGGGTTCAAAGTTCTAACATCGTCTTTTCAGTTTTCCTTCCAGTCGTCCACAGAGTTCAACTTCAGTCGTCCTTCAAACGAGAGTTCAACTAACATCGTCCAGGCTTCCAGGTTTTGTTTCTTACAATAGTCGGATTGATCATTACGTATTGATAAACTGATTATGTTTAACTTCCGAAACAATACGTAATGATAAACTGTAAACATAAACAGCCGATATTTTGTTTCTTTTATATCTGATTGTTTATGTAATATCTGCAATATCTGATTGTTTATGTTTATTTATCGGCTATTTATTTATCGACTGTTTTATGTTCTTGCCTTTAATCATCTTCACATAATCAACTGCATAATATCTGATTGTTTATTTATCGGCTGTTTGTGATATATATTGTTTATTTATCGGCTGCAAGTCTGCAACTGCATAATATCTGATTGTTTTTCGGCTGCATAATATCTGATCCTTTGTTTATCGGCCACATAATATCTGATTGTTTCTGTAATGTAAACTGATTATTTCTGTTAATTTAGTCATATTGTCTTCAGTCGTATCGGCTGCATAATATTACAGATCTATTACAGAAATCTAATAAACTAATTGTTTCTATAAACTGATTGTTTTTATGTTAATTTAGAAGTTTGTTACCATTCATTATTTGACCTTTTTTGTCACTGATAATATTATTTTTCATTTATTATTTAACCTTTTTTTGTCAAATGTAGATGGAAACAACACAACTGGTATTGAAACACCAGTTGTTACTCTTGATGAAGAATCCCCAAACGCGCCGGTTGTTAATGTTAAAGAAAGTCAAGAAACTGTAGATCAAAAGAAAGATGGTAGAGCTAAAAAATCTTGGGTATGGAACCATTTTGTTGAAGATAAGGATTCAGGTAAATCCAAATGTCTTTATTGAGGATAAAGTTGAAAAAGCATTAGTAGAGTTGTTTAATGCTTATAAGATGAAAATGGATAAATCGAATGAGAAAAAAGATACATTTTCATCTTCTAGCCCGGTTGATGGTGAAAAGGTTGTTGATTTAGAGGAGGGTTATTTGAAATATTTGGAGAAAAAATGTGGAAGAGGGGCTAATACTAGTGAACTTGATATATATTTGCGTGATGGAACTCAGAAAATGGTAAAAGGAGATGATACGTTTGATGTGTTAAGTTGGTGGAAGTTAAATTCAAAGAAATTTCCTGTTCTTTCTCAACTTGCTAGACATGTTTTAGGGATGCCAATCTCAACCGTGGCATCTGAGTCCGCTTTTAGTACCAGTGGGCGTGTCATAGATACTTATAGAAGCTCTCTTACGCCAAAAACCGCCGAGTCTTTAATTTGTTCACAAGATTGGATACGGCGTTTACCAAAGGATTTACAAAATACTCAAGTTCATGGAGTACAATTGCAAGACTTGGTTGACAGCTTAGAGAAAATAGAACAAGGTAATAATGAACTTATTTTTACTTTATTATTTATTTTTACTTAATATTAAAGCATAATTAAATATGTTTTTTTTATTTGTCACCGGAAAAGAGAACAATTGAAGACTCTTTCATTGGAGGTGAAGATTGGGATTAAACTTCTACCATCTAGAAAGTTATACTCGCGTTAGGGTCCTAGAAAGTTATATTTTGGTTGAACATTCGTTTGAATTTATGGATATCATTTTGGTTGAACATTTGTTTGAATTTATTATATATCGTTTTATTCGGTGATTAAAAGTATTAATATTTATAGATAATATTTCTTTGAGCTAAATTTAGCTAGACCCAAGTTCATGGTTAACCGACCACCATAACCATCAAAACCGCCATAACCGAAACCGCCATAACCGAGCGGTTATGGTTATGACTTTTCAATAACCGACATCTCGGTTATGGTTATGGTTATGACCAAAAAAACCGACCCATGCACACCCCTACTTTGCGATGTAGCACCGAAAATAGCAAATCACCTACTTATCTCTTGCACCTTCGCCCAATGGATCTAGACCGCGATATCTCACTCGTTGAAAAAACCTCTACCAAGGTATTCACTGTGCGTCTTTGAACTGCAGGAATATGTAAAAAAAATACAACTTATCGAAACAAACAAGAAAGGCGGTATACCTTGCACTCAATGGATCTGGACCGCGGTATTTCAGTGGTTGAAGAAACCTCTACCAAGGTATTCACTGTGCGTCTTTGAACTGCTAGAATATATCAAAAGTTACAACTTATCGAAACAAACAAGAAAGGTGGTATACCTAGCACTCGCAGCCACATGCTGGAAAATATGGAGGATCAGGAATGAAGCAATATTCAAAGGAAAAGGGGGCTCACAATAAAGGTAATAAGAGAAATAAAGGCGGTGACTTTTCCATGGGTCACAACAATGGCTAGATACCAAAATCTTTGTCACACCCTGGCTTTGCGGAAGCGTGGTTAATTTGTGTGACTTCTTAATACCATAGCTTAATCATAACAAAGCTATATGAATTTAAAAACCATGCAAGTCATCCATTAAGTTTTTGAAAACATCATACAATACCAGTGTTTTTAACATGCAACCATAACCTTGTTTAGTAACATTACAACTTATAACTAAACATAAACGTGATTTAGGGTTTGTGTCTTGTCCATGTAAGAGACACAACCCTAAACCCTGATGACTTCATGACCAGTGCAGCGGAAAACGTTCCATACCGTGCCAGATCCGTTTAATTTCCTGAAATACATGTGAGTTGAAAAATCAACAATAATGTTGAGCGAGTTCACGTGTAGGTGAGTATGTAAAACATTTGTGAGTATAAAAATAGTTGTGGTATGTAGCAGTGTAAGAGGACTTGTGATCATCAATGGTTTGCAAGGCCACTGACATATGTGAAGTGCAAATAGGGAGACTCAAACCTAGCAGATTTCGCCACGGCAAAGTATGTGGACAAAGTCACCCCACGGTCCGTTTCTAGTTTGGCCGGGGGCTGGGCTCGCTACACCCAGATAGATCTACCGCTCCTGTCCCTCGGTCCCTCCATGAGGACTAATGGCCCCATGTTGTTCCTATCCACTCACATGATCGTATAACACCTCCTTACGTTAAACATACCGTTGTAAAGTACTCGTAAATCATAGTAACATGTATTTCACCCCCGCAGTTAAGTAAACTGAAAACAGTTAGAGAAAAGGGGGACATGAACTCACAGTGAATGCGTATCTCTACCAAGTAATCCGAATATCCGAAGCTGTGCAACGACCTACAGGTGCTAATTCTATTAGACGGATGGCCGTGCCTTAGCTTTATAACTTACATTTTTAGGAGACGGTTAGACAACCGTTTCGTGTACATACTTGGTATTTTACTTTTCCTTCCCAAGGATGGGGGATTTAAATACATGTGTATTTATACTATCTCATTAAGTCCCACTTAATATATTTTTATTTCTCTTTCCAAAATATAATTATTTTTCTCAAAAATAATATATTTTCTCTTTACATAATACTTTCCAAAATAATACGTTGACAACATACGTGTTGGTGAATATTTCCGCGTAATGCGTAAGTTACGTTTTAATGATTAGGTGGTAATAGAAATTACCGTTGTAACTTTTATGCTTGTCGTATAAGCGTTTGTATTATTTTGGGTTTGACAAGTTAGTAAATATTATTTTTACTCTAAAAATAATATTTATACATTTTCACAAAATAATCATAAACAGTGTTGTGACAAAATATATTTACCGAATATATATTTATCACGTTTAGTTTTGTGAAAATCCCACCTCCGATTATTTAATAAATAAAGTTATGGCGAAAATATATATTCGTAAATATTTCCAAAAATAATTCTAACACTTGTAAATAACTCTAAGTGTTAGATTTTAGAAAAATTTCGCCAGAGTTTCCCCTGTAACTGGAGGTGGCCACGCTTTCAAGCGTATCATTTTCTTTTACAAAATCATTTCAACAATTCTTCAAATCAACCAAATCAATTTCCGACACAATCAGCAAATTTCAACACTTCAAACTTGTAGACTAAAATGTAAAATTGCATTAACACATGAACTTGTAATTTCTCCGAAAGTCGTTTTGTAGATCACTTTATATTTAGTGGATCTATTCATAAAATAACTTAGTCTTGCAAAAACCCCGTTTTTGGAACAAATCACTCTTTACAACTTCTCGACAATTTTTGTAAAAATTGTTATTTTGTCGGATCTTTCATTTTATAAGTGTTTCTACACTTGTAGTTTATAGAAATCATCTTTTATTAACATGTTATCCACTTTTTGTAAAACATGATTTTCTCGACACCCGGTCCTACGAATATACCACTTGTACATACGTAGATCGGCTCGTTTTAAATACTATTTTGCATGACAAAAGACTTTTACACAAGTTCATGTTTCCCGTGTGGTGGAGTTTCACCTTTTAACCCTTGTACCGTTAGAAACAAGTGTATGTCAAGATTCGGGATCTTAACAAAGTCGGGTTAAACGATGATAAGAGCCACCACATCATAGATCGGGCCATATTAACCAACATACTTGAATACTACGACTTTTACACGCGACATGACCTTTTATCCAACGATTTTCATGTTTTAGTAGACTTTTTAGATTCGAATGATGGGTTACCGATATTTAACCGTTAAAAATTCTTTTAACCACTTTTGATTCGAATAAAAACGAGTTTTAAGTGATATACCTCTAGCTCGGGGCTAGGGAAGATTCTAGTCGAAAACGGCGTGGATAAAAGCAACGTGGCGAGGTCCTTCAACTTCCGTTTGTTCCAAGCTTCGTTGTACGTGATCCTCAAGACTTGTATGCACTTGGAACTTGCAAGACGAAAACCGAAGATGGGTGGTTGGGTGTGGTGATGTTCGGCCGAGAGGGAGAGCACAAGGGAGAGAGGGAGTGAGTTGTGATCTTGTGTGTGTGTTTAGTGTGTGAGAGAGTGAGTGTTTAAATAGAAAAAGTTTCGTTATCGTCCACCGGTTCTCCATGCTCTCTAGATATCCGCAATTTCTAATAAAATACTAAAAGTTGTACCACCTAGTTCCATCTCAATGGAACCGGCCCAAGGGGTGTGGGGTCGCCCGGTTGGGTCTCGATCGTGCAGTTACAGTTTAGTTTGGTTAAAGTCGGTTACTTTAAGGTCTAACCCCGTTAGTTGTTTAATGTGTTATATTGCGGGTGTTAGGGTAATCAGGGACCCTAACTGGCTCAGAAAAATACCAATAATAATCCTGGCAATATTTTTATGTTCCGGGTATTGTCCGGTTGTTCGGTCGGATAGGAATCCGTTAAAGTGCTTAAGATATCCTTTAAGCGTCGTAAGTAATATTTTTAGCGACACAATTTATTCAGCAAAGTGTCGGGAATAATTCTTTGTATTTTGGCACTTTATTAATTAGCTAGAGGCTAGTATGTTGATAAAAGTGCTGTGTTTCGTGCTTAAAGTACGTTTTAGGCACATCCAATCTCTGTATCTTATTCCTAGAGACGCAATTATACAACCCTTGTATCTCTACACACACTATGGGTGTAGTAAAATAATTCTGGCTCATTCAGGCCTTTAGAGGCAGTGTTTGCCTGATGCTGGCTATATCAGCATGTTCAATAGGTTATCCGTTCAAATGCTACTGTGCTTTTGTGCATCATGTTTGTCACTAACGTTCAGTAAATAAATAATGTAGTGACGGAAAAATCAAAGTATGATGCAGATATATACAAGTATCAAAAATCAAGTAGCAGTTTATCATAAATCTCAGTTAAGCACAGTAATTAGGCCACAATTAATAGCTAATTAAGTCGTACGGATACCTGGTTTTGTGAGGGTTGTCACATTCTCCCCCCGTTAAATAAATTTCGTCCCGAAATTTTAAATTCTGCTTGTAGAAGTAGAGTTCTCAGGAAATAAGTGAGGGTATTTCTCCTTCATTCGGTCCTCACGCTCCCAGGTGAATTCAGGACCGTGTCTAGCATTCCAGCGAACTTTGACGAGCTTGACACTGCTCCGGCGGGTCTTGTTTATTTTCCAATCTGTGACCTCGACAGGTTCCTCAACAAAGTGGAGCGTGTCATCAATATGAATTTCGTCGGTAGGAATGGCAACGTTAACTTGAGTTGGACTTCTCTTTAGATTGGATACATGAAATGTATCGTGAACGTTATTCAGCTCGGCAGGTAGTTCCAACTTGTATGCTACGGTTCCAATTCTTTCCAAAACTTTGAAAGGACCAATGTAGCGTGGATTCAACTTCCCACGTTTCCCAAATCGTGCTACACCCTTCCAGGGTGATACCTTCAACAAAACCATATCCCCAACCTCAAACTCCTGAGGTTTCCTTTTCAGATCTGCGTAGGTCTTCTGACGGTCACGA
Organism: Helianthus annuus; assembly: GCF_002127325.2. Taxonomy (NCBI): domain Eukaryota; kingdom Viridiplantae; phylum Streptophyta; class Magnoliopsida; order Asterales; family Asteraceae; genus Helianthus; species Helianthus annuus. The sequence continues at coordinate 95,990,418 of NC_035447.2, read as the reverse complement.
GCCGCGCTAATGCGATCTCGGATTTGCGCGATCTTATCTGTAGTTTCCTGAACTACATCGGGACCTACCAGTTGTCTATCACCTGCGTCAGACCAACAGAGCGGCGACCTGCACTTGCGCTCATATAAAGCTTCGAACGGCGCGGCACCAATACTGGTGTGGTAGCTGTTGTTGTACGAAAACTCAACCAGGGGTAAATGCTTATCCCAGCTACCGCCTAAATCCATCACACATGCTCTTAGCATGTCTTCCAACGTCTGAATCGTCCGCTCACTTTGGCCGTCGGTCTGCGGGTGAAAAGTTATGCTCATATTCAGCTTTGAGCCAAAAGCTTCCTGGAAGGATTGCCATATCCTCGATACGAACCTCCCATCTCTATCAAAAATAATCGAGAGAGGTACTCCATGGCGTGTAACAATCTCTCTCATGTAGATTTCAGCCAATTTGCTTGTATGATCCTTCTTGCGGATAGGTAAGAAGTGTGCTGACTTCGTTAAGCGATCCACTATCACCCAGATAGTGTCATGGCCTCTTGGCGTCCTTGGCAACTTCGTAATAAAATCCATGGAGATTTCTTCCCACTTCCACTGGGGAATTTTTGGTTGCTGCAGAAGTCCTGAAGGCTTCTGGTATTCCGCCTTAACCTTGGCGCAAGTTAAACATTTGCTCACGTAGATAGCAACATCGCCTTTCATCCTAGGCCACCAGTAATAATCCTTAAGATCCTGGTACATCTTATCCGCTCCAGGGTGGATAGAGTACCGTGACTTGTGAGCTTCTTCAAAGATAACCTCTCTTAAACCACCAAACAGAGGAACCCAAATCCTTTTCCCAAAACACAACGTTCCTTCCCTGTTTGGCACCAACATCTTCTCCATCCCACGGAGATATTCTGCCTCAAGGTTTCCCTCCTTGAGAGCTTCCTTCTGTGCTGCACGAACGCGCGAGGAAAGATCGGTTTGAATAATCATTTCCATAGCCCTAACCCTTATGGGCTTGATTCTCTCCTTACGACTTAGGGCATCAGCGACCACATTCGCCTTCCCTGGATGATACTTGATCTCGCAGTCGTAATCGTTTAACAACTCGACCCATCTTCTTTGCCTCATATTCAACTCCTTCTGGTTGAATATATGCTGGAGGCTCTTGTGATCTGTAAAGATCGTACACTTTGTACTGTAAAGGTAGTGTCTCCAAATCTTTAAAGCAAAAACCACTGCGCCTAGCTCCAGATCATGCGTGGTATAGTTCTTTTCATGCACCTTCAGTTGGCGTGATGCGTAGGCGATAACCTTTTGACGTTGCATCAACACACAACCCAATCCTTGATGCGATGCGTCGCAGTATACCACAAAATCGTCGGTACCTTCTGGTAGAGCTAAGATTGGCGCGTTGCAAAGCTTATCCTTCAACACTTGAAATGCTTCATCCTGTTTGATTCCCCAATCAAACTTCTTATCTTTCTGCGTGAGGAGTGTCAACGGTTGAGCGATCTTTGAAAAGTTCTCGATGAACCTTCGATAATAGCCAGCCAAACCCAAGAATTGCCGAATCTCAGTTGGCGTCTTTGGCGTTTCCCAATCTTTGATCGCCTCGATCTTGGTGGGATCCACGTGGATTCCATCTCCATTCACCACGTGCCCAAGGAATTGCACCTCACGTAGCCAAAACTCACACTTAGAGAACTTGGCGTACAATTGTTCCTTCTTTAGCAACTCTAGAATGGCTCTAAGATGCTGCTCGTGCTCAGCGTTTGTCCTCGAGTAAATCAAAATGTCATCGATGAATACAATCACGAACTTTTCCAGGTACGGCTTACAAACTCGGTTCATCAAATCCATGAACACTGCAGGTGCGTTTGTCAAACCAAACGGCATAACGAGAAACTCGTAGTGCCCATATCGAGTTCTGAAAGCTATTTTTGGGATGCTTTCCTCCTGTATCCTTAGTTGATGGTATCCAGATCGAAGATCGATCTTTGAATAGAAGCTTGAACCTTGAAGCTGGTCAAACAGATCATCGATTCTTGGCAGGGGATACCTATTCTTGATTGTCAGCTTGTTCAACTCTCTGTAGTCAATGCACATACGAAAACTGCCGTCTTTCTTCTTCACAAACAAAACTGGAGCTCCCCAAGGCGAGAAGCTTGGTCGGATAAAACCCTTATCTAACAACTCTTGAAGTTGTGTCGACAGTTCTTGCATCTCAGACGGAGCGAGTCTGTAAGGTGCCTTAGCCACAGGCGCAGCGCCTGGAACTAAGTCGATGCGAAACTCCACTTGCCTTTGAGGTGGCAAGCCAGGCAAGTCTTCTGGAAAGACTTCTGGGTATTCCCTCACGACAGGGATGTCTTCGATCTTTGGCTCAGCAGCCTTCTTATCCACAATGTGTGCTAGAAAAGCAACACATCCTTTCCTCAAACACTTCCTTGCTTTCAGGCAGCTAATCATCTTTAACGGCGTCTCACGCTTCTCCCCATGAACAACAATGGTCTCACCATCATTGGTCGGGATACGAATAATCTTCTCGTGACAAACTATCTCTGCCTTGTTACTCGATAACCAATCCATCCCTACTACCACGTCGAAGCTTCCCAACTGGACTGGTAGTAGATCGAGAGCAAACTCACGCTCTCCCAGCTCGATTACGCAACCTCGAATCACTTCGTTAGCTTCTACTAACTTCCCATTCGCTAATTCGATTGAGTAAGGAATATCTAACTTACTAGCGGCTAAACCAAGCATGTTCTTAAATTCTAGCGATACGAAGCTATAATCGGCACCAGTATCAAACAAAACGGATGCATAGCGTTGGTTTACAGGGAACGTACCAGTGACAACGTTGGGATCCTGGCGCGCTTCCCTGGCTTCCATGTTAAACACTCTTCCGCGTGCCTGGTTTAACTCTGGGCAATTCCTCTTGTAATGCCCTTGATCTCCACAATTAAAACATCCGGGCCTCTGCCCGTTCCCACCATTGTTTCCGGCTTGGTGGTTTCCCTGGTTCCGATTCATGGTGCCTGCTTGGTTAGCATGATTAACACGGTTTCCATCACCTCCCCGATTTCCTTGTGGGCGGTTCCCATTACCCCCACGGTTATTCCCATTTCCTCCTTGACCTCCCCGGCCAGCAGTGGTCCAACAAGTCTCCTTCAGGTGGCCAACCTTTCCACATGCTTCACAAACTTTCAACCCACAACGACCAGAGTGATGTCGTTGGCATAAATTGCACTTGGGCTGCGCACCCATGTATCCCTTGCTTTTCTTTCTACCACCAGCTGAATCATGAGCTGGCGCATTCGATTCTCCCTTCTTGACCACCGCCCCGGTGCTTTGCTTGAAACTCGAAAATTTTCGCTTATTACCACCAGATGACTCCACATGAGTCTCCTTTTTCTTGGGTTCAATCTCATCGAACTTGTTCAACCGAATCGCCTCTTCGGTGAGAGCCACACTCAGATCAATGGCTTCTGTGATGGTTGCAGGTTTGGAAGAAGTCACCATGCTGATTATCTGAGGAGCCAATCCCCAGATGAAGCGTTCAATCCTCTTGAACTCCGGTGTAACCATGTAGGGTACCACGTGCGACAAATCGTGGAACCTCTGGACATACTCAGCTATCTTGGAACCTTCCATCTTTAGGTGCCAGAATTCGGTCTCTAACCTCTGAATTTCAGCACGAGAACAGTACTTCTTGCGCATAAGCTCTTTCAACTCTGTCCAGGTTAGTGCGTAGGCTGCGACTTCTCCAAGGGTCTGGACCTGTAGATTCCACCAGGATAGGGCTCCATCCACAAATAGCCCTGAGATGTAAGTGACTTGCTGATCCACAGCGCACTTGCTCATGCGAAGTACGGACTCTGTTTTCTCGGCCCAGCGAACGAAAGAGACAGCACCTCCAGTGCCATCGAAGTTTGTGGGCTTACAGTCCAAAAATTGCTTGTAGGTGCACCCATGAGGAGGATTTTGGTTGCCGTTAATGTTCGAGCTACTTCCGCTTGGTCCTCCTTGCGAGGCAGCATATTGAGCAATGGCGGCAGCAATAACTTGCTGTAGTTCTTCAGGAGTAGTGGGCATCGGCTGCGATTGTCGTCTTGGTGCCATCTTCTAAAGATGCGTACGTTGATTAGGCCATAATAAACATACGTATATAGTAATAATAATATAGAACATCTCATGTTATCAATATCACACACAACATCCCATGTCCCAACATCCCATGTTACAAATATCATATACATACAACATCCCATGTCCCAACATCCCATGTTGCAAATATCATACAACATCCCATGTCCCAACATCCCATGTTGCAAATATCATACAACATCCCATGTCCCAACATCCCATGTCACAAAACATAAATAAGCAATCAAGTGGATCAGATATGGTGAGAATACGGCGATTGTTATATATCGAGACCATAAAGTGTAGCAAGTGTGTCAGCACGTCACTGTATCATACAATCACAAATCAAATAGGGGCTACATCACCCCTGTCAAAAACAGCATCACATCAGTGTCACATACAACCAGTACATCAACAAATAACAACAAAAATCTGTATCGTCGGCTGGTCTCCAAAAATCTGTGCAGTCACAATCGCGGTCGTCTCACCATCGCCTACCACTATGGTACCAATGAGCCCTATGCGGATGGGGGTGGAGGAGGGGGAAAGTGAGTGTAAAGTAAGCGGCGAAGATGAAGCCAATCCTCCTCCATTGCCTGCTGAGTGCGAATAACAGATGCAATCTGCTGCTCCATAGTCGTAAGTCGGGCAGCAAAGTCAGGAGGTAATGATCGAAAAGGCTGAAAAGATGAAGATGTCTGACCAAGATATGGACCAAAAGATAGCTGAGCTCTCTCGAGCTCCTGGAGTCGCTGTGTATGAGACTCGTGCTGGTGTACAAACGACATCAAAAGATCCTCAATAGTATGGCCCAAATGAAATGGGTGGTATGGATCTGTAGGTGGCATGGCAGATGGGGTCGACCAAAGTAATGGTGTGCTGGTGGGATCGAATGGTGCTACATGAACAGAAGATGGAACAGGTGTCACCTGAGGCATGAAGGGCATAGGCATCGGGATGTGCCCAAAGGGGTGGGCTGAAGAGCCCTCTCCAGGCCCTGCTGGAGGTACAAACGGTGGGATCTGAAACGAAAAATCAGTATGATGTGCCTCAGTGTGATGTGGTGGAAGCGGTGGAACATCCTCGTCAGCCGGTATCCAACCGTGCTGAGCCTCCTCGTCAGGGGGATCCATATGCTCTGCAAATAGAGCGTGCTCAGGCTCAATGGGTACAGGATCAAAAGGAGCAATGACAGGATCAACATGATCGACATGGTGGTCTACAGGGACGTCAGCAATCAAAGGTGGGTCAACAAAAGGATCAACAGCATGATCATTAGCTAACAAAGGGACGTCATCAACAGGAAGATCGCCAACTGGCGGGTCAGCCAAAACAGGATCGACAGGAACATCATCATGCACCAAGTCATGCTCATGCACAGGATCGAAAGCAGCTGCCTGCTCTGGGGCTACGGCAGGCTCCGGGTCGTCAAACGCCATATCAAAATCAAAGTCTGGATCAATGGGACCGATAGGGTCAGCAGGATCAACAGGGTCCTCTACAAGCTGGTCCATATGAACATACTCAATATCACGGTCAGGATCAAATCCTGGAGGGAAAACAGGATCCGAATCCTCAATATCATCGTGCTCGAAAGCGAAACTCGGAATAGGGGCGGCAGAAGATGCCTGGTCAGGGTCCGAGTCATGAACAAAGTGCTGAATGCTCACCTCGTGAGACGGAGCAGAAGCCACAGACTCAAAAGAGTCTGGGACTGGTGAGTGGACGGGCGAGTCTCCAGCTGGGGCATCAGCAATCATCAAGAGACCGCCAGCGGGTAAAGGGGCTGCATCAGGATCCTCGTCCTCAAAAGGCTCGTCCTCGTAGAGATCAATGTCGCCGTCAGCCTCGGCGTCTAGTAACAGCTCGTGTGCTGGGTAAGAAGCAAGAGGAATCGGAGCTGGAATCACAACAAGGGGAAGATACTCAGCAGGATCGCCATCAATAGGCTCATAGGCACCCTCAGGTAAAGCGAAGGGCAAGGAGTCATCAGTATGCTCATCAATGCCGTCGGGTAGAGCGAACGGCTGGAAGTCGTCATCATCTGTGCTCGTATAATCTGAGGTATGCACCTCATGCTCCGATGACACAATGTCATCCGACACCATGGGTAGAGGTCCAGTAGTATCCGAGTCTCCGGTATCTGATGTATCCATGTGTCTGTAACACAATCACAAGTATGCACAAATAATCAGTAAATCAGGTAATCACATAAGCTACCAAATAATAATCACATAATTCTCCTAGTCCCACTAGCCTCCCAGCCTCCCAGACTGTCCTTCCTAGTCCCACTAGCCAACTTTCCCAGCCTCCCAGACTGACTCCCTAGTCCCACTAGCAAATTCTCCCAGCCTCGCAGACTGACTCCCTAGTCCCACTAGACAACTACCTCGATCTATTAGATCGAGCCTCAGCCTCCCAGACCGAGCCTCAGTCTCCCAGACCGAGCCTCAGCCTCCCAGACTGAGCCTAAAAAAATAATAAATAAAATATGCTCAACATTTGTTTATAAAAAGGTTTTGGATCTGGACTTAAGTGGTATGCAGAAAATGTTTTCGTGAGAGCCCTAGTGATCATAGTCTAGACTCGAGAAGGAATCCTAATTCGCTATGATCAGAGCTCTGATACCAAGCTGTCACACCCTGGCTTTGCGGAAGCGTGGTTAATTTGTGTGACTTCTTAATACCATAGCTTAATCATAACAAAGCTATATGAATTTAAAAACCATGCAAGTCATCCATTAAGTTTTTGAAAACATCATACAATACCAGTGTTTTTAACATGCAACCATAACCTTGTTTAGTAACATTACAACTTATAACAAAACATAAACGTGATTTAGGGTTTGTGTCTTGTCCAGGTAAGAGACACAACCCTAAACCCTGATGACTTCATGACCAGTGCAGCGGAAAACGTTCCATACCGTGCCAGATCCGTTTAATTTCCTGAAATACATGTGAGTTGAAAAATCAACAATAATGTTGAGCGAGTTCACGTGTAGGTGAGTATGTAAAACATTTGTGAGTATAAAAATAGTTGTGGTATGTAGTAGTGTAAGAGGACTTGTGATCATCAATGGTTTGCAAGGCCACTGACATATGTGAAGTGCAAATAGGGAGACTCAAACCTAGCAGATTTCGCCACGGCAAAGTATGTGGACAAAGTCACCCCACGGTCCGTTTCTAGTTTGGCCGGGGGCTGGGCTCGCTACACCCAGATAGATCTACCGCTCCTGTCCCTCGGTCCCTCCATGAGGACTAATGGCCCCATGTTGTTCCTATCCACTCACATGATCGTATAACACCTCCTTACGTTAAACATACCGTTGTAAAGTACTCGTAAATCATAGTAACATGTATTTCACCCCCGCAGTTAAGTAAACTGAAAACAGTTAGAGAAAAGGGGGACATGAACTCACAGTGAATGCGTATCTCTACCAAGTAATCCGAATATCCGAAGCTGTGCAACGACCTACAGGTGCTAATTCTATTAGACGGATGGCCGTGCCTTAGCTTTATAACTTACATTTTTAGGAGACGGTTAGACAACCGTTTCGTGTACATACTTGGTATTTTACTTTTCCTTCCCAAGGATGGGGGATTTAAATACATGTGTATTTATACTATCTCATTAAGTCCCACTTAATATATTTTTATTTCTCTTTCCAAAATATAATTATTTTTCTCAAAAATAATATATTTTCTCTTTACATAATACTTTCCAAAATAATACGTTGACAACATACGTGTTGGTGAATATTTCCGCGTAATGCGTAAGTTACGTTTTAATGATTAGGTGGTAATAGAAATTACCGTTGTAACTTTTATGCTTGTCGTATAAGCGTTTGTATTATTTTGGGTTTGACAAGTTAGTAAATATTATTTTTACTCTAAAAATAATATTTATACATTTTCACAAAATAATCATAAACAGTGTTGTGACAAAATATATTTACCGAATATATATTTATCACGTTTAGTTTTGTGAAAATCCCACCTCCGATTATTTAATAAATAAAGTTATGGCGAAAATATATATATTCGTAAATATTTCCAAAAATAATTCTAACACTTGTAAATAACTCTAAGTGTTAGATTTTAGAAAAATTTCGCCAGAGTTTCCCCTGTAACTGGAGGTGGCCACGCTTTCAAGCGTATCATTTTCTTTTACAAAATCATTTCAACAATTCTTCAAATCAACCAAATCAATTTCCGACACAATCAGCAAATTTCAACACTTCAAACTTGTAGACTAAAATGTAAAATTGCATTAACACATGAACTTGTAATTTCTCCGAAAGTCGTTTTGTAGATCACTTTATATTTAGTGGATCTATTCATAAAATAACTTAGTCTTGCAAAAACCCCGTTTTTGGAACAAATCACTCTTTACAACTTCTCGACAATTTTTGTAAAAATTGTTATTTTGTCGGATCTTTCATTTTATAAGTGTTTCTACACTTGTAGTTTATAGAAATCATCTTTTATTAACATGTTATCCACTTTTTGTAAAACATGATTTTCTCAACACCCGGTCCTACGAATATACCACTTGTACATACGTAGATCGGCTCGTTTTAAATACTATTTTGCATGACAAAAGACTTTTACACAAGTTCATGTTTCCCGTGTGGTGGAGTTTCACCTTTTAACCCTTGTACCGTTAGAAACAAGTGTATGTCAAGATTCGGGATCTTAACAAAGTCGGGTTAAACGATGATAAGAGCCACCACATCATAGATCGGGCCATATTAACCAACATACTTGAATACTACGACTTTTACACGCGACATGACCTTTTATCCAACGATTTTCATGTTTTAGTAGACTTTTTAGATTCGAATGATGGGTTACCGATATTTAACCGTTAAAAATTCTTTTAACCACTTTTGATACGAATAAAAACGAGTTTTAAATGATATACCTCTAGCTCGGGGCTAGGGAAGATTCTAGTCGAAAACGGCGTGGATAAAAGCAACGTGGCGAGGTCCTTCAACTTCCGTTTGTTCCAAGCTTCGTTGTACGTGATCCTCAAGACTTGTATGCACTTGGAACTTGCAAGACGAAAACCGAAGATGGGTGGTTGGGTGTGGTGATGTTCGGCCGAGAGGGAGAGCACAAGGGAGAGAGGGAGTGAGTTGTGATCTTGTGTGTGTGTTTAGTGTGTGAGAGAGTGAGTGTTTAAATAGAAAAAGTTTCGTTATCGTCCACCGGTTCTCCATGCTCTCTAGATATCCGCAATTTCTAATAAAATACTAAAAGTTGTACCACCTAGTTCCATCTCAATGGAACCGGCCCAAGGGGTGTGGGGTCGCCCGGTTGGGTCTCGATCGTGCAGTTACAGTTTAGTTTGGTTAAAGTCGGTTACTTTAAGGTCTAACCCCGTTAGTTGTTTAATGTGTTATATTGCGGGTGTTAGGGTAATCAGGGACCCTAACTGGCTCAGAAAAATACCAATAATAATCCTGGCAATATTTTTATGTTCCGGGTATTGTCCGGTTGTTCGGTCGGATAGGAATCCGTTAAAGTGCTTAAGATATCCTTTAAGCGTCGTAAGTAATATTTTTAGCGACACAATTTATTCAGCAAAGTGTCGGGAATAATTCTTTGTATTTTGGCACTTTATTAATTAGCTAGAGGCTAGTATGTTGATAAAAGTGCTGTGTTTCGTGCTTAAAGTACGTTTTAGGCACATCCAATCTCTGTATCTTATTCCTAGAGACGCAATTATACAACCCTTGTATCTCTACACACACTATGGGTGTAGTAAAATAATTCTGGCTCATTCAGGCCTTTAGAGGCAGTGTTTGCCTGATGCTGGCTATATCAGCATGTTCAATAGGTTATCCGTTCAAATGCTACTGTGCTTTTGTGCATCATGTTTGTCACTAACGTTCAGTAAATAAATAATGTAGTGACGGAAAAATCAAAGTATGATGCAGATATGTACAAGTATCAAAAATCAAGTAGCAGTTTATCATAAATCTCAGTTAAGCACAGTAATTAGGCCACAATTAATAGCTAATTAAGTCGTACGGATACCTGGTTTTGTGAGGGTTGTCACAATCTTAGCTGGAATAAATGGAAGTCCTTCAATTTTACCAGCTTTTCAATATAACAGTACCTTGTGTTTTTAGTCTTTCTGTATTGTACAAGGCTTGAACATCATGCTTGAGTCCTCTACTTTTTTAATAAAGTACCGCCTTTCAAAAAGAATATACATGTGTTATATGCTTTTTACTTGTTTATGTTTTATATGCTTTTTACTTGTTTATTTGATGTGGTTTACGTATGAAAATATTTAATATAATGCTTAATTGCTTTAGTGAGAAAAAAAAGATGTTATTCATAGTCAATGACTTTTTAATATAATGCTTAATTGCTTTAATGATAAAAATAAAGATTCTATTTATGATCAATGACTTTTTTACATTTATATGTAGAGAAAGGATCCATACATGAAGACACATATTTATATGAAGCCTACGCGATATGGGGAGGAGGACAATTGGCATTGACTTGAAGAGTAATATAGTCCTTTCTCACTTAAAACAACTCCCCCCGCGCATTTTCAAACGACTATAACTTTTTCATACGTTAATACTTTAAAAAAATACACCATATTAATGACCATTTCATTGTCTTTAATTCGAGCAACCTATTGTTATAATTATCTTACAAAAATTACAGGATTTTGAATACACATTAGTCCATTATGTGATTTTTAATATCCAGCACATCATGACTACGTGATTTTGAGTACCCATTATATGATTACACATTCAACATAAACCATTACGTTATTACCCTTTCAGTATAAATCCATTACTTGATTACACATTCAATATGATTTGTTATAATTGATGTTATTACAATTATGCTTGTTATGACAACTGTCAAATTTGCATGCATCCGTACAATTATTAAACAATAATTAGTGCTTAATGACTGTGCTGAATTACAATTAATAATTTGAATTGCTTTCTGATTATTGCCATATACATACATGTGCATCATATATTGCAAAAGACATACCCTTATTGCATGCAAACTTTATTAATTCAAGTGATGCACGAAGCACAGCTAACACAGTTATCAGACAAATCAGAAAAATGCTGACGGAGTTCAGTAAATAGACAGAAATTGTATTGAGGTACAGAATGAGCCAGAAACCAAGTATTACACTAGTATAGTGTGTAGGAAAGTAAGGATCACAAAACTGCCTTCCTAGAGATAGTTTAAGTGCCGGAAAGTGCCTAAAACTTACATAAACTGCAGAATTCTGCAGAATTCAGCATAAATCAGCATAATTCAGCTATTTAACACAATAATATCATGTAAAATTTATGTTTTATTGTCCAAAATAACTTACAAAGTGTCGGGAATTGAAACTGCCATAAAAGGTGCTTCATACCTCGTGAAACTGCGTAATTCAGCACTTTAATGAACCGTAACGAACCAAACAACCGGACAATAACCGGGACATCAAAATATGTCTAGAAGTAATGTTTTTATGATGTTAAGCTAGTATTGGTGGTAGAACACCTTAAAAATCATAAAAACACCTAAACACACTTAAACATACTTAAACCTTCTAGTTTGCACTTTAAACCCCTAACTTCCAAAAATTTACATTTTACCCCCCCCCCCACCAAATCCGGCCCCTATCGGCCCCACTTACCTTTTATTAATTTATTACCTCTTGTCCCCTTAATCTCATACAAAAATCTTATTAAAGATTACTATGTTGGAAACTCCTTTTATAAGAACCTTATGGTAGTAGCTATTGTCCATTATCACAAAAACTCTCCATCTTCCTCCTCCTCTTTCTCTTTGGTCTCGACTCAAACACCTCCACATACAACCATCATTTCCACTTCATTACAAGGCAATCCAAGGTGATCTAGAGGTGTATGGAGGCCATTTAAGAAGGTGTATGGTGCTAGAACTTGAAGGACCACCTTGTGAAGCTTTTAACCTCTCATTTTCTTCCTTGTTCATCATCTTCATCTTTGTGCCACTTCCCTAGCCATTAGAGCTAGTAGTAAGCTTCTTGATCACTAATTTAAGTCAAGTTTATGTTATGTACAAGTTTCACCATCTAAACAACTTAACTTCTAATATTAAAAATGAAAAGATCTAACATATTCATGAAGAAAATAAGTGATTACATGGATTTTTGGTGTATGTAATGATGTTGTTGGTGTTATATCTTGTGTTTATGATTAGATCAAGTATGTTAAAGCTTGGATCTACCAAGTTTAAGCATGGATCTTGAAGGATCCATGGTCAAAATTGAAGATGAACATATGAAGCATAATGTGAACTTGAAATATGAATTTTTATGCATAAACTTGTAATCTTGATGTAATAAAGTGTGTGTAGAACAAATTTTTGAAAGTAAAATTCATGGAAAAGTTGTTAAAAATTTAACATAAAGCTTGTTTTTGAAAGATCTAAAGATATTAAGCATGGATCTTGAAAGATCCATGGTTAAACATGATGTTAAAAATTATGATCTTTCTAATAAACATAAAAGTGGTTTTAGAACATGATTTACAAACTTTAAAACCATTAAACTCATGGAAGAGTTGGTTAGTAAAATAAAGTTTCATAAAAGTCTATTAAAATACTCAAGAACACTTAATTTTGGAAAGATCATCTTATGTAAAGTGTAGATCTAGAAGACTACACATTTTTAACAAGAGTCAAGTTCACCATGATGTTCATATGGAAAAATTAGTATATGTTGTTGATGATTGGTTTGGGAAAATTGTTTTGATGTTGAAAAGAAAATAAACACATATTTTAAAAACATGGGAAACCTCCATTTTTAGGGGAAACTATGGCAAAATTTTTCTAAAAATAAAACACTTAGAAAAATATTTCTAAACAAATATTTACAAGTATATTTCAAACCATGGATTTTCACAAAAAAAATTGCCATAAATTTTGTTACAAAAGTTATAAATATTGGAGGTTGGTTTTTATAAATAAAAGTGACTAAATATGTATTTAGGAAAATATATATTTAGAAGTCATCATGTGTGTGATTATTTGTATATTATGTGTATTAGTTATATGATTTTAGGACTTGAAATAATATAACTCACCAAAATACCAAGAAGTTACAATCCAAAATATTACCAAAATTCCAAGAGAATGAACATATGAGTTATACCCAAAATATTGGACAAACCGAACAAAGGAATATAACTCACAAAATATTCCGAAAAATTATTTACAAGTATATTTTGGTAATTGGTATTTTGGACACCAAGAGAATGAAAATGGGATTTTCATAATTACTACAAAATATACCATATTTTTGACAAAAATGAAATGTATTATTTTTTAGCAAGTAAAAATATGTGTTGTTCTTGGAATTATTAGAAGATATAATATTTTTGGAAGAAAATATATATCTTCTCAAACAAACATGAAATATGTTATTATTTGGACGAAAAATGGATTTATGTATCCTTCTAAGTTAGACTTGGAAATATATTAGTTTTAAGACTTGTATGAGGTTTATAAATATTTTTGCCAAAGGAAAAATTATAAATAATTTTTCTAAGGAGTATTTCTTAAAATATATATTTTGAAAATATATATGGATTTTATTTTACTAAGAGTACTTAATAATTACAAGAGCTGCGTATTTTCGTACGTATAATTACACTCCGGAATAAAACCCCACATAAATGACAAAAATATACAAGTATAAGAATTCAAATACAAATACACTCATCCTTGGGAAGGATATACATATACAATACATAAGTGTGTCAAGTTAAAATATATTATTTTAACTAATATTCCAAAATGTAATAAATATAATTTAAGTTAAAATATTTATTATTTTGACAAATAATTATATACTTGGAATAACATTGATAACACAAACTAACGTAACTCAAGACACTAAATAAGACCAAGGTTAAGGCACGACCTACCCGTCTAATGGACCGTAGCACGCATGTAGGTAGTCATGCGTTCTAGAGGAAGCTTTGAGTTACATTGGATACAAGGAACGCAAAACTGTGAGTTCATGTCCCCCTTTTCTTTTAACTGTTTTCAGTTTTATAACTTCGGGGGTGAAGTACATGTTACATACTGTTTACAAACAATTACAAATGGTATGATTAGCTAAGGAATGTACTGCTAGATCATGTGAATGGATAGGCGATTGACTTAAGACCATTAATCCTTGTATAAGGACCGAGGGGCATGAGTGATCGATCTATTGGGTGTTGCGAGCCCCATCCATGGGCCTGCGAGTTGGCCGCATGTGGTGACTATGTCGTTCCGCCGGAGGGGCCAGTACGAAATACGCTTAAAGGGTTGTTTGCTTCCTATACCATGTCACTTATATTAATGTATTAGCTACACATTAATTGATCTGTTTTCCTTGTTGCTTCATACCAGTTTACAAATACGTACATACATACTTACAAATGTTTTCAAGGATACTCGTGCACACAAACAAAACACATGAACTCGCTCAACTTTTGTTGATGTTTTCAAACTACATGTACTTCAGGAAATTAAGTATGGATCTGGCAGGTGTTGAAGTTTACAAGTCATGTCTCTAATAATAAAAGGTGTCATCCGAAGTCGAAGGGTTTGGGTTATGTATTTTATCTTGGGTAAGATACATGGCTCGAAACCTAGTTTGTTAGTGTCTTCTGTTGAGTCCAGATTGGAACTTAAAACTTGGATTGTTATGTACTAGAAATTGAAGTCTTAGTGTGATGTTAAAAATGACGGTTGTACTATTTTGAAAACTATTTATGGATGAACATCTTGGTTTTATCATATAGTTGTTTGTTAAGGTTGAATGCAATGATATTAAGCAAGTCACACCAAATCACCCTTCTGCAAAAGTCAGGGTGTGACACTTATTACGTCATTACACATTCGATAATAAGAATTTGATGGTTTATGTTTTATTACGTGATTAAATCTCTAATATATGGCATTAGGTGGTTATTATAGGTTGATTTGGCTAATGTTTTGTACATAATTTATCCTTAATATGTGATTAGACCTGAAATATGAGGTATTACATATGAAATCTTATGTGTTACATGTTTTTGTTTTTACGTAATTACGTAATCACTCAATGCGGTTTCACATAGTATAATGAAATCACGTAATCACGTAACGGGTATTCAAATTTACGTAGTCATGTGCTGGGTATTCAAAATCACATAATCACGTAATATGTATTCAAAATCATGTATAAGAAAATTATAGCAATAGGATGCTCGAATTAAAAAGAATGAAATACTCGTTAATACGGTGTATTTTTTTAATATTAGCGTATGAAAAAGTTATAGCCGTTTAAAAATCAAAGGGTGAAGGAGTTTAAGTGAGAAGGACAAGAACACCCTTTCTCTATTTGTTTCTTCAATTGTTTGAACCTCATAATTACGAAAAATGCCACCGCCTAGTTTTGAGCCATTGATCTTAGAAGATCAATGGCTGAGATATCTGGATACTTTATATGTATATATTTATAGAGGTTGGATCCTGTACAAGAGAAAACTATCGTACGAAGCATACGCGATTAGGAGAGGAGGACAATTGTCATTAGCTTTAAGGGTAATTTAGTCATTTCTCACTTAAACAACTCCCCCTATAATTTTCATACGCCTATCACTTTCTCGCATTAATATTTGTTAAAAAAAATTACACCGTATTAACGAGCATTTCATTCTCTTTAATTCGACCAACCTACTGCTATAGTTTTCTTTAAAAAAGAACATAGGATTTTGAAAACCCATTAGTCCATTACGTAATTTTAAATACCCAGCACATGACTACATGATTTTGAATATCCATTACGTGATTACACATTCAACATAAACCATTACATGATTACACATTCAATACGAATCCATTACTTAATTACACATTCAATATGATTTGTTATAACTAATGTTATTACAATTATGTTTATTATATGATTACACATTCAATAATAAGAACTTGATTGTTTATGCTTTATTACCTGATTAAATCTCTAATATAAAGCATTATGTGGTTATTATAGGTTGATTTGGCTAACGTAATCACAAAATGGGTATTTAAAATCATGTAGTCATGTAATAATACATAGTCAGCTATTGTTACGTAATCACTTAGTGTGGTTTCACATACTATAATAAAATCAAGTAATCACTTTATGTGTATTCAAAATCACGTAGTCATGTGTTGGGTATTCAAAATCACGTAATCATGTAATGGATATTCATAATCATAGAAATTTTTTAAGAAAACTATAGCAATAAGCTGCTCGAATTAAAGAGAATGAAATACTCATTAAGATGGTATGGTATATTTTTTTTAAAAAATATTAACGTATGAAAAAGTCATAGACATTGAAAATCAAGGGGGAAGGAGTTCAAATGAGAAATTACCAAAATACTCTTTCTCTATTTGTTTCTTCAATTGCTTGAAGCTAAAATTTAGGAAAATGTCATTGCCTAATTTTGAGCGATTGATTTTGGAAGATCAGTGGCTAAATTTGTCGCATATGCTTCGTATTATCTTAATGTCTTGTACAAGATTCAAATTCTATATTTATATCCTTATGGTAGAATACATACGTAGTTTTATATGTGTTTTACAAGATATAAGGATACATATTTTTTTGAACGACAAATTTTGGATCACTGGATTATTATCGTGTCATCAGCGGAACCACCCGATCATATCCATCTACACTAGAAAATAATGTCTATACATCAATTCAGGAGGAAACCTAATAAATCTGGAAAAAAAACCCTTACGGGAATGGAACCCATGACCTAATGATCCCTAAGCCTTATCCCACCATGCCACTAGGCTATAATGTCATGGGCAGATAAAATAAAAATACCAATGTAAAATTATATGAACGATTCCATACAAGCAAACAAAGATATCGTAGGATTCGTATTCCAAGAGTTGTCATGTTCCAAAGCCACGTTATAGTCGGAATAGACTCCTGTAAATCTCTAGAGATACCGCAACCGAAATATTTAAGAGCTAAAAAGAACGTATTAATGTTTCCCTTGTGTACAATACACAAAGCAATGCATTTCTCTACGAAGTTAGGTAGTGTTTGATATGCAGGAATGAGAGGCTGAATGGAATGGATCATTACGAGGGAATGAAGAAAAGGATGTTTGGTTGGTCAATGGAATGGAATCACCCATTCCATAAGGCATTCCATTCCCTCAAAATCATTCCATCCACTCCGATGTATTTTTTCATTCCATCACCTTTTGCACCATTCATCAACAACACCACAACCCACCACCTTCGCCACCACCACCCACACACCACCGACGCCATCGCCGCCTCCACCCGCAACCCAACAGCCAATGCCTCTACCGCCACCCCGATAGCCACCACCTCCACCGCCACCAACTACCACCGCCGCCAATGCCACTCATCGCCACCACCCACCACCACTGTCGACCCCACAACCACCGCCGCCACCTACCATCACCTATGTCGCCACCAACCACCATTGACGGCAGCCGTCGTTGCTGCTACCCCTCTCACCGCCACCCGTCGTCTCCGCCTTCACCGCCACTCGTCACCGCTGCCACCCATCGCCGCCTCCGCATCCGCCACCACCCACCACAACCACCTGTAACCACCCACAATCACTACCACCGACCACCACCATTCACCACTGATTTTATTCCTTCGTTTTTCTTGCCTACCAAACCATACACAATAATAATTCATTCCATTCCCACTTGGTAACCAAACAAGACATGGAATGGTAATGATCCATTGCATTTCCTCATCCATTCCATTACATCGTCCATTCTATTCCCTCGTCCATCCATTACCTCATAGCAAACATACCTAGTATTTCATGTTTCATGGATTGATACTATCTATTCAAGATCATGGATAGACATTATTTTTTGAGTTAATTAATTTTTTCGTCCCTTTGGTTTGGCAAAAATCACTATTTCAGTCCATTAGTTTAAAAATTGCGATTTCAGTCCCTGTGGTTTCACTTTCTTAACCATTTCAGTCCAGTATCCTAACATCGTTTGTTTTAAAATGTTAAGTAGGCCACGTGCTTATCACGTGCAGGGCAAATTGGTCATTTCCAATTCAACAAAGGAACCTGTTATATATAACCCCCAATTACATGCAACCTTAGAACCCTAGTTCCCAAATTATTCTCCAGACAAGAGATACGAAGCCCTAATAGATCGATTGAGCTTGGAAATTTCCAATCGGTTATCTGTCCATGTGGTGCGAGCACTGAGATTTGCACATCATGGACAGATTCAAATCCAGGCAGGCGATTTCAACGTTGTACAAGAATTGTAAGTGTTTGAAAAGTATAATGTTGAACTTTTTACCATTGATTCTGAAGTTATAACTTGTTGTAGGAACCCAATTGTGGTTTTGTTTGCTGGGTTGACCCTCCAATGTGTCGCAGATCTACACTGTTCATACCAGGGCTGCTGAGATCGATTAACAACCATGAAGCTATTATAAGAAGAAATGTAATCAAAATTCGAAGGCTTAAAGTTATAATTTTTGCTAGTTGGATGTTCTTTCTGTTGTATGTTATAGCAAAATGAACAGACCTTAGTTTGTTGAATTAGTTGACTCTTATAATGCTTCTAACTATGTTGTAATGAATGCAGTAAGATACATCTTTTGTTTAATGAAAATATCAAAGCACTAATATTTGCCATTGGAAGTGTACGAATAACCAAATGCTAATACTTGCCATTGGAAGTGTACGAATGACCAAATGTTAAGTGCACTAATATTTGACATTTGAAGTGTACGAATGACCAAATGTTAAGTGCACTAATATATGCTATTGGAAGTGTACGAATGACCAAATGTCTGAATGTAAATATGGAACCTTACAAACTTGACAAAATCAGCACAAATATCTGCACTTTTTGAGTTTTTGGACCAAACCAAACTTGAAAAACTGTTAAGTGCAATATTTTACCCCTGCACCATTTTACCCATACACTAAACAGTTAAGTGCACATTTCTACCCTGCACAGTTGACAAACACTTCACAAAATCTGCACAGTCTAACCCAACCAAACTTGATAAACTGGACCATTTTACCCCTTCACAAACACTAACATTTTGACAAATTGCATACACATACATAAACAGTAACCAAACATATAAAGTAGTTCATGCATCCATTATTCAGAGACATTCAAAAGATATCCAAAGTAGTTCAAATTACAATACCAAATACTTAAAATAGTTCAAAAGACAATAACAACAGCAAATCAAGGTTGTGGTTGTGGCACTTAACCATGCACTTCCCCTGATGTCACAACCTCCTTACCGGACCTTTGGTTGTGACCCTTGGCCTTGCACTTTGCACAGGTAACAGTGTTTCCCCTCCTACTCATTTTACTTTCTTTCACTGGGACAGTTTCCTCCTCATTAGCACTTTTCTTTCTCTTCTTGGATGGCTTCCCAATCTGTGTGTGATGCTTAGGAGGTATGAGAGTTGTTGAAACTTATGAAGGTGTCCAAAGATCCACCCCATTAATTGGGTTAATTGTATGCTTATAAACCTTCTTCCAAGTGTCCATCCAATAAACTTCTGAAACCCAAGTCTCTGGAAGGCTTGGATTCATGCCATATTGAGCCATTGTCCAATTCACTGCCACAGCATGCTTACATGGCATGCCTACCAACTCCCACCTCCTGCAAAAACATTCCCTCTTATCCACATCAACTACACACTTATCTCTACCACCTCTCTCTCTCAGACTTGGTATTTGCTAGTCTGAAGAAACACTGGATAAATGACCGGAATCAAAATATCCAGGGGGTTAGGTTCTGCATAAAAGGGATTGGTTCTCTCTCGTTTGATTCAAAGGGACAGATCTTCTTCTCCGGTGAATGCTGCAAAACAGAACACCGTTAGTCTCGCCACGGGGAGAAGGGAGGTTCTCTCCGTGACCACACTCCGGCGTGAGAATAAGTATGTGTTTATGAAGAAGAAGAAGAAGTGTTCGTGAAGTGGGTGTAACTGGAAGTTCATACCTTAATTACTCTCATATTTATAGCCGGGAATTTGAGCGGGAAAACCTGTTATTAAACTGTTAACGGAAGATGCTAACTCCATAAGCGGTTATTTCTTCCCCGTTAATCCTCTTAATCTGACGTGAAAGCACACGGATCGCTATTCAGATTAACGGTCGGGGAGTTGTCACGTGGAAAGTGGGCAAGTAGAGGTTTCTCTCCAATTCCATGCCATCATCGTGATTCCAGGGCGATCTAAGATGATGACACGTGTCCTAGACGGTTATAACTAACCGTCTGGTGATGCACGATTGGGTCTTCTAGAAGATTATTGCCATAATCTGGTGTGACTCCTTATCGTGTGGTATCAGTTTAGTAAATAATACCCAAGTTTGGGTATTATTTTAAGCGGGAGTATTTGTTGGGATTTTTATCCCTTTGTTATGTAGAATTGGCGCAAGGGCTTATGAATTTCCTTTTAGCGCGCAGGTGTTGTCTGCCGTCTTTCTTCTAAACTCTTTGTGGGACCAGTGCGCAACTGCGCAAGGTCTAAAGAGGGTTAAAAGACGAGGTTGTGGTATGGTCCCAAGTACTTGATATGAGGTTTTTGGGACCTTACCCTTTCAAGTCCCCCCAGTCTAGTGTTGCTTTTATGCAAATAAGTGGTGTACTGGACTATATAAGAGAAATGCTTGTTTGCTATGGGGCTTTCTGACGCGAAAGTGGAGAATCTTTTATGAGAAGATACACTTTGCTTATTATACTTTTTTTTGAAAATCTTTGACTTTTGTGTATGGAAGCTACAGTAATGACTGTGTGACAGGCTGTTACTGTCAGATGCACACCACTGACCGTGTTCTGCACGCGCGCATGAACTCACGTTTTTGTTGCCTCTTACTCACCCCCTGTCGCTTGGGTAACTGTGCTACCCCGAAAATGGTGTTATTGCAGTTACCTAGGCTGCTTATGGCGGTGGGTATATAAGTGCTTTGGGTTTCCTATTCCCAGTAATCATTACTTTCTTGAAACCTTTTTCTTTCTTCGTCTTCCTTATCCGATCTTAGAAAGAATTTGCAATTTCTTATGTCAACCGGAGATCACCACGAAGATTCTAATGAAGAAATGTCTGCCGAACTTCCACCGTTAAAGTGGCCTAGGGCAACCTTTGATGGTTTGATTCGAAATCTCAGGTTTCCAGAAAAATGGGGTGCCCTGTATCCTGAAGAGGGTCAGATGGCGGCGGATGCTCCGGCCGGGTATGTGACCTTATTTTGGGATTTCTTCTGTGCGAGTAACTTCCGTCTGCCTGTGACGAAATTCCTTCTTGAAATTCTTGAGTTTTATCAGTTCCATATTTCCCAGATGAACCCAATCGGTATGGTTAGGGTTCGACATTTTGAATTCGTGTGCCGTACGATGTATATTGAACCGACGATTCCTCATTTTCGAGTTTTTCATCAAATGCATTGCTCTCAAGGGTTCTATTCCTTTGTACAAAGAGCGTCGGTGAAGAAGATTTTGCTAAATCCCCCAAAATCATTCCATGACTGGAAGCAGAAATTCTTCTATATCAAGGCAGGAGTTATCCCGATGAGGATGATATTTAAGGGAAAGGAAAGTGTTCCTACTGAAACCATTCAAACTCCAGTTGACGAAAATTGGTATCAGGATCTAAAAGACGTTCCGTCCATTGCCCTGCCTGAGAAAGCCCTTGTTGGTGCCGGTATGAGTCTAAACTGGAAAATGAATCGAGAAGAGAAACCAGTGTACATGGAAGGTGGTAAAGGTAAATATTGAGTTTTGCCCTGTTTCTTCACTTTCCCTTTTTTCTTCTCCTTCCTCTCTTTTTTTTTATTCTTTGAATTTGCCTTTGCTTTTCCGTTGCGCAGTTGTTTCTTTATATGTTGTTGCTTTTGAGAGGGAAGGTGGGAAGATGACTACCCTTCCAAAGAAACCTGATGAAGAATTGTGGTATCTCCGTATTGTGAAGAACTTCGTTCTTCCGCAGGATGATGATTTGTCTGTGCAACCTGCTGCTGGTGCAGGTAAGTTCTACTGCAATGTTTGTTTGTTTGTTTGTTGTTTTTGCGCATTTGAATAATTTAATTCTGCGCTTTGTAATAGGTGAGCTGTCTAACTTGGGCATAGGCCCGGAAAAGAAGAGACGTGCGCCCACAACTAGCGCCGCGCCGAAGAAAAATGATGCTAACAAGGCTCAAACTTCTAAGGAAAAAAATGTGGGAGTAGAGAAGAAAGGTATGTGTCGTTCCTCTGACTCCTAGTGTGATTATGTGGTGGTATCTGATTCTTTGGAGTGTCTTGCGCCTGCAGTGATGAAGAGACCGAAGCCAGAACCAAAGGATACTGCTGATATCCCTCCATCAAATCCTGAGGACCTCATTGATTTGGACTCAAGTCCTGAGCGTTTAGTGAGGAAGAAAACAGGGAAAAGGAAGCAACCTGATGTTGAAGCTGGAGGTCAGCCTGTGAAGAAGATTCAGCGAAAGAAGATTACTAGGAGGGGCAACCTAGATGCCTTTATTTCGAAATCTGCTCCTAGTAAGTTTTATCTTTTGCTTTCTTCTTTTCGCTTTCTTAAATAAGCGCCATTTATGTACTTGTTTTTTACAGAAAAATCGAATTCTCTTGCTTTTACTGAACCATCGCCTGTGGTTAATGAAGAACATCCGCCCTCTCCCCCACGCGCCTCTGTTGCTGATCAGTTGAGGAATACTGAAGTTCCTGACTGTGGGGCGGAGAAGGCTGCTGGAGTTGAGAATCTTGAGGCTGAAAAGCCTGTTGATCTTGCTATGGATGCGGAAAAAATTACTAGCCCAGAGATTGCGGATGGTGCTGGTAATCCCCAAACCCCTGATCCTGCAGCTCAAGTTTCAGAGAAAGGGAAGACAGCTGTGGATGTTCATGTTATTGCTTCTCCTTCAAAGGCTTCTGGTTCTATGCCTGAGAACGTTGAAAAGGTTACTGTTGAGGACCAAGGCTCGTTCTCTGATATTGGCAAGAATTCCCCAATCCGCCCAGATGAAACTCTGGGGGATTATCACTATAGAACTTATTCGGAAAAAGATGCTTCCGAAATTCATGCCCCTGTTTGGAATTTGAAGAAAGGTGACACTTTCTCAGATTGGCGCGTATGCCGGGACTGGTTGCAGGGAATTTTTCCGCCTGGGGAAATTAAGTTCCAAGAGGGCCGTCTTCATGATCAAACTTACCATGCCTACCTTGAGGAGGTTGCTTCTTATACATCCACTATGCATCGCATAGTGCGTGAGTGGCACGGTATGCATAAGGAGTGGGCTGCCTTCAAGGTATCGAAGAAGAAGGTTGCTGATGATGAGAACCGTGTTGCCCAGCTGAGGGCTAAATTGGAAGCTGATCAAGCCAAATTTGAGGCTGATCAAAAAACTGAAGAGTGGCCCGTTGCGGGCTGGAAGAGAAAGGCGGAAGCCGAAGCTGCCCTTCTTTCCGAGGAGCGCAAGAACTGGAAGAAAATTTATGAGAAGGATAATTCCGAAAAGATGGGTCTCCGCAATGTTATCAATAATCTCAAGGCTGAGGTTGAGAAATTGAAGAAACAAGACGCGGAGATCGAAAAGTTGAAACAGGAAAAAGCTAACGCTGAAGCTGCGCTAGATGAGGCGCGTTCCCATAGGGAACGAAGTGAACAACGAGAGGTACATGCCTGCGCCACTCTTGCTCTTAGAGATAAAGAAATAGAAGAACTTACCGCTTTGCTTTCTGATCAGGACCGTCTCAATAAAGATTTGGAGTTTGCGCATACTGAGAAAACTGAAGTCTCCCGCCGCCTAGCCGAAACTGAAGAAAAACTTGAAAATTCTGAAACGGCGCGGTTAACAGCGGAGAGCGAGCTTGACCCTTTGAAAAGTGATATGTTATGGTTGAAAGAGCGTGGGATTGCTTGTGTAATTGTCTTTTGCCTTTTTTTCCTTTTGGAAATGTTTTGCGGTTTTCCTTTACTCGCCTTTCTTGTGTTTTTATAGGTTGCTGAATCAGTATTGAATTCTGAAGAGCTAGATAAAACAGTTGCGCGATTGGTGGTTGCTGCGCGCCATGACGGGTATGCTCAAGGTTATGCAGAATGTTCGCATCATGTTGTCAATGCCTTAAAGGTTAACTGGGACACTAGTAAATCTGCTACTCATGGTGTTGATACTGGTGCCGCCTTTGCAGCTATGAAAACAGAGTTCGACAATTTGCAGCTTCCTGTTATGGATCTTGTAAATGTTGCGTTGCAATCCGAAGATCACGTGGCGCAATTGAAGGAAATCTTCCCCGATGAGGACGAAGATTTAGTGTAGGTTGCCTCTTATAATTGTATGAACAATTATTTTGTTGCTTTCTTGGGATGTGTATCCCTTTTTTGTTAGTGCGCTGCCGCGCAAGTAACTGTTAACAATACACTACCGTGTAATTTGATTATTTTGAAGGCGTGTTGGTGCGCCAAGAATAGTATGATGTGTTTTCTTATTTACAATATTTTTCATGGGTACAATTACTTTGATTAGGTAAGGCGAATCAAGGTGGTATGAAGCTCATGTGTGAACGAATGGTCCTGCGTGATGTGATCACTGACCGTTCATGAGACTTGTATTATTTTTACCATAATGTTTTTGTTCTTACCAAAAGGAATTGCATGTACTTTGTAAAAAAAACACAAGAGTAATAGAAACTTTGTTGTTTATTTCCAAGATAAGGCGCAAAGGTTGTTACAAAGTCTAAAAATAATTACACGGGACTTACTTACACTCTATTTTCTGTTTAGACTTGATAAACTATAGAGTTTTGTTCCGTTCTGCAAGGAGGTCATAGAGTTGTTGCTTAATTTTTCGCTTTTTTACTCGGGCCTTCTTCGCCATGAGTGATTTGTTTAATCTCTTTGCACACATTTTGTAGCAGGTGAGTAAGCTCACCGCTTTTAAGCGCCTTCTCTATCTCAGTGCGCAAAGAGATGCAGTTATTGGTGGTATGACCATTGTCCTTGTGGTAATCACAATACTGACTTGGGTCTTGTCCACGTTTGTTCTTCATTGGTGGTGTAGGATTAAACTGGTAATCCTCTGTGCTTAGAACTTCTGCGGGAGTTTTTGGTTAGGGGAGTCAGTTGTCTCTCCCTGTTTTCTTGTTTAGCTTCTCTCTGTTCAGCGAGCTTATTGATTGTGGCTCGTGCATCCTCTGATGAATAGTTCCCTGAGCTTGAATCGCGCCAACCTTTCTTAAATTTCTTCCCACCGCTTGGGCCTAAATCTGAGGGTCGGCTGTGCGGTGGTGGTGGCCAGTTGGTACTTAGATTCTTTTCCGTTTGAGCATAGACCTTAGCCGCCGCCATTAATTTTTCCCAGCTTTTCGGGAGTCCTTCCATTCCAGATAGGACTTTTATCATATCGTCGCACCTGACTGCATATTTAAATTGGGCGCGGATCAGGTGCTAGTGAACGTCCCTGATTTCGAGTACCTCCTTGTTATAGCGAGTAATGAAGTCTTCTAGACTTTCATCATCATGGCACCAGATATTCGTCATATCCGCTGTGTCGCGGATGGATCGCCTTTGCTGGCTGAAGTGAACCAGAAACTTCTCGCGCAAGTCAATCCATGACGTGATTTTCCCCACAGGTAGGTTGTCAAACTAGAGTCTTGCGGCACCTGTAAGGGTTTGAACAAAGAGATGGCACCACATCGGTAGGGTCCAGCCCCCTACTAGTCCTGTGCTTGTGAAGACTCTCAAATGATCATCTGGATCCGTCATTCCGTTGAACTTGCCTACGTTGGACGGGAGCTTTGCTTTCTCTAGTGGTGCCAGAGCAATTTCGCTAATAAATTTTGAATTCTCTGCCGCTTCTGCAGGGCGATAGATCAGATCAAAATTGTGCTCAGCCTCAGGATTGTAAACCGCGTGGGGTCTACATTTGTTGTAGTTTGGTTGTAACCGACTAAACACACTGGCAGTTTCTCCTTCACGGTAAGTTCGATCATATTCACTGGTATGGGTATTCCGCTGAGAACCCAACCTGGTGTGAACTGATGGCCTTCTATGAGAGTGTGACTCATTTCGATATTCTCTTCGGCGATTTTCTGACTGGATGTACTCGTATCTCGAAGGAGATCTAGAGTAAACCTCTGTGTCTTCAACCTAGACTCGTGATGGTCCATCATGTTGAGAAACGTGTAGAACTGATGGTGCTCAATTTCGAGACACAGGCCTTCGTAATTGAGTTTGGGGGGCAGTTTGTGCACAGAGTTGTGTATACACAGCATTCAACGCCCCTAGAGATCTGACATACCAGGAGATTGGGGTCTCTCCTGGGGGTAGAATCGAACTGACAGGGATCTCGGGCTGTACCCCTGGGGTGACAGGCTCGTTTGGATGATTGTTAATGAATTGCACTTCATTGTCATCCGAAGCTTCTTATACAATACCCTCAACCTGGGTATTGTTAACAAAATGTGGCCGAGGGCCATTTTGATGGTGAGTTGAAGCTTCTTCCATTTAGAAAAGGGAAACAACAAGGTGAATCGAATACAAGAAAAAACGGATGAAACAGAGAAATCGGTGGGCGCCAATGAAGAAACACTGGATAAATGACCGGAATCAAATTATCCAAGGGGTTAGGTTCTGCATAAAAGGGATTGGTTCTCTCTCGTTTGATTCAAAGGGACGGATCTTCTTCTCTGGTGAATGCTGCAAAACAGAACACCGTTAGTCTCGCCACGGGGAGAAGGGAGGTTCTCTCCGTGACCACACTCCGGTGTGAGAATAAGTATGCGTTTATGAAGAAGAAGAAGAAGTATTCGTGAAGTGAGTGTAACTTGAAGTTCATACCTCAATTACTCTCATATTTATAGCCGGGAGTTTGAGCGGGAAAACCTGTTATTGAAATGTTAACGGAAGATGCTAACTCCGTAAGCGGTTATTTCTTCCCCGTTAATCCTCTTGATCTGATGTGAAAGCACACGGATCGCTATTCAGATTAACAGCCGGGGAGTTGCCACATGGAAAGTGGGCAAGTAGAGGTTTCTCACCAATTCCATGCCATCATCATGATTCCAGGGCGATCTGAGATGATGACACGTGTCCCAGACGGTTGTAACCGTCTGGTGGTGCACGATTGGGTCTTCTAGAAGATTATGTGACATTTGTGCCTTTACGACCATCATACAATTACGAATCTAGTGAAATCTTGTGTTTCATTCCCGAGATTTGTCTGATTACATATGACAAATACACATTTCAATCCTCGTGCAATTTCGAACTATCAAAAGCTTTTCTGGGAGTTATACGTAAACTGTTACGCACACGTAATCAATTAAATGCGACGTACACTTAGTCGCACACTTCGGAACAGTGACATGAGCTAAACATACCCTAAATATCCTTTACATAACTTAGAAATAAGTTTTGAAGGGTTGGGTATGGCAAAAACAAGTTTATTCGATCATAGGGACTATTTGCGACAAACTACGAAAGTACGCCAATTCGCGTATATTCTGCATTCAGACCATATACGCACATCCAAAAATTTTTGTAATCATTAAAATATTGTATTTTAGTGATGCAAAAATATCAGTTGTTACGCAATTTGGATCGTTTTAGCGTCTGTTCGAGCTTTCGTCGTAATTAAGCGAAAACGCGACCGTACAACCGAACGAACTAACATCCACAATAGTTCCAAGCATATTTCAAGTCTCCTACGCTTTAACAGCCTAGTAAAGCCTTAAAATTGGGTTAACGGGGGTTAAGTGCGTCGAAAACACCTTAAAACAAACTGTAGGGACCAAAACTGCCAAAACTCAATTCTGCCCTTTATCTGGCTGGCGGAGCGTGAGAGCTTGGGCTCTCTGGGTCACGGGGCGCGAGAACTGGTGCTGGCAGAATGCTAAACTCAGCTTGCAGCCTTGGTTTTTATTCATAGTTTTTGCAATCTTGTGGGCTATATGTGTGATGAACAAGTATAGAATCTGATCTTGGACACTTGTATTGATCTTGTTCCATTCTTGGTGAACACACAAACCACTTGTCATGATCTTGTGCACTTCAAACAAGTATAAATAGCCCCCAACTTTGCTCAATTCATTGCTCATTCATTCATTATCTTCCCATCTGCTCTAAATTGGAGGCTCCCATCTTTTGGAGGCTTCCTACTGAGCATTCTTGGATCCTAGAACACAAGTAAGTGTTCTATCCTAGTCTTGTTCATTTCTTTTAGCTATTTTAAGCTGAAAGTCAAACAGTTTGACTACCGTTTGACTTTCAGTTTTGACCATGAATCGGTCAAGTCAAAGTTCAATCAAACTTTGCAAAGTGATCGTAATCACGATGTTTATAATCCCTTGCGATTATATCTACTGATTACCATGTTTACTTGTCGAAGTGACGAGTCAAAGTTTCGGTCAAAATGCACAATTATGTGCATTTTACAACGGAACTATTTTCAGGTATCAAAACAATTTGTTTTGATGCCAAATCAGTTTTTCAACTAAGTTAAACATGTTTTAACATGTTTAGTTCGTCACTTCTAGTTTAGTGCTTATTTAGGGTCGTAAGTCGAGCGGTTTGACCACCGCTTTGACTTTCGAATCCGACCCGTTTGGTTGATCTTAGGATCCGACCAAACACATATTTGTCACCATAGTTGTATAGGGAATAACCTCCTGAGGTTATAACTTATGGTCACTTAGTTTGGTTAGTTGTATGATAGGTTGTTTATTGACCAAAATGCCCTTTTCACGCATAAATCCATTTTAAGCATATGTAACCTAATTTTTGACACTTAAACTGATATTGCAACTTTATTAAACATGTTTAGGCATATAAGACTTATCATAGGACTAGTTTAACCATCTGAACGCGATTTTGCGCAAATGACACGTTAAAGTAGCGTAAACTACCTTAACGGGTCAAAAGCACTTAGGATTCATTCCAATCAGAATGTAGACTTTGTTAAACCATTTCATATGAGTTCCAACACTCATTTGGTTTACAAGACCTCATTCTATCTGATTCCTCCGATTATGTACCGGTACTTTAACATAGTTACTCAATGTTAGGAGACATTAGGACACGTTTGAAGCTTTGTTATATCACTTAATTCAAGGATACTTTGCAATCCCAAGTGAGTACATAGTTCCCTATTTTATGCTTTCAATTGTTTTGGGATGATTCATATGTGCTAAACCGATTTCATGTTTTAAAAAACAAAGACTATGGTTTATATAAAACACGACGATTTCAATAATGTGAACGAACTTGTTGGTGCGTTAATTCATAACACGAATGACATTCATTAACATTGATCAAGCCGACCAGTAGTATGTTATGGTACCATAGTACTGACAATCCCGTTATCGGGCTATCCACTAGATTTGGTGGATAGTTTGGGGTAACGACAGTATCTATTATTTTAACAAATCATGTGTTGATTTGTTAGTCGAGTTAAACAGGCCTTTCAGGGTCTATTAAAGATACCCCATGGGTGGTATAGTCGAGTCACACAGGTTTGAATGTGTTCATTAAAGAACGAGCAAAAGTTTTCACAATTAAAACAAGGATGATTGACGATTTGTTTATAACACGGACGAATGACGATTGGTTTATAACATGGACAAATGACAAATGATTTATAACACGGACGAACGACAATAGATTTATAACACGGACGATTTGGACGAATGGTTTATGGTAAGTGATTAGATAACGAGACGGGTGTAATGTGATAAAAGCATGGTGGATACGCCGCTGGTACTTCCTATATATAAGTGCTTTTATCACATTATAT
The DNA here is from genome assembly GCF_002127325.2 of Helianthus annuus. Taxonomy (NCBI): domain Eukaryota; kingdom Viridiplantae; phylum Streptophyta; class Magnoliopsida; order Asterales; family Asteraceae; genus Helianthus; species Helianthus annuus. The sequence continues at coordinate 95,960,445 of NC_035447.2, read as the reverse complement.
GTCGTAGCATTATCTAGATCACTTGAACGAATGTTTTCAAATGATATCACGCGACGATGTTTACTTAAAGATATAAAATATACAGTGTTTACTTTCAAGACGATTTACTACTTGGTTTTATAACAAATACAAATGTTTTCGGTCAAGATTCATGGCTATAAAGGTTTTTGTTTTACTTATATCAACTTATAAAGTTGATAAAATATATGTTGCAATATCAAACACACTTTGATTTCAAGGTTGAACGAGGTATTGCAATAAGAATTTAAAGCCATGAATTTGACACACAAAACCTTTGTACTCTCCAGCTTTTTACGCTGACTGTTTTTCACATATGTTTCAGGTTCTATTATGTGACGATTGTTGATTGCATGCTACACATAGGATGGACACGTGCCTTAGCGACTTTAAAACTTGAAAGACAATTCTTTGTACTTATTTGGTTTGTTTTAAAGCAATGAATCTATTAATGGAATAAAACAAAAATTCAAATACCATGTGTTGTGAAACAATGATTTTGTGACATGACTCCCCGAAGTTTCCGCCGCGGTTTGTTGTATTACGCGGTCGGGGTGTTACAGCATAACTGAGTAATTTGAAGCTTCACTTTTGATATCTTCAAACATGATGCTAGCTTTGGGGGTCAAGTGACCTTCTGCCTTTGCAATCTGCTTTAGCACCACTACAATTCTCTTCATACAATACTCCATAATGTATTCCAGACAGGTAATAATGGGCTTATCCCTTCCACCAATTAGTTGTCTATTGAACACCTCACAAAGGTTGTTCAATAGCACACCACTGATTGCTATTCCTGCAAAGGTGTCTGTTAGCATGTTGAAATATAAACAAAAATAATTGAAAGATTAATACCAATCATACCACTGAAGAATGCTCTGGACCAATATTTTGGATTGATTTCTTTCAACCAATCATGTAATGCAGGATCTGTATTCCTAACCAGTCTCATGTTTTTTCTCAAACTCTGGAATAGTTGTTGAGGCAGCACATTCCCAAAGCAGATTCTTATACAATTGTCCCTTCCACTTAACCTTCATATTCTCATGGATGTGTCTCAAGCAGAATCTGTGTTCAGCCCTAGGGTATACTTTCTTTAATGCAGGTATAATTCCCTAGACATATCACATAACAAACAACAAAATGCAATATGATAAGTAAGATAACAAGGCACTTCAACAAAATGCAATATGATAAGTATTACCTTTTGTCTATCACTTATAAAAGTGAAGTTTGAGTTGACTTCCAGATCTAAGTCATCACAAAGGCACTTCAAGAACCAGGTCCAAGAGGATGTGTTATCAGACTCAACCAATGCATATGCTAAAGGATAAATGCCATTATTTGAATCAATACCTACTGAAGTCAAAATATATCATGGATAAGGGCCCTTCATGAAGCATCCATCCAAACCCAATGTCCTCATGCCACATGCTTTAAAACCCTCTTTTAATGGCCCTAAACAGATGTAGATCCTTCTAAACTGTCAGGTGGAACTGTTATGGTTGGGCTCTCTTTCAACTTCAATCTTAACAGATGTTCCTGGATTAGCTCTTATCATCTCATTACAGTAGTCCCTGAGTAATGCATACTGACCCTTGAAGTCTCCTTGAATCCTTCTTGTAGCTATCTCTTTAGCCCTAAACACCTTCACCCTAGACACACTTACCTGATACTTGTGTTGGATCTGTTCTTGTAGTGCATTAAGTGAAATAGTTGGATTCAGAGAGATTTCATCCTGAATTTCTTTGGCTATGTAAGAAACTATGCACAAATTAACTTTCCTAGTTTGAAGGCAATTATGAACATTATTAAATGTTTTCACCACCCAACTACATTGTTTATTGTGGTTGGAAACATGCAGAATAAAAGGACTAGTGGGGACAGGTTTCTTTTTCCTGGGAATCTTTTTCTTCTCCTGGGACCCACCTTGTTTTTTCTTCCCACTAGCCTTTGAACCACTGCCCTTTGACCCCCTAGCCTTTGAACCACTGCAAATTGAGCCACCAGCCTTTGAACCACTACCTTTTGACCCGACAGCCTTTGAACTTATGTCCTTTGACACCCCCAGCCTTTGAACTACTGCCCAATAACCCCTTAGTCTTTGAAACACTGCCCTTGAACACACTTAAACTTGATTATGCTACACTGCTTGCATTTAAACCACCACATACTACACGAAACCTAGCTTTATCATTCCTAACAATTTCAAGCTGCCTTTTACTATCAACTGCAAGCTTTTGCACAAGTGTCTTAATCTCATCTCTACTTGAAAACTGTTGTCCAACATAAAATGGTTCCAAAACAGGATCGCTGGCTAGCCTCTTCTTCCTCCTTAACTTTTTTAAAGCCCTGTTTAAAGGTGGCTCATTATTCTCATCACTTAGATTGTCAAAGTCATCAAGTTCAAATACACTCTCATCTTCACTAAATATATCAACTGGTTCCTCCAACACATCAATGTCAACTGCAGCTCTGAAGTCTTCCATATCAACTTCATCTTCATTAAAGATATTTCCTGAAGAAACACTGGATAAAAGACCGGAATCAAATTATCCAGGGGGTTAGGTTCTGCATAAAAGGGATTGGTTCTCTCTCGTTTGATTCAAAGGGACGGATCTTCTTCTCCGATGAATGCTGCCAAACAGAACATCGTTAGTCTCGCCATGGGGAGAATGGAGGTTCTTTCCATGAACACACTCTGGCGTGAGAATAAGTATGTGTTTATGAAGATGAAGAAGAAGTATTCTGAAGTGAGTATAACTTGAAGTTCATACCTGAATTACTCTCGTATTTATAGCCGGGAGTTTGGGCGGGAAAACCTGTTATTGAAATGTTAACGGAAGATGCTAACTTCGTAAGCAGTTATTTCTTCCCCGTTAATCCTCTTGATCTGACGTGAAAGCACACGGATCGCTATTCAGATTAACGGCTGGGGAGTTGCCACGTGGAAAGTGGGCAAGTAGAGGTGTCTCTCCAATTCCATGCCATCCTCGTGATTTCAGGGCGATCTGAGATGATGATACGTGTCCCAGACGGTTATAACCGTCTGGTGGTGCACGATTGGGTCTTCTAGAAGATTATTGCCATAATCTGGTGTGACTCCTTATCATGTGGTATCAGTTTAGTAAATAATACCCAAGTTTGGGTATTATTTTAAGCGGGAGTATTTGCTGGGATTTTTATCCCTTTGTTATGGAGAATTGGCGCAAGGGCTTATGAATTTCCTTTTAGCGCGCAGGTGTTTTCTGTTGTCTTTCCTCTAAACTCTTTGTGGGACCAGTGCGCAGCTGTGCAAGGTCTAAAGAGGGTTAAAAGACGAGGTTGTGATATGGTCCCAAGTACTTGATATGAGGTTTTTGGGACCTTACCCCTTCAAGTCCCCCCAGTCTAGTGTTGCTCTTATGCAAATAAGTGGAGCACTGGACTATATGAGAGAAATGCTTGTTTGCTATGGAGCTTTTTGGCGCGAAAGTGGAGAATCTTTTATGAGAAGATACACTTTGCTCATTATGCTGATTTTTTTGAAAATATTTGACTTTGGGTAAAGATGGAAAGTTTGTGAGGAAAGATATTTATACCTTTGTTATTCTGAACTGTTATTATCTTGGGTGAAGAGTTTGTGTAATTATGAACTAACGGTTGCTTACGTCATTTCTATAGCTTGTGCTGGCCCTTCGTCTTCTGGTTTAACTGTAGTTTCTGGGAATGCGTGCGGACCCTGTCAGAGGGTTTTAAATGGGATGTGACCTTTGCAGTGGCAGCGCCGTTGTGAAGTCAGGTGATTTGATACTTAATCATCACAATTCTCTTCTCGATGCTAACACTACCCTTTTCTGGTCTGTATATATTGGGTGCAATACTCTTTTCCTAATTTTGGAAAAAATGAAGAATAAGCGACCGATTCGGTGGAGAAGACTTTCTGAGATTTTGACGGTTCTTGAAGCTGCCGACGCTTTGCTTCTGTGACAACTCGAAATCCCAAGATTCTAATTCGTATTTATTGCACGTTCTTGTAGTGTTTAGTTGATTATTTGCACAATTAGTTGTTATGGAATTTGTATATGTTTTGATTCAATGAAGTGTGTTGTGTGATTATGTGATTATGCACGATTATGTGTTAATTGTGATAAACTTGTCAAATGCATAAACTTGGTGGTGAAACTGTAAAACTATTTGAGATGGTGTACTATTGTAAAATATATTAGTTAAGGGTGTAGAGGGCCATTTGTGAACTTAAAAACTATACTTAACCCTAAATCATTCACTAAACCTCTCACAAGAATCCAAGCACGTACTTTCATTCCTTTGGCTCTCTAGCAATCATCACCACCATCATTGTGTCTCTAGAATCATCCAAGGTAATTGTTTAATCATTGTTTGTGATTAATTGTTTATTGATCATTGTAATACTTGTAAACCCTAATTGATTGCTTGATTATTATCAATTCTTGATTCATGATTAGGTGTTCATGAAACCCTAGTTCTTCATATAACATTCTGCGATTCTTGATTCGATTCGGATTATGATGATAATGATGTTGAATAGTTGTTTAATTGATTGCCTGTGAATGATAGAATGGTTGGATATTGATTTGATGATTTCAATGCCATGAAAGATTTAGGTTTCCAGAACGTATGAACAAGAAAACAAGAAAACGTAACTGTTACATTGAGTTTAGGGATGTATGATTTGATTACTGTCTGAGTTTCACGATTTGTGTTTGATCCGAATTTCATATGCATATGTTGTCTGAGTTTGCAACCTTGAATTAAATGTCTGAGTTTATTGAGTGTATTGTGGACCGAGTTTTGTATAATATCACAAGACCGAGTTTAATGATATTAAACCATGTCCGACCTTGTTCAAAGGGTTAGATGCCCGAGTTTAATTCATCATGTATGGCCCGAGTTTCATCCAAGAAACTCTTACCCTTGTCCGAGTTTAATATGAATGCCCCCATGTCCGAGTTTATTCATGTGCCTGAGTTTTCCACTCTTGTGTGTCCGAGTTTAATGGACAACATAGTCCGAACTTCCTTTTGATAACAATGGGTCCGAGTTTAATGAGGCTGCCTTGTCCGAGTTTGTGTAAAGGACCTTTGGTCCGAGTTTTGGCAAGAGATCAAAGGGGGGGTTTATCATTCTGCCCGAGTTTAATTGATCAGCCCCTAGTCCGACTTTGTTAGTGGTCCGAGTTGAGCTCCACCTCTAGTCCGAGTTTATACAAGCAATGGGAGCCCGAGTTTGTGAATGGATCCCCACTTGGTCCGAGTTTATTAACTCTTGGCCGACCTTCTTTGCAAAAGCTTGTGTCCGACTTTAATAATAACCAAGGGGATCCGAGATTCATATGTTACTAATCAAGTCCGACTTTTTAACCCCACACCTTATATTGCCTTAGTTTTAATCCTTGGATGCATGATCCGACTTTTAAACAGGGGAAGCCCCCCCCCCCACATACTTGTCTGAGTTTTAGAAGGGCAAGGCCCTGTCTGTCTGACTGATGTTAGGTGAGATTTAAATTGAATCAATGAGCTACATACTATATAATGACTAACCTGTTAAACTTATTAACGATAATAACAAGTTAAGTATGTTATCAGTGGTAACCGGGTTAACATTTACGCTAGATTAGACTGTGTAATCAAAGACGCGACGCATGAACTATATGAGTATGATTAACTGTTTGTGTGACGTATGATTCTGTATATGTATAATTGTATGACACTGAATGCAGCTGTATGATTCTACATACGTGAACATACTATGTGATATTGTCATGTACACAATAAACACACAAGACACCACTGCTTGAATGCCAACGATTTGCAAACCCTACTTTGATGCAAACACTTACATCGTATCATGTGCAACACATCCTAGGTCGTGTGTTACGGACTTAGAGATTTATAAACCCTAGAAGCAATAACATACCGAGCAAACCAAGGTGAGTTCACACAGCCAAGGCATGGGGTTCCCAGGGTGGAATGGGATTTGATTATTTACTGGTGCATATCTATACTGGAACGTAGTGATGTGATTTGATGAACTATGGTACATACTCTGCTGATTGAACTACGACTAGACTAGTAACACTTATTGAACTGATCTTCGCACACCTGCCAAGGGTTGGCCGCGATATTATGACTGACTTCGCACACCTGCCTTTGGAAGGCCGCGAACTGTAATTTACATATCTTCGCACACCTGCCTGGTAGGCCGCGATACAGATAAACCTAGTCTAGAATACTTGGGATGAACATCCCCTAATATCTTCGCATACCTGCCTGGGAGGCCGCGATGGAAACTAGTACGATACGTGACATAACAAACGAACATACTACTACTCACGCTATACTATTACTGAACTGTTAACTGTGAACTCGCTCAACTAGTTGTTGACTTTCTGCTGCATGCCTTGCAGGACATTAGGTACATATGGAGCTTGCACAGGGAGGAGCAGGTCGTTGTGGTGCATGGATCGTGGATGTTTTGATAAACTTACAACACTTGAACTATCTACATACATTGGATTCTCATTGTTACGCTTCCGCAACTTAAATTATGTTTTGTTGGAATATCAATCGTATTGAATGATTTGTTTACATTTATTATACTTGACATTAATTACATGTTCGATATGATTGGTGGCTTGATCCTGGTCAGTCACGCTCCCAAGCGGTGATACTCCGCAGGTGGATTTTGGGGGTGTGACAGCTTCTGCTTTCCAACTCGTTTACTAATCCTATCGTTAGAGATGAAGGTGCTAATGATGCAACCCTCCGGGATGCTTTGGAGGATCGAATTCGCCTTCGTCTTGCAGATGACAACAACGGTGGGGTTACCAGGCTGTCTGCACATTCGGTGACTCGCTTATTTCCAGCTGTCCGGAGGGGGGTTATTCGATTGTCTACCAGTGACGTCCCCGTGTTGTTCCTCCGGCTACAGTATCTGGAGATGATGGAGGTGCTAACCCTTGGATTGTTGATCCTCGTCCTCTGTCCGAGTATGGTGAAGTTCTTCATACTCCGTTTGCTGTGTTAGATATGCTTTCTTAATTTGCTTGTTTTGTAAGTAGTATTTTTTGAAGAAACATTGTTGTGTTCTTGTGAATGGTTTGTTAAAGTGCTTTTGTTGCACTAATGATATATATATTTTATATATTTTTTTTGATGCATTGTTGTGCATATCTGCCTTGGTAATTTACAAGTTTGTGTTTGGATTACAATATGTTGCATATGCTTAATTACTTTGTTTAGGTAGAGCGAATGAGAATGGTATTGTGCTCATGTGTGAACGTAAGTCTAAAATGCGTGCGAGGTTATGCTTAGACTGTTCATGAGGCGTACAATGTTTACCATATTGATTTCGCGTAAACCAAAATAATTATATGCAATTTGTAACAAACAATGACATGTGTAAAGATAACTATTGCATTAATGAGGCGTAAAGCCAATAATACAAAGTAAAATAGAAAAATACATTGCCTGTATAATTCTGTTTTGCTGAATAGCTTGGCTATATATAACACCTGCGCAGTTGTTGTGCATTCCAGGTGTGGGGAACGGATGTTTCGTCGATTCTTTTTAGGGTGTATGCCCCTTTGCCTAGGACCTCGTTGATGATGTACGGCCCTTCCCACTTTGGTGCTAGCTTGCCTGGTTTTTCCGCATTGGAAGCTTCGTTGTCGCGCAAGACGAAGTCCCCTGGAACGAAAGTACACATGCGTACGTGCACGTTGTAGTACTTTTCAAGTTTTATATCTTGCTTCTGCGATGGCAGCGTTCTCGCGCCTTTCTTCGAGAAGGTCTAAATCCATCCTTCGTTCCTTTTCATTTTTTTTGTTTTTCCATGGCAAGCATACACGGCGATGGAAGGCCAATTTCTGCTGGGATCACCGCCTCCGATCCATACACTAGGCTGAACGGGGTTTCTCCGGTACTGGTTTTTGGCATGGTGCGATGAGCCCATAGTATGCTAGGGAGCTCATCGACCCATCCTCTGCGCGCTGTCCCGAGTCTTGCCTTTATGCCGTCAACTATTTGCTTGTTGACACTTTCAACTTGTCCATTTTCCTGTGGATGCGCCACAGAGGCAAAGTTGTGTTCATTCTTCATTCCCTTGAACCATTTCTGAAGATCTTTCGAGGCGAAGTTGGTGCCGTTGTCGGAAATGATGTGCAATGGTAATCCGAATCTGCAGATAATATGTTCCCTAATAAATTTGCGGATTACCATTGCTGTGGTTGAAGCTAACGCCTTGGCCTCAACCCACTTTGTGAAATAGTCTACTGCCACGATAATGAATTTTACCGCGCCAGGCGCGTCAGGGAATGGACCAACGAGATCGATGCCTCATTATTGGAAGGGCCAGGCAGATGTGACCGGTACGAGTGGATTCTTTGGACGGAGGGTTTTTGGCGCATTGTGCTGACAAGCTGTGCATTTGCGCAATAATTCTACCGCGTCCACATGCATTCCCGGCCAATAGTAGCCTGCGCTCATGATCTTTGCTACTACCATGCGCGGCCCAGCGTGTATCCCACATAAACCTTCGTGGATTTCCCTGACTAAGTATTGCGCATTCGTTTTGTAGACACAACGTAGGAGTGGTCCCATAAATGACTTTCGGTACAGAATTCCGTCTGCCATTTCATAATTTATTGCTTTGTTTTGGATCTTCCTAGCTTCCGCTTTCTCTTCTGGAAGTTTCCCATGCTGAAGGTACATGATGATTGGGGACATCCAGGATGGGTTGCCGACCTCAACGATGTTTACTTGCTTAAGAGGAACAGAAGGATTGGATAATACCTCGATGTGCACCTCTTTTGCTAGATGTCTGAAACTGGTGGCGGCCAATTTGCTCAGTGCATTTGCATGCTTGTTCTCGCTTCTATTTATGTGATTTATTTTGAACGTTTGGAATTGGCTGATAAGCATTCGTGCTTGTTCTAGATATAACGCCATGACTTCGCCCTTTGCATCGTAGTGTCAATTAACTTGCTCGGCCACTAACTTTGAATCGACGTGAGCTTCTAGATTTTTTGCACCCATTTTAAGCGCCAAACGTAGGCCTGCAAGAAACGCTTCATATTCTGCCTCGTTGTTTGTGCTCCGGAAATCTAAGCGTATCGCATATGTAAGCTCGTGGTCGCCTGGGCTAACCAATCGGAGGCCTGCGCCTGCTCCATCGTCAAAAACTGGAACAGGGTTTTGGATCGCTTCACACTCCTGCACTTTGTCTATGGGGACTTCTGTGGCGAAGTCTGCTAGTACTTACCCTTTGATTGCTGGCCGCGGTCTATATAGGATATTGTATCCTCCCAGCTCGATGGCCCACTTAGCCAGTCTCCCCGCGACATCGGGTTTGGATAAAATTTGCCCCAAGTGATAGTTAGTGAGAACTGTAATAACGTGACCTGAGAAGTACCAGCGAAGTCGTCGAGATGCATGCACTAGTGCAAGGACTAGTTTCTCTATCATTGAGTAGCGTGTTTCCGGACCGGTGAGCATCTTGCTAATGTAGTAGATTGGGGTCTGGACGTTCTCTCTTTTTACCATTAACACTGCGCCGACCGCTACCTCTGCTGCGGACAAATACAAGATTAGCGGTTCTTTTTCTCGCGGCACTATTAGTGTTGGCAGCTGAATTAAACACTCCTTCATTAGCTTGAAGGTCGTTTCTGCTTCCGGTGTCAACTGAAAATGGCTTTTCTTGGCACAATTGCGCAGTGTGCTAATGAACGGATAAGACTTTGCAGCATGATTTGCTAAGAAATTGTTCAAGGCTGCTAATCGTCCCGCGAGTCTTTGCATTTCTTTTACTGTTGCAGGTGATGGCATCAGCTGGATGGCTTGCACCTTCTCCGGGTTAACTTTCAAACCGTCTCTTGTTACTATAAAACCCAAAAATTTTCCTTCTTCCATCCCAAAGGAGCACTTTGTTAGGTTAAGCTTCAGGTTGGCACTGCACAAAGAATCGAACGTACGCTGAATGTTTGCGAGCATGGTTTCCTCTTCATGGCTCATGATGACGAGGTCATCCATATATACTTCGACTGTTTTACCAATGTCTTCCCTGAAGACTGTATCCATTAAGCACTGGTAAGTAGCTCCTGGGTTACGGAGACCAAAGGGAATTTTTGTATAACAGAAAATTTCCTTGTCTGTGCGGAAGGCAGTCTTGTCTTCATCCTCCTCTTTCATTTAGACCTGATGATAGCCCTTATAACAGTCAAGAAAGCACTTCTAGTGAAAAGATGCTAGAGAGTCAACTTTTTTGTCTATTTCTGGCAGCAATCCTTTGGGCAGGCCTTATTGAGGTCTTTGAAGTCGACGCACATTCACCAACCGCCGTCGTGTTTTTGGACCATTACTGGGTTAGCGACCCAGGTATGGTATTGTACTTCACGCAAGATTCCGGCGTTGAGTAGCTCTGTTACTTGCTCGTTCATTGCTTCTGCCTTTTCTGCGCTGAGGCTGCGTTGTCCTTGCGCGACAAGTTCGGCTGAGGGACGAATATTCAAGCAATGTTGCGCTATATCTCGCGGAACTCCAGTCATGTCTGCTAGGCACCAGGCAAATATATCTTTATTGTTTGAAAGTAACTCTTTCAATTGTATCCGTACTGCTGGTGAAACAGCGTGCCCCAGTAAAATTGTTTGCTCTGGATATTCTTTGTTAAGGACCCACTTTTCTGGTTCGTTTGACGTTGAAGGTCTAGCAACCTTTGCTGGTGGTTCATCGTCTATGTACATAACTTCCTTGCTGGAATACAGGATTGCTACTCCAGTTTCTGTTGGAAACCCACAGGTAGCATGTGGAATAGAAGTAATCATGCTGAATTCTCTTTGTGATCTTTTTCCTAGCAAGACATCGTGGCGCGATGTTGCTGGCATGACCATGAAATTTACTGTGACTGTGCGCGTATGCTCACTATCTGATAGAGTCACAGGAAATGCAATTTGCCCCAATGGGAACACAGCTTCGTTGCAGAAGCCGGTAAGAGGGAAATCAACTGGCTCTAAACGTGCCTTATCTTCTGGATCTAGCTGTTTGAAACATTGTTCATAGATTATATCCATTGAGCTCCCTGGATCTATGAACATGTAGTCGGTTCTGTAATGACCAAAGATACCGGTGATAATTAGTGGTCGTTCTTCCTGAGGGCCTCCGGGGATGACAGGAAATATAACTTGCTGCTCCCTCCAATGTTGATTATGGCTTCGTTTGTTCGGCCTTCGCGAGGGGCCTCCTTGCACCATATTTATTCGCTTCGATTCTGCTTCCTGACAGTTGGTATTATGACTGCTAGATTGGATGTCCCACTGACAAGGTATCTGTGGGTCCAATACTATAGTGTCGATTTTACTTTTGCTTTCCTCCAGAGTATCAGATCTGATATCTGACAATTCAGATCTGTTGATTTGTGTGAAAATTTGGTTTATAACGATCTAGAATCTGTTGAACCAGTATTCCGGAGTTCTTTCCAAGAGTTGATCGGAACGGTTATGAACTCCTATTTGTGCTATGGAGTCATTTCCTTCTGAATGACCGTTGTTGCTTTCTTCAGTTCCCATGATTCCGTCGATCTGGGCATCTTGAGCTGCAAAACCCTTGAATTCAGATCGAGGACTTTAATGGGTGAAATAATGAATTCTATGCCATATGAAAACAGATAATGAGGGAAAACGAATCGAAACGAGAAAAACAGATGAAACAGAGAAATCGGTGGGCGCCAATGAAGAAACACTAGATAAATGACCGGAATCAAATTATCCAGGGGGTTAGGTTCTGCATAAAAGGGATTGGTTCTCTCTCGTTTGATTCAAAGGGACGGATCTTCTTCTCCGGTGAATGCTGCAAAACAGAACATCGTTAGTCTCGCCACGGGGAGAAGGGAGGTTCTCTCCGTGACCACACTCCGGCGTGAGAATAAGTATGTGTTTATGAAGAAGAAGTATTTGTGAAGTGAGTGTAACTTGAAGTTCATACCTGAATTACTCTCGTATTTATAGCCGGGAGTTTGAGCGGGAAAACCTGTTATTGAAATGTTAACGGAAGATGCTAACTCCGTAAGCGGTTATTTCTTCCCCGTTAATCCTCTTGATCTGACGTGAAAGCACACGGATCGCTATTCAGATTAACGGCCGGGGAGTTACCACGTGGAAAGTGGGCAAGTAGAGGTTTCTCTCCAATTCCATGCCATCCTCGTGATTTCAGGGCGATCTGAGATGATGACACGTGTCCCAGATGGTTATAACCGTCTGGTGGTGCATGATTGGGTCTTCTAGAAGATTATTGGCATAATCTGGTGTGACTCCTTATCGTGTGGTATCAGTTTAGTAAATAATACCCAAGTTTGGGTATTATTTTAAGCAGGAGTATTTGCTGGGATTTTTATCCCTTTGTTATGGAGAATTTGCGCAAGGGCTTATGAATTTCCTTTTAGCGCGCAGGTGTTGTCTGCTGTCTTTCCTCTAAACTCTTTGTGGGACCAGTGCGCGGCCGCGCAAGGTCTAAAGAGGGTTAAAAGACGAGGTTGTGGTATGGTCCCAAGTACTTGATATGAGGTTTTTGGGACCTTACCCCTTCATTTCCTAGGTCTACAATGAAATTAGAGTCACCAGAATCAGAATCATTCTGGTCATCTTCAGAATTATCATGATCATTATTATCAGGATTATCATCTTCAGCATGTTGCTCACCATCTTCTAAAGTATTCTGCTCTTCAACATAATTTGGTCTTGTAACTGTAACCTCTTCCATGTCTACTTTTGGCTCTTCAAAGATATTATTCTTGTCTATGAATGCAGAATCTTCTGAATCAGAAGGATCAGCAGTAGTGATAGCACTTGTTTCATTAATAGCAGTTGTGTCTTTACCAGCTTCTTGATCACTTTGGTGATCAACAACATTGTTTGCACCAATTTCATTAACCTGAGTTACCTGAGTAAGCAGAGTAACTTGACTAAACTAACTTTCAATAACCCAATGACCAGGAGACCCAATAGCTTCTATAATTTCTTGTGTGTTTCTTCTAATACCACTAACTACTGCTTCGTTTTCATTGTTTTCCTCATTCACAACATCACCACTGTCTACTGTCTTTTGACCATGTTCTACATATATTTCAATCACCTTATGGTCCTCAACATACTTAAGCATACCCTCTATATCATCATCATTTCTTAAACCAACTAAACCATTATCAAGATCCTGATAAGGTATCTTATAATACACAAACAGTACATCATTATCATCGTCATAACCTAGGGTCCCTAACATACAATCCACATGATTGTACCTAAATTCGAATAAATCCACCATGTCAAAATAGCTCACCTGACCTTTGGAATAGCTTCTGCCGGGTGGTTTTGTGAACACACCCCTGTGATTGAACTTCATGCTAAACATTCTTGGATGACCCCCTATTTAATAGTCAATAAAATACAAAATTGGGTGACTCTCTTTCGTTTAATAACAATGTCGACAATAATCATGCAATATACTTAATAAAACATGCATTCAAAAATTTACTCAAAATTCATCAAGTTTATAACTTACTGTATTCTGATTCTGGGTCAAAAACATCTCCTGTTAGGCGTTCTCACTAAAGATACATTGTCGTTGTTACGAAACCAGTTGTGGATGATGTTCTTGAATCGCTAATCGAAATGGATTTGAGAAAAGAAGGGGGAAAGCGAAAGGGTTTTTTAGGGGTCAGGGTTGAGAAGGATAAGGTATTGGGGGTTATATATAACAGGTTCATTTGTTGAATTGGAAATGACCAATTTGCCCTGCACGTGGCCTACTTAATAGTTTAAAACAGACGGTGTTAGGGGACTGGACTGAAATTGTTACGAAAGAGAAACCACAATTACTGAAATCGCAATTTTTAAACTAATGGACTGAAATAGTGATCCTTGCCAAACCACAGGGACGAAAACAGTAATTAACTCTTATTTTTATCTGTTATTTTGTATTTTTCTTCGATCCTTGGGGTTAATTTTAGGTCCTCGTTTTATCAAAGAAAAACTCCAGAATTTAGAAGAAAAATTCAGGGGCATCCTAATTTTTTTTTTTAAACTTAGGGGTATCATAATATTTGTTAAAGGATATACAATACATATAATGGAGAAGAAAAGAAGTTGGTGCACTAAATTTGCACTACGCTGACAAAGTTGAGAGGTAACCCGAGCGACCGCTAATTATATACTAGTTCCGCCCCGGTTTCTGCCGTCACTCAATCTATACAAAGTGTTGGGGTTAAACAAGTCAAGCCGCTTCTCGCTAAAAGTTTGAATCGAGCTGGCAACTTGTATCTGAACATAAGCCCATTTATGATGTCCAATTGGCCCATTCATCATTTGGGTTCTTAACTGATCAAACCTTCATCTGATTCCGGCATTCTGCCGCCACGAAGATGCATCGTTCACGCTAATCGATCGTCTCGTCTTCTACATCTGAAGAAGTTTAAACTGTTTACAGTAAGTTATTCCTTCATTACATTCACGGGTTTTGATTATCATCATTCTTATTGAACACCAATTATTCTGATGATTATAACCTAAAAGTTCCGCCTTTGAATATCAAAATCGATTAGCTATTTGTTGTAGATTAGTATTTTACTATTTGTAGAATACTCTGATTGACAGAAAAGTAGAAAAACGTAAAAAATAAAGTTGAGTTAGATTGTGAAAACCTAGGTTTACATTGGATTTGAAACTTATGGAGGAAATGTTAATAATTTGATCAGGGATGTGAAATTTCCGACCGAATACCGGTACCGACCAACATATTTGGTACGGTATTTGATTATGAATTTAGCTCAATTTCGGTATCGGTACCATTTGGTTCGGTACCAGTTCATGACTTTAACCGTACTGTACCATATATACGGTACAGCATTCAGTTTTATATTTAGCTAAATTTCGGTATAGGTATTATGTATTACACTACCAATACCGATCTTATCCCTAGATTTGATCTTAAATTTATGAATTTTTGTTTACAAATATTGATCAGGCTGTTTAATCATGTAAAATTTGTTTGTGTTGCTGTGAGAGTCTTATATGCTTGTTTTTGAGAGGTTTTGGGAAGTGAGTTCTGAGTTTTCAATTTGGTTTATACAACTGTAAGGTAGATCAAGAAAGCTGTGCGAATTAACGATGAATTTTTCGGCATAACCGTGTATTTGGAACCTGCTATGATTATGATTCTGTACTTCTGTATTTACAGGAATATACCCATATACCAAATGATTAATTTAACTCAATTTTTAGGATATTACAGCCACATTATCTGTATCAATGTCGAGGTCTAAAGCAATCATTGGTTTGATTAGACCGATGAGACAACTCATTATATCCAGAGTGTCAATCACGAGCTACGAACAAAACACTATGACACGATATCATCTACATACGCCTGCCAATGTAAATCACTTACACGACCGCTTCAACAAACAAACCACTAGTCACGACGTTGAAACGATGGGAAAGGTCAAAAGTGCGCACGTGTCTAAAAAGGTTAAAATCAGCGATTTCGTAAGTACACTTGTTGATCTTGACGACAGTAAAGAATCAGTATACGGTGCACTTGACGCGTGGGTTGCAGAGGAACAAGAATTCCCGATCGGACGGGTCAAAACCGCGTTAATCACGCTTGAACGAAAACAACAATGGCATAAAGTCGTGCAGGTTATTAAATGGACGCTAAGCAAGGGGCAGGGTGTAACGGTTGGGACATACGGGCAGTTAATACGCGCATTAGATATGGATCACAGAGTCGAAGAAGCAAATAGGTTATGGGTTAAGAAACTTAGTAGAGACGTGCAGTCGATACCTTGGAAGGTGTGTGATATCATCATACTTGTGTATTATAGAAATGGAATGTGGAAAGAGTTGGTGAAGCTTTTCAAAGAGCTTGAATCGCATGGTCGTAAGCCTCCGGATCGAGCTATTGTACGAAAGGTAGCGGAATCATATGAGGCGTTAGGTTTAGTTGAAGAGAAGGATCGCGTTATGGAGAAATACGCGAGTTTATTCAAGACACGAGGCAGGTATGGAAGGAATCCTGGTAAAGAAGTAGCGAAATCAAAGATTTCGCAGTAAATGAGTTACAAGGGTGTTATTAAAGATTCATAGTGAGGATCATGAATTGTACATCATCCCTTTTGCTCATGTTAACATAGGTAACTTGTCATCCAAGAAACACAATTCTCTACCAGAAAATGTTTTGAGTGAAAATCTTTTGGTATGGTTTTGACCTTGGTTTTAAGGGTTTGGTTTAGAAGAATATGAAGGTGTGACATTTTGTAGTTTTAAATTGTGTTAGTTTTTTTGTTAGATTTGGTTTCTTTCATAAAGTAATGAGTTTTTCAAATGAATTGTGTTCATCATGTGTACGTCAGGTGATCCGCAGTTTCTTCGTGTGAACCGCATAACCTGCGTAATACTGAACCGTGATATATTCAACGCCTATGGAGCCCAACGAGCATTAGTAGCCTATCTTGTTCGGCGCGCCAACCGAAAATGTTTATCTTCTTTGGAACCCAATTAACCCACTAGAACAGGTAATAGGAAACCGCCGAGACCGATGGAAGACTTCTGCACGAGGCAATTGTGTAGAGCTTAGAGGTGTAATAGGTTCGGCTCAGCCGCTGTTGACGAGAATTTTAATCCGAACCACTAGACAAAACTAAACCAGTCGGGTTGGTTGGAGCCGACTGATTTTCACAGTTTTACTTTTTGACAAATTTGCTATTGGTGGGATTTACTGAGTATGATGATGATGTTTTCAGACATTTTTTTATAAAAAACATCATTTTGTATTTGTATTAAAAAATGATAAAGAATATATACACACATGTGGCTTTATTTCTCTAAAATGTACAAAAATAAGATAATTAATGTTTAAACAGCCGATTCGGTATGCACGGCCAGTTCCAAGTTTTCATTCGAAAACAACCATCGACCGGACCTTTTTATATTTCAACCAATCAAACCAGCTAACTTTCTTTGGTTTTAAACGTTTCAATTGGTTTCGACACTTTATGAACACCTTTGGTTAACGCACTACAAAAATATACCCCACTTGCGCATCCATCATTTCTGATCAGAAAAAGATGACTAAATAATAAAAGGGTGTTTCCACAGAGCATTAACACACTATAAGAGAACAGAAATTTCAGCTTTACCCTTTCCAAAGATTATATATCTTTTTAGTAGTCAATCAACAAAATATGTACACCCACCATTCATATCCCCAAAATGAATGAGGGTAAATTTGGCAGTTAGCTTGAACTACTAATATACCTAATTACATATAGTTGATTGGTTGTAAGTAGTATTTTGTGGTATTGAAGATGACTGAAACCTTTTTCTTTTCTTTTTTTTTTTTTTTTTTGTTGCTGGTGTTGCTATACAGCTGCTGGATCTTTCTAAATCTTCAACTATCTGCACCAAAAAAAAGTACACTTAGTTTTGTATAAAAATCAAGAAACATGATTTAAATAAAAAAAAAATCAAATCAAAATCATTCTGCTGTATATTTGTGTGTGCGTGCGCGCTTTTAATAAAAAAATCAAATCAAATCATTCTGCTGCATATCAGTTTTTATGTTTATCACTGAAGGCCGAGAAAACCAACTTAGGATAATCAACTCCAAAAATATAATCATCTACGGTAAAATTATTGATTTATATATTCTTTCAAAGAAAACTAGTTATTCCTGTTTCATAACCTTCCCTGCTATCACATAAAAATATGCATTAATAAGTTTCTAATTTTCTATGTATCTGTCAAGATATTAAATTTCAAAACACACATCCAAACACAGCCTCTATGTATGTTGTTTTACCTTGCCATTTGTAACTAACATGATCTGAGAGAAGCCATGTTAAGGAAAGTCTGGTTTACGTTGGCAGAACCACCAACATCCGGCATAGTATCTGAGAAGATAGACTGGCGTTCCATGGCGGCAATTTTTGTTGGTGAAGCAAATAAGTTATCGGGAAGGATGTGCTCAACGCTTCTATTCACATAAAATACATGTTAAACCACATAAGTAAAAAAATGAAGCTTAAATAATTTACCATTGATTCAAAACCTTTCATGGATATAACTTCCATTGCCGCTGCTATTGCGGATGTTGATCTCCTTAATATTTACTTCTTTTGAATCAGAGCTCTCTGTAAGAAGCTCTTGGGTGTCACTGGCGTAAATTTCTTCTGTTCCAATATCAAATTTCATTTATCAATAATGGTCTATTGAGTTGGGGATGACGATTCCCGCTCATTTACTTACGAACTAGATCTTAAAAAGCTTGAGACTCTCTAGGGAGTTTTTTAACATATTTGACACACTAATATCTAAGTTTTGTGAGAACCGTATTATTATTAAAATAAGATAAGTTCCTGTTTTGACCCGTTACCCAACCTACCCAATACACCAGATATTATATTGCTCAAAGACAGCCCCATTGTAATTAGTAACTAAATAACGAGAAAGAGTTAAATGCCATTTTAGTACATGTGGTTTAGGTCATTTTGCCAGTTTAGTCCAAAGGTTTCATTTTTCACCTGTGGGTCCAAAAAGGTTTCACCGTTGCCATTTTAGTTCACCGGGTTAACTTCATCCATTTTTTCTGTTAACGAGAAGGGCAATTCGGTCATTTTATACGTATAAAATGACCGAATTGCCCTTCTCGTTAACAGAAAAAATGGATGAAGTTAACCCAATGAACTAAAATGGCAACGGTGAAACCTTTTTGGACCCACATGCAAAAAATAAAACCTTTGGACTAAACTGGCAAAATGGCCCAAACCACAGGGACTAAAATGGCATTTAACTCAACGAGAAAAGTGAAACCATAACGTGAAATACAAGAATGTAATTTACCTCCACAAGCATTTAAACTGTTGACATGCACAAGACTCGGGTTCATTTGAGATTGAGATAAGCTACGTTGAAGCTGATGCTCCGTTGTTAACCGCATGTTCATCAACTTTCTTTCCTGAATATCAATTGTTTGTTGGCATTCATCCTGACCCGCTAGATTTCTTCTCAACCTCGCATCATGATTAAACATTCTCGCACCTGTTTAGTAATAGATTATAAACGATTAAACGCTACAAACATAACAAGAGGAAACGAAAGGATCAAGGATGGATACATCAGTCCGCTCACCAAAAGGTATATGATCAAATGGCTCTGCAGATTCAAAAGCAGAAAAATCCCCCCTCGCGATTTGACGCTGATGCTTCCTACAAACACAATTTATTTATAAAAGTAAATAAAAATTAATAAAAAATTAGAGAGCAGTATAGACTTTTATAAAGCATGTAGTACTTGAATGGGATCGTTCCCTTCTCTTTGTACGGCTTAACAAGAACGTGCGAATCACAAACGAAATGCGGGTTCCCCTTGGCCAAAACTGATTTCACTGTTTCTGCGAGAACAAATGAAACAAACCCGAACATTCGCTTCTGTTGATACGGAATTCTCACATCTTGAACTGGTCCAAAAGTACTTTAAGAACAAAAGGAAAAAATGAATTATTTGATTTATCAATTATAAACAAAATGGGATATGAATGACTAGTTAACTGCTTAAGTACATGCACATAATCAGATAACGTACCTGAAGTAATTTGATACGTCTTCATCCTTAAAGGTACTATCAGCTGAAAATGTTAAGTAAATCTGTCGGGAACTTGAACATGAATTCCATAACCCCATTGCTGCAAGATCATGCCTATCGGGTCGGAATCGACCAAACTTAAGAGAGTTTTCCTTCATCATCAGTGATGCTGCTTCTGGTGGTGATCTATATGCATCATAGTCCCAACATTAGACGCAAGAAATCAATTCTAATTCTTGATTTATAAAATCTAAATTATCACTATAGTAGTATAGCATGTTAGAAATTTGCTTAGTCTTAACGAATAAAAAGGAGTAACTAAACACAATAACAACCAAGTTTTTTTGTTCCTCTAAAGTCACTCAACATACTTGGGTGTTCCATTCTTGTGAAATTTTTTTATAAATGTTCGATTTTTTTTAAATTGAGGCAAATGAAACATATATAAATCTTGGTAATTATTTAGTGATGATTTTATCTCAAGTTGGCTTGATTTAAACATGTTCCAATCTTGTGAAATTCTTATATAAATGTTAACTTTTTTATGTTCCAATCTGGTGAAATTCTTATATAAATGTTAGCTTTTTTCTTAAAAAAAAGTTGGGTCACATGTAACATATATAAATCTTGGTTACTACATAGTTATTATTTTTCCCAAATTCACTTAATTTAAACAATTATCAAACTTGGTTATCACTTAGTGAATTTTTTTATTCACTGTTAACTCCTACTTCAAATAATAACCAAGATTCACCAAAATAAACACCAAATAATAACCAAGATTCACATATATTTAACAGGTTCATAAGATTCCAACATATTTAGAGAAACAAAAAAAAAGAGTAACTTTAGTGAAACCTTAAAAAAAACTTGTTAATGAAGTATTTCCAATATAAAAAACAACAAAAAACTAAAGTATACCTAGGAATCTCATTAAAAAAATTGATGCATTTGTTGAAACAAAAAGGATAATATCCTCCTGCAGCCATGGCAACAACCCTCTGCTCCTGCTCCTGCATTGCTTTAATTCTCAAAAAATCATCAAACCCACACACATTTACTCCTGTAGAATCCTCAAAATCTGCAGTATGTGAACATAAACCCAAACACATTTCACCATGAAAAGATTCACAAAAGTTCCTATTTTTGCAAAACCCTCGAGCAAAACACATGCAAGGCCTACACCATTTAACATCGTCATTATAACCCATGTTCGGGATTACGATTTGCGGGGTTGTTTGGTGATAAAAATGTGAAGAAAACGAGGGTGCAGACGAAGTGTTCGACGAAATGTCTAAGAAAGATTTGGCTTGTTTAATGACTGAAAGAAGAAAGTTTTCGGGGCCGAAAGCTAGTCGGATTATTTCGTGTTCGCTTGGGTGTTGTATGAGTAGGTAACCCATGATTTTTGAAGCGTCTTGTGGGTCTATTGTCTTGATTCTTGACATCACCATTTTAGTTGCTTCGATGGTGTCCATGTCACTGAAAAGCGTTTGATTTTGGAGAGAAAGCAAACGTGGGGAAGAAAGACAGAAGAAACCTTTCGATAACCCTTTTTTTTGTTTTATATCCTAGTGGCATTAGGGGTGTTAACCATCTGAACCAAGCGGATCTTTGCTTGTGCTTGGCTCGTTTATAATCGAGCGAAATCCGAACGAGCATATTCGAGCGTGTAATTTTCCGAGCGAGATGCGAGCGACGAGTAATTTGGAAAACCATAGATTTAGCGTGTTTCCTTCGATGCCTCCGCTATCGGATCACGACTAAGATCCAACTGTCCGGGGATAACAATAAGATTGAGGTCGAATTGGCCGAGGATGAGACTCTGGTTAAGGCAGGTGAGGCGATAAATATACAACAATGAACAATTGTCGCATTGTGGCGTATGGTGAGATTGAGAGACGATTGACGACTAACGATTGATAAGAGAAAGATGTCAAATATTGTCGCTTCACGACTTAGAGTTTTAGTTTTAAATTTGGTGTTAAATCTTTTATTGGTTTGATTAGACTAGTATGAATAAATATAAATGTATATTTGAGTATAGTGTTCCAAATCTAATAGAGCGGTATGTATAAAATATGAATATACATGTAATTTGTGTGTATATATAATTATATATGTAATAATCTAATAAAAATTAATTCGAGCCGAACCGAGCCGAGCGGACCTTTGCTCATGCTTGGCTCATTTGCAAACCGAACCAAACCGAGCGAGCATATTCCGAGCGTTTTCCGAGCGAGCGATAAGCGACGAGCGATTTGAACAGCCATAAGTGGCATCTTGGTGGTGAAAAAAGCCTTTGGAACCAGTAGGTCATAGGTTCGATTCTCACAAGGGGTTTTTCCATATTTATTGGGTTTTCTCCTGAATTAGTGTATAGGCATCCTGCCTAGTGGAGATGGATATGATCGGGTGGTTCTACTGGTGGAACGATGATACTCCAGCGATTCGTCAGTGATCCAAATTTGTCGTTAAAAAAATATAACTTTTTTTTCTTTTTTTTAACGCCGACTTTCTTATATTAGGTTATGACACTACCCAAACTAGACAGGCTCGTTGCCCCGCTCCAGCCAGACTATTTTGTCTTAACCAGACCCACGTTGGCTTCAGAGTTTGGCTTGGTCGTTCCCTCGAGAAACCATAACGCCGTGACACACCCACTTTTTCACATTCAAAAAGATAATGGTGACATACAAAATTTTAAGAAAAATTGGGCATGACCCGTTCGTACTATAAACAATTTCCCTGCTTTTAACAACATCATCCAACTAAACTTCTACGACACTTTTTCAAAAGAGATAAAAGTTGTGACCATATAAAGCTTAACACAAGGGTTATGTCCGAACTACCCAAAAGGTTTAAAAATCCAAACGACTTACGAACATCCTAAAACATAAGATTATCATTTACATTACAAAAATGATTGTGACCCGTTACAAAAGATAGCTTGAACCGGAAGCGCAAAGGGACGATTTAGTGTGTGTTCGATCCGAGCTCTCCGTCGTCATATATGGATTTACCTAGCATGCATAACACCAAACATTCATTAGTTCAATTCACTAAAAAAACAAATTTAGGCTTTTATTTCCTATCATAGTTTACCCGTTAACCAATTCCATCACTTGTTAACATTAATGTCGTAATAATCCTTTCCTTGCAAGCGCATAATTTCTTTATATCCATTTATTCTTACATATCGAAAACATTCAATGCATAGACCTTTCAACCCATCAAAAATGGGTTGATTCTTACCATACATTACTAACTCACTTTTCTCATTTGACCCGTTATCGACGAGTCCATACTTTAACCAATTTGACATCATACGAATCAACATTTCTGACCCATTTAAAACGGATCATTACACATCCGTCACTACATCATTTCTTAGACATTTCTCAAGATTCTACATGTCACACCCTGACTTTTGCGGAAGCGTGTACGTGTGACTTGATCAGTTTCATTGCATTCAATTATAATAAACAACTATATGATCAAAATGATGTTCATCCAATCATAAGTTTTTAAAATATTACAAACATAAGTTGTTAAGTTTTAACCAACATAACTTCGAGTTACATTACGAACCACCAAAAAGTAAAGAGTTCCATGAATGGACTCTTAACAAAAGACTAGTAAACCAAGGCTTTGTTTCATATATCTTATCCAGGATAAGATATACAAATCAAATCCTTCAAAAGTGGATGACATCTATTCTTGTAATTCACTTCGTGTAAACATTTCCAACGCCGCAAGATCCATTTAGTTTCCTGAAATACATGTAATTTGAAAACATCAACAAAAGTTGAGCGAGTTCATGTGTTTTTGTATGAGTTCCAAATAATCTTGTAAACATCTGAGAAATTCTTTTGATAACCGGTATGTAAAGCGTCTATGAACAGATCAATTAATGTTTTGCAAGGACATTAATATGTGTGCAATGGCGTAGGAAGGCTCAAACCTAGCAGATTTTGTACCGATCCACCCGGCTGGAACGACATAGTTACTACATGTGGCCACTACTGGACCCATAAGTGGGGCTCGCTACACCCGATAGATCTACCACTCCTGCCCCTCGGTCTTTAAGCAAAGATTAATGTGCGCCTACCCATCCACATGATCTAACGGTTCATTCCTTAGCTAAACCATACCATTGAAACATGTATTTCACCCCCGAGAGTTATAAATTCGAAAACAGTTAAAAGAAAAGGGGGACATGAACTCACAAGTTTGCGTCCGTAATCTCGTATACTCAAAGTAGATATCCTCAAGCCGTACTACTACCTACACACGTGCTAAGTTTTATTAGACACTTAGGTCGTGTGACGACTCTTAGCCTTAGTTATTTATTGAGACTTATTTTGGAATGCTGGTATACCTTGAGTTACACACTTGGTGTATGTTGTATATATAATTATATAATTCCAAATTATATAAATATTAGTTAAAATAAGGATATTTTAACTCATGTTATTTCCACACAATTATTTGGAATATTGTTAAAAATAATATATTTTTAACTTGTTTTGTCTTATGGTTCTCACATATAAATTTTCAAGTATAGGTATACTTGTATGTTTTTTTGTATTCTCATTTTCGTGTATAATACTTGTATATGCGTATTTTACCAAGTGTTGGTAGTGTGTATGTCGGTATATATTTATACGTATAGAAATACGTATTTCCTTATATTTATTAAGTATTTTATACTTAACTTATGTATATTTTTCCGGAATATTATTTTTGTACAATTAAAATTCACCAACTTTATATTCTTAAAATATATATATATATATATATATATATATATATATATATATATATATTAAGAGAATTTTATAGAAAAATATCTACAAACTTTATTTGGTAAAACTATGTATACTTCCACATATGTCTTAAAAATAATATATTTTTAAGATTAAAGTTAGAAAAATATATATTTTTAATTTTCTCCAAAATAATATATTTTTGAGTTGTTTATGAAAATATGTTTTCTTTCATTCCAAAAATAATATATTTTCAATGTGTGACAAAATATGGCATATTTTATAATAGTTGTAAAAATCCATACTTTGCCGTTTCTTCGGTTTCAGAAATATCGTTTATCACATTTGTCAAGATACGAATTTATTTCCTGAATATATATATATATATATATATATATATATATATATATATATATAGTCCAAAGTGTCCATTGTCCGAATTGTCCAATATTTGGGTATAAGTTATATATTTATTCTCTTGTGATTTTGTAATTCTTTAAATTACAATTTTTAGTATTTTGGTGTGATATATATTATTTTCAAGTTTCTAATTTTTAGTATAACTAATACAAACAATATACATGTAGCACATAATTTTGTGACTTCTAAATATATATTTCCTAAATATATACTTAGTCATTTTTAATTATTGAAAATCAACCTCCTATACTTGTAATTTTTATAACAAAAATTATAGCAACTTTTATATTCAAAACCAAGATAAAAAATTACTTGTAAACACTTGTTTAAAAATATTTTTCTAAGTGTTGAATTTTTATAAAAAAAAATTAGCCATAGTTTCCCTTGAAAATGGAGGTTTCCATGCTTATTAGCATATCATTTCTTTTCAAAAATTCATCATCAATCATCAACAATTATCATACACTTACCATGAGCCATAAATATACACTTTTACAAGATGGTGTGAACTTGAAGTTTTATAGAATCTTGTAGTATTTTAACATGATGTTTAACATGTTTAACTAACAGTAAAACCATGGTTTTTTACTTCATAAAACTTATTCTTACAAATTTTCCATCTTTACAACTTATGACACACTTTTACAAAAATTCATCTTCGTGGATTTTTCTTGTTTCCCATACTTTACTAGTTCCATTTTAACCCCTAAAACATGGTTATTTTCTTTCAAAACCAAATCATGTTAAATCTTGATGTAAACTTTATTTTCTTGAAACTTTTATTTTTGGAATCTTATATTTTTAAGACTTTCAACTTGTAGGACTCATCATCCTACACAAAATCATGTTCATCTTCAAGTTCACACTTAACATAGAGGATGATCAACTTAGATCTTTCAAGATTCATCCGCATTCTTGCTAGATCATGTTTTAAATCAACATCTAGCAAGCTTTTATGTGGTGATCTACACCATACATGCAAGAAATCATCAAACAAGTTCATCACACACATTAAAAAACTTAGATCTTCATGATTTTAAGCTTTATGTTTATGTTCATCTTCTTGTTTTGGTGTGACCTTTAGATTATCTTGTTACTATACACTTTAACTACTAAAATCAAGTGTAAAAACAAGATCAAGAGGGCTTACTACTAGCACAAGGGCTAGGGAAGATCAAGATGCAAGATGAAGAAGAGAATAGGTGGTTAATAGCTCCTCATGATGGTCCTTTAAGTCTCCTTGCTTGCAACATTCCTAAGTATGCTTGATACATGATGTATTGCAAAATACATCCTTTATTCGTGTATAGTTTGTATAATTTCTCGTTATTTCTAGTTTAGTTTATGTTAGAATGTGCGTACTATTGATGAATTCGAGTTTGCAGGTCTTGATACTAAATGTTGCTGAAAATTGAGTGGAAACGAGCCAAAATGTTGAAACACAAAGTCCCGGTACAAGTTTAAAAGAGTTAGAAAATATTTTGAAGTTTTTGAGATGTTTAAGCTGGAAAAATTAAGCAATATTTTGTGGAAAAAAGAGCCATGGCATCGCGCCACAGCTATACCTCTCCACCGTCGCGCCCCGCTACCAAGAAACAAATGATTTCCGGATTATCGTACCGTCGCGTGACGCGACTGCAAGTAAGGACAGATTAAGCGAGTTTTATAGGGTAACAACTAGGGTTTGGTATAAATTTCCAAGAAACTCAACATTAACAAAAAAATTACGAATTGAAGCAATCTTGGGCGACTTTGAGAGCACGTTTTGAACAATTTCGGAGATTTTAAAGCTTACGAATCAGTGGTACGAGTTCGGGACGAAGGATCGAAGACTATACGGGTTTTCTAGTTCTTTGTTTTTGGTTTTTCTCACGAAACTTGTTATCATGAATTCTTTGTTGAACATCTTTGATTTGTTTTCGTTATTTGACATGCTTGGCTAAACATTTAAGCCACCTAGACCTGATGAATGGATTGATATGAAGTTTTACCCTCTTTGTTAATTGCATGATTTCTATGGATTAATTGTGTTAGTAAAAAGTTTGTTTTATTGACTTGATGCACATGCGTACTTTAATTTGGTTTATTATTACCAATTGCTTCGTATGATTCTTAGTGACGGTCTTTATCACAGCATAGAGTCATGCTAGGGTTTAGATTTTGGTGAGTGTCTATATCACGTAATAAATCTTAACTCTTTAGGGTAGAATTTGCCAATAACCCCTAGAAGTAATTGTTAGTAATTTTCTAGGTTGTAGTGTTCTGCTAGTCCTTATAGCTGGATGTGCGGGGCTATTGATAGGTCTTACCCGTCGAATTGCTTTAGACAGTCCTTGGAAAAGGTCGTGCCTTAGTTGCCCCGTAGATTTATTAGTCTATCAAGTCAAGTTAAATAATCTAAACTACCCTAGATCTATAATTGGAAAAGAGTAGGTCAACATTAGGGTACTTACACAATAATTAAACAACTGGAAAGACGTCTAATAACCGGTAGGGGTAACGGCCTAGGTAGCGCCATAAGTTTCACCTCGAGAAGGGTTGAGGGGCTTAGTTGGTGCCTTGATAGGTTTAGTACCATAAGATCCCGTTTCCATAAATCTTGCATTTAACTTAATCGGTAATTCCTTAAAATCAATCCAGGATTCTAGTCTTGGTGGTCTCGTTATTCATATAAGAAAAGCCTTTTGTCTTCTTTCATATTTAGTCTAGTTCTTAGTTTGATATTTAGTTTAAATAGATTTCCGTATATTTTCCGTAACCCCCCCCCCCCAAAACAATTAACCATTTTAAGTCGTGTCTGTCAGTGTCTATTAGAGTCTAGTTTGCGTGATACATAGAGTCTCGTGGTTCGATATCCGGACTTCCTAGGGTTATACTACAATGATCGGTACACTTGCCGATTGTGTGGTTTTAGGCCGAGTCTAGAATTAAAGTTTTTTAGTGTCTAGCATAGAGAGTCTTATTTAGTTAATTTTTATAGTCTGCTTAGCACACATCAAGTTTTTGGCACCGTTGCCGGGGACTCTTGGCAATCGCGTTCATTAGCTTTGATAGACTTAAATTGACATATACGTGTTACATGTTTCGTTTGTTTTGAGTCTTTTATTTTTGTTTGAGTCTTAGTGACTAGTATTTGCTTTTTCTAACATTCAGGTTTTTGCTTGTAGTGGATGCCACATCTGCGCTCGCACGGACCGCCACCGAAGCCGCCAGTCACCGAGTCATCATCATCTCGATTGGGTCAAGGCCCACAGGTTAGTATTTCATCCACGTCTCAGTTTCCCAATTTCGGTTCCACTCCATTGCCCACCCCACCCCATTCACCCAAAACATCACCTAAGGTTTCCCCACCCGATAGCCCCACCTTTAGCACCTCTAGTGCCCAAGAAAACATTGACCTAGAACATATGGCCAACGCAAGACAAACCGTTCACAAACAAGCCACCCAAGGCTTCACTGGTCTTGCTTGGGAGCGATTCCAAAACTTAGTCGCTCGTTGCTCCCAGCATGGTCTTTCCGATTGGGCTCTTTGTGAAAAATTCTATAACGGTCTCACCCAAGAGACTCGTGATAGATTTGACACTAATGCGGGGAGTCACATGATGGGTATTTTCACTGTAGTCGAGTGTTTAGAGCGTTTCGAGGCATTTGCTCAATCTCAATCTCAATCTCAATCGCGATCCGATCAGCGGTATCAAAGTGGTAATTCAAACACCACTACTAGTGCACCCGCCCGTGGGGTGAACCATGTCACCATGGACCCTAGTTTGGCCAAGGTAGATAAGTGTGAGTTTTGCCGAGGGGGTCACGATACTAATGCGTGTCCATTGCTAGTTGGTGAGGAGCAAGTTGATTTTGTGGGAGGGGGTCAAGGTAGAGGTCAACCTAGTAGGTTTGGTAATTTTAATTCAGGTTGGAGAAATAATAATAATAATAATAACTTTGCTAATAATAATAATTTTCGCTCAAATGGACCCCCTGGTTTTCAATTAGCTCAAAATCCAAATAGGGGTCAAGGTTCACTTTTTGGTGGGGGTTCAAATGGGCAGTTCAACAAGGGGTTCAATGGGCAGGTCAAAGATGGGGGGTCAAATAATCAGGTTCAACCAGGTCAAGGTCCAAGTTATGATCTAGGGGGTAGTTTAGAGAGAATGGAGGCTATCATGAGCCAACTAGTTGTTAGGGACCAAACCACCCAAAAGACACTTAGTGAACATGACCTTATGCTTAAGAACCATCACGCCTCTTTCCAAGACCTCCAAAGGGCCGTAGGTGATATGTCTAGGAAGCTAGAAGAGAGATTATCCAGTCAGTTTGTGGGTAACACCCTACCAAACCCTAATGCCCATGCTAAAGCCATTACCACTCGTAGTGGTAAAACCGTAGGAAACCCTAGAGTTGAAGAGAGAGTAGTTGATGAGGATGGGGATATTGTAGACGAGGAGATAGAGATGGAGGCTCCCCGCAAAGTGCAAATGAGGCTAAGCCCAGCAAGTACCACACAGCCCGGTGAGCCTCAAGTTGAGAAGAAGGTAGAGAAAACACCTGTAGATGTTAGACCTTCACCTCTAGTAGACCATTCGCGTGTCCCGTTTCCTACCCGTCTTAGGAACCAACAATACTCAACGGAATACGGGCAATTTTTAGATATCTTCAAGCAATTGAAGATTAATCTTCCTTTTATTGAGGCACTCCAGTCCATGCCTAAGTATGCGAAATTTCTAAAGGACCTTCTTAGGAATAAAGAGAAGTTAGGGGAGTTGTCTAATGTCCCGTTGAATGGAGGGTGTTCGGCTATTGTCTTAAATAAGCTTCCCGAATAGCTTACCGATCCCGGTATTTTCACTATTCCTTGTCTATTCGGTAGTAATACCAACACTAGAGCTTTAGCCGACTTAGGTGCTAGCATCAATTTGATGCCCTTTTCTCTTTATGAGAAGCTAGACCTAGGAGAGCTTTCACCTACCCGAATGACGTTGTCCTTAGCTGATCGGTCCATTAAATACCATAGGGGCATAGTTGAGAATTTGCTAGTTAAGGTAGACAAGTTTGTGTTTCCCGCCGATTTCGTCATTCTCGATATGGAAGCGGATGAGAGAGTTCCCATTATCCTTGGTTGTCCATTCTTACGTACTGCCAAAGCACTCATAGACGTCCATGATGGTAAGATCACCCTTAGGGTCGGTGAGGAGAGAGTCACCTTCAAGATAGAGCGTTCCATGAACCACCCGAGTGGTTCCAATGACTATAGTGGTCCTTGCCATTCCGTCTATTTCTTGAACTCTTTTATCTCATGTGTCGATCATTGTTTAGAGTATATTAGTGGTGCGGACCTAGTGGTGGGAGAGAAGGTAGAAGAGGAGTTGATGAGGGTAGATGAAGTTGAAGAGGAGGGGATTCCTTTAATTCCCGAAATGTTAGCCGTTAGTGAGGACACCACCCAACCCCCACCCTTAGAGCTTAAGGTACTTCCATCGCATTTAGAGTATGCTTTCTTAGGGGAGGGTTCCGAGCTACCCGTCATTATCTCGTCGAAGTTGGAAAAGGAAGAGAAGTTGAGGTTATTGGAGGTGTTGAGGGCAAATAAAGAGGCCATTGCATGGAGGTTGTCCAACATCAAAGGCATAAGCCCTTTATATTGCACCCACCAGATACTCATGGAGGATGATTATAAACCGGTGGTGCAACCCCAAAGGCTCAACCCTAACATGCAAGATGTTGTGAAGAAGGAGGTTCTTAAACTCCTAGATGCCGGGATGATATATCCCATTTCCGATTCTCCTTGGGTTAGTCCCACTCAGGTTGTCCCTAAGAAGGGAGGGATGACCGTTGTCATGAATTCGAAGAATGAGCTTATCCCTTCACATACGGTCACAGGGTGGCGCGTGTGCATCAACTACCGAAAGTTGAATGATGCCACCCGAAATGACCACTTCCCATTGCCCTTCATCGATCAAATGTTGGAGTGTCTCGCCGATCAATAATTCTATTGTTTTCTCGACGGCTTTTCTGGGTACTTCTAGATCCCCATCGCATCGGAGGATCAGGATAAGACCACTTTTACATGCCCCTATGGCACCTATGCGTACCGACACATGCCATTTGGGTTGTGCAATGCTCCAGCTACTTTTCAGCGGTGCATGGTTGCCATATTTCAGGACATGAAAGAGAGTTCCATGGAGGTTTTCATGGATGATTTTTCGGTGTATGGCAACTCATTTGATGAGTGTTTGAAGAATCTCGACAAAATGTTGAAGTAGTGTGTCGAGACAAAACTTATGTTGAATTGGGAGAAGTGTCACTTCATGGTGATGGAAAGTATCGTGTTAGGACATAAGATCTCTAGGGAGGGTATTGAGGTAGATCGTGCGAAAATATATACCATTAGTAGGTTACCTCCACCCATGAGTGTTAAGTCGATTAGGAGTTTTCTAGGGCATGCGGGTTTCTATAGACGCTTTATTAGGGATTTTTCAAAAGTCACTCGCCCCATGACCCGTTTGCTAGAGAAAGATGTTCCATTCTTCTTTGACGAAGAATGTCTTAAATCCTTCAACTTTTTGAAGGAGCAGCTTGTGAGTGCGCCTATTCTTATCTCGCCCGATTGGATCTTGCCGTTTGAGCTCATGTGCGATGCAAGTGACTATGTCGTTGGAGCGGTATTAGGACAAAGAAAGGATAAGCACTTCCACCCTATATACTACGCGAGCAAAATGCTAAATGATGCTCAAGAGAACTACACCACCACGGAGAAAGAACTCTTAGCCGTAGTATTTGCTTTCGACAAATTCCGCTCGTACCTTGTTCTATCCAAGACTATAGTCTTCACCGACCACTCCGCGTTGCGCTTTCTTTTCCAAAAGAAAGATGCTAAACCCCGACTCATTCGGTGGATTCTATTACTTAGCGAGTTCGATAATGAGATTAGGGACAAGAGAGGGGCCGAGAATGTAGCAGCCGATCATCTATCGCGTCTAGAGGACCCCAAGAGAGAAGAGATTTGTGAGGAGGAGATAGAAGATACGTTCCCTCACGAGTCTATAGAGTTTGTTGAGGCTGAGAAAGAAGGATTGCCATGGTTTTGTGACTTAGCGAATTATCTTTCTAGTGGCAATATTGTGAGGGGGATGACCACACAACAACGTAGGAAATTCCTTAGTGAATTGAGAAAGTATGTGTGGGATGATCCTTTTCTCTTTAGGATAGGATGAGACAGGGTTTTAAGACGCTGTGTGTCGAGAGAGGAAGGTTGGAACATCATCAAACATGTGCATGAAGGCCTTACGAGAGGACATCATGGTGCATATGCCACCGCTCAAAAGGTCTTTGATTGCAGTTTTTATTGGCCTACCGTACTTCGAGATGCCGTTGAGTTACTTGAAGACATGTGATGCGTGTCAACGAACTAGCAATATTTCCGCCAAAGATGAGATGCCTCAAAACCCAATCTAAGTGTTGGAGGTTTTTGACGTTTGGGGCATCGATTTCATGGGACCCTTTCCCAACTCCAAAGGAAACCGTTATATACTCGTGGAGATTGACTACGTGTCCAAGTGGGTAGAGGCTCAAGCTCTTCCTACAAACGAAGCCCGAGTAGTTTTGAAATTCCTTGAAAAGCTCTTTTCCCGATTTGGTACCCCAAAAGCCTTAATTAGTGACCGTGGTACTCACTTTTGCAATGCATTGATGGAAAAATTGCTTGCACGCTACGGAGTCACTCATTGTTTGTCTACCGCATATCATCAACAGACAAGTGGTCAAGTGGAGAATGCGAATCGCGGTATCAAACGAATCTTAAAGAAAACGGTCGGTAAGAATAGGAAGGATTGGTCCAACAAGCTAGACGATGCATTGTGGGCGTTTAAAACCGCCTACAAGACACCCTTAGGAACCACACCATTCATGATCGTCTATGGTAAAGCTTGTTACCTTCCCGTAGAGCTAGAGCATAGAGCGCTTTGGGCACTGAAAACCGCTAATCTTGACATGACCGAAGCCGTTAGGAAGCGTTTCTTTCAAATCCATGAGCTAGAGGAGCTTAGGGATGCGACTTATGCTTGATCGTTGGGAATCAAGGAGAAAACGAAGGTTCTACATGATAGAAAGTTGAGAAAAGTGAAGGAGTTTAGCAAGGGGATAAAGTGCTTCTTTACAACTCAAGGTTGAAGTTATTTGCGGGAAAATTGAAATCGAAGTGGTCAGGACCTTATATGGTTCATTACATGTTTCCGTATGGAGCGGTGGAGATCATGGATGAGACGGATGGCTGTAGTTGGAAGGTGAACGACCATCGTTTGAATCATTACATTGGAGGAGCGATAAACAAGGACGAGGTGGAGGAAACTCCTCTCGAAATTCCATCTAAAGCCGCCAATTAGTGTTTTGGGATGAAGTCCCAAGTGTAGAGTATGTACCGTTTGTAATTTCGTTGTTTTTCATATTTCTCGTAGTTTTTCGTGTTTGTGTTTTGTGTGTTGGAGAAATTTTGCAGGAAACGTACTATTGAAGAGCTGATTTTGCGAAGAAAACAACATTCCAGGTAAGTCCCAACACTTAGAAAAAATTTGGGATGGTTTGGAGAAGGTTTGGTAACACTTAGAAATTTTTCTAAGTCATAAAACTTGAAAATTTTCGTAACTTACTGCCCAAGATTGGCATTCGCGTCGCGCCACACTCAACATGGTAACCTGGTGGCATCACGCGACCCCTAGGGTCAGATAATCAAGCTGAACCCACCTGTGGCGTTGCGCCACCACACTTGGACCTTCTTATCGCGTAATGCGACCCTGTTGCTGACCCTTCTTTCTTGAACCATGCCGTGGCGCTACGCTACGGCTACCCAATCTTCTCTTGGCGCGATGCGATGACGTAACAGATCGGTTTAAACCCTTTTCTTATCTCTTTCTTCCCCAAACTTACCAAACCCTTATCCTACTACCTCCATCACCGATTACACCCTCCCCCACCATAACTCCACCACTTCTCAACCATTTTCTACCATTTAAACACCTCTACGACCGGA
Organism: Helianthus annuus; assembly: GCF_002127325.2. NCBI lineage: Eukaryota > Viridiplantae > Streptophyta > Magnoliopsida > Asterales > Asteraceae > Helianthus > Helianthus annuus. The sequence continues at coordinate 95,926,571 of NC_035447.2, read as the reverse complement.
ATTTAACCCCGAACAAACCCCACCGCACGAAACTCGCTATTATCCGGCTGTTTAAGCCGATTCAGGACACCACAAGTTCACTAAAATCCTTCTTTCTTCTTGCAAAAACGGCGACTCAGGTATGTTACTTGCATTTTTCCTTTTGTTTCTGCTGATTAGGTTATTTTTGTGGATTCATATGCAAGTTTTTTGTGAGTCAGTTTCGAGTTAGTCTTTAGGTCAGGTTTGAGTCGGTCCGTGAGTCTTGTCGAGTCAGTTTGTCGGTCCTATATTGCATCTAATCGAGTTGTTATGAGTGATTTTAGAGGTTAGTTTGCTCGGGTCAGTTTTGTCGGCTAGATAATGAGCCAAGTTAGTTCATGGCAGCCCTTGGTATGTTTTAAGTTCATGTTTTTGGGTAGAATGATGGTTGCGGTATGGGTTTGGTTTGAGCAATTTCATTACTTGCAGGTTGTGGATGGCTCGGTTTGGGGTATGCGTGCTTTGTGTGTCATATCTTTGGCTCGGGATTGCTAAAATTGAGTGTGGGGATTCGATTGGGTGAATTTTTGAGCTAAACATCATATTATTCATTGTTTTGAACCGTTTCACTAATGCATACTAAAGTGTTCAACTTTAATGTGGTTTACACTCAATTTTGGTATTGGTTTGTGGTTTAGTTTCGGGTTGGATGATTGTTGGTTTGGGACAGTAAATGAATTTGCTTGATGATTGGATGGTTTGGGGAAATTAACGCATAAAGTTCCAAGCTTGCGCATTGAAACGGAATTTTTGCAACGGTAAAAACCTCCTTTAACTAGGCGGAATTTTCCAATGCTAAATTTGTTTTTCAAACTAATAAATCGTTGATTTTTAAGCAAGTTTGGACTTCAATGTTTTGTGTAGGCACTTGTTTATTGCGGACAATTAAAGTACCAAGGGGGGTTGTCACACCCTGATATTTCCATGTATTACCGGTGGGCCCGGTGGGGAGTATCGTGACGTAGTTGTTATCGTCATAGTCAAACAACACAATTTAAATGCACAGCGGAAGCAAAAGATAGATATATTCCAACCGAATAAAAGTAATATCAAGTATTACAAAATGGTTGAAAAAGATCCACAGGCGGATCAAATAAAAAGGAAACATTGTTCAACAGTTTTAAGGGCATCTAAGCTTGCAAGACTCTTTATTGATGCTAAGAGAGGCCAGCCTATTCCGATTAGTACCTGCACCTAGCCTTTTTGGGAAAATACGTCAGTTTACACTGGTAAATACAATTAACTGACTCATTTTGAAAAGGTTTAGGAAAATTGATTTGAATGCACAAGGCACAAAATATTTTATAACTTGGGATAATTATTTATATATAAACTTGTAAAAGAATTAAATGTTCGTTATACGTTCAGTAGCCTAGGTTGAATACCGGGTTAAAGATTAATAGACACACCACATGATATAGTCCCGCGACGAGTTATTCTCGAACCGGCGGTTATACCTTTTTTATTTATATATGCACTGGCAGGTGTATGCCTACACCCCGTGCTAAGGTCGTGGCCATTTCAATGAATGATGCCAAGGGTATCCGGGACATGGTCATTAACCCCCCAAAGGCTTTAAGCAAACAAAACAATTTAAACGGGTCATTTCAATAAATTAACCTTCATACGATTAAAAATTCAATGCCTGACCAAGCGGTATTTTATATACCGTACCCCAAGCCCGTATAAGGGAAAATAAGTTAAAAGTATTTACCTGAGCAAGTATATATCACAATCAACGAGTGCAAGTAGCTTTTACTGGGATCCTAATCGGGAACGAAGGTTTTTAATAACCTATTAGATTCCTAACGGGTCTTAATTAAGCCTAAACTTAGACCGGTTAGTTTTAAAGGAAGCTAATGGTTCAAACGCACGATTAAGCGAAGACCGGAATAGAATGTGATTTAGACCCGACAAGTTTGAAGACTTGTATAATATGGGTAAACTAAACACATTCTGGATTTTGAGACAAAAATGATAAGGTTTAACCCGTTTCGGTCAACTTATGCAAACTAGTTACATAAACCGAACCGAACGCGAAAAATGCGTAACGGGTAACCATAAGAGTTATATATAGGTTTCCTAAGTTAATATGACTTAAATATGTTGTGACATCAGTAAGATATCTTCTATTATGCCCAAAACGAATTTAAACTCAAATTATGCCCCGTAGGGGTATTTTGGTCATTTAAAAGGTTATAAAAGAGATTAAATATATATATGAGTTTCAGGTCTGATATAATCAGTAAAAATATTTATTTTAACAAGTTACATCAGTAGGGTATTACATATATGTGAAATTTATTGTTTATAACCAAACTATGCACCGAAGGGGCATTTTGGTAATTTCACATAAGGTTTAAAGGTCAAATCAGGAAGTCTGAGTTTAAAACTTTTGCTTACTGTTAAAGTATAAAAATTTACTAAAAATATTAGTAGGTATTAAGTCTTATATATTTAAAATAGTTTTAATGCATACTATGCGTTTAAAACGCGTAAAAAGGCGATTTTAAGCGATTTCCGGGTTTTATAAAAAAATGCTAGTATTTTTATTATTCCAGAAGGCTTAAAATATTTTATTTATCATATAAAATCAGTAGAAAAAGGTTTGATATCAAAATGATTTGTAAAACTCATTTTAATAGGCCAAAAGGGCAAAACCGACAATAACCGAATCAAAGCTAGAACCCTATGATATCACATTAACAAAGATAACAACAAGGAAATATATAAAGAGCAAAAATAAAACAAATCAGGATTTATCCTAAGTTCTTTGTCTAGACTCGAAAATCGAGTAATGTGCAAACTGTGTCACTAAGATTAAACACAAAAGGCTAGTGTTTAATTCACTCAATGTTGGCTCTGATACCAACCTGTCACACCCCGATATTTCCACGTATTACCGGTGGGCCCGGTGGGGAGTATCGTGACGTAGTTGATATCGTCATAGTCAAACAACACAATTTAAATGCACAGCGGAAGCAAAAGATAGATATATTCCAACTGAATAAAAGTAATATCAAGTATTACAAAATGGTTGAAAAAGATCCACAGGCGGATCAAATAAAAAGGAAACATTGTTCAACAAATTTAAGGGCATCTAAGCTTGCAAGACTCTTTATTGATGCTAGGAGAGGCCAGCCTATTCCGATTAGTACCTGCACCTAGCCTTTTTGGGAAAATACGTCAGTTTACACTGGTAAATACAATTAACTGACTCATTTTGAAAAGGTTTAGGAAAATTGATTTGAATGCACAAGGCACAAAATATTTTATAACTTGGGATAATTATTTATATATAAACTTGTAAAAGAATTAAATGTTCGTTATACGTTCAGTAGCCTAGGTTGAATACCGGGTTAAAGATTAATAGACACACCACATGATATAGTCCCGCGACGAGTTATTCTCGAACCGGCGGTTATACCTTTTTTATTTATATATGCACTGGCAGGTGTATGCCTACACCCCGTGCTAAGGTCGTGGCCATTTCAATGAATGATGCCAAGGGTATCCGGGACATGGTCATTAACCCCCCAAAGGCTTTAAGCAAACAAAACAATTTAAACGGGTCATTTCAATAAATTAACCTTCATACGATTAAAAATTCAATGCCCGACCAAGCGGTATTTTATATACCGTACCCCAAGCTCGTATAAGGGAAAATAAGTTAAAAGTATTTACCTGAGCAAGTATATATCACAATCAGCGAGTGCAAGTAGCTTTTACTGGGCTCCTAATCTGGAACGAAGGTTTTTAATAACCTATTAGATTCCTAACGGGTCTTAATTAAGCCTAAACTTAGACCAGTTAGTTTTAAAGGAAGCTATACGGTTCAAACGCACGATTAAGCGAAGACCGGAATAGAATGTGATTTCGAGCCGACAAGTTTGAAGACTTGTATAATAAGGGTAAACTAAACACATCCTGGATTTTGAGACGAAAATGATAAGGTTTGACCCGTTTCGGTCAATTTATGCAAACTAGTTACATAAACCGAACCGAATGCGAAAAATGCGTAACGGGTAACCATAAGAGTTATATACAGGTTTCCTAAGTTAATATGCCTTAAATAAGTTGTGACATCAGTAACATATCTTCTATTATGCCCAAAACAAATTTAAACTCAAATTATGCCCCGTAGGGGTATTTTGGTCATTTAAAAGGTTATAAAAGAGATTAAATATAAATCTAAGTTTCAGGTCTGATATAATCAGTAAAAATATTTATTTTAACAAGTTACATCAGTAGGGTATTACATATATGTGAAATTTATTGTTTATAACCAAACTATGCACCGAAGGGGCATTTTGGTAATTTCACATAAGATTTAAAGGTCAAATCGAGAAGTCTGAGTTTAAAAATTTTGCTTACTGTTAAAGTATAAAAATTTACTAAAAATATCAACAGGTATTATGTTTTATATATTTAAAATAGTTTAAATACATACTATACGTTAAAAACGCGTAAAAATGCGGTTTTAAGCGATTTCCGGGTTTTATAAGAAAAGCTGATATTTTTATTATTCTAGAAGGCTTAAAATATTTTATTTATCATATAAAATAAGTAGAAAAAGGTTTGGTATCAAAATGATTTGTAAAACTCATTTTATAGGACAAAAGGGCAAAACCGACAATAACCGAATCAAAGCTAGAACCCTATGATATGCTCAGCCTAAAAATAAATAAAAATCTTTGAAAATCCCAAAATATTATTTTACATCAGTAGGTAAAAAGTTTGGTATCAAAATTTGGGTTTAGATAGGCTATACGCTAATTATGCCGTTTAATTAATAAAAAGCTTTTCATTTACGCTAATGAGCATAACTCCTAATCTAGACCTCAAACTGATGTCAAATTTTACAGACAAGTTTATAATTCAGTAATAAAGGTTTCTATTCTTTCACATTTTCAAAAATCTCGTTTTAAGGTTAAAAGGGCATAATAGTCAACATTTAAACATTTAACGGAAAAATGCATATGATCCGGATAACTAATGAACCAAGTTGTATAACCTCAGAGGGTTACCCTAACATATAACCTGGTCCTAATAAAGCTCTAAGGCATTTCTAAAACATGCTACATTGTGTCAGAACTGAAAGTCAAAGCAAAAGTCTTCTTTTGCGACTTTCAGTTCCGAACCGAGCTTAAACTGAAAATTGTCGGGTTGAACATGTTCTTACATTAATTACCAAGTTATATGAGTGATAAAATAGGTTGCATGGCTTCTACATTGTTAATTATGTGTTTATGCGAAAATATGCTTTCTGTTGACTTTTTATAATTAACTTTGACCCGACAATTGACCTAGTTAGAGTGGGAATCAGAGGGTGCCTTTTTAAGGGTTTATTACCCACATAATTACCAACTCAAACCTACTTTTAATTCGAGAATTGACTGGACCATTAGTGATTAATCACTAAGTCAAACCTTAATTATGACGATTTGACTTTAGGCCATTAAACTAAGTTAAACTGAATTAAGAGAGGTTAAGGACACTTACTGAAGTCCTATGCACGACTATTGGTCCTTAGGAAGTGGTCTTGAGCTCCAGGAATCTCCAGAAATGAAGTTATGAAAGTTTTCAAGTGAGCAAGTGAAGTGTTACAACTTAGAACTTCTTATATAGTGAATTAGATTGCATAGGATCATTCCAAATAAGTCTACAGATGTTTTATGATCAATACAAGTGTCCCTATTGCATGTAATACCATTGGAGGAGCCCCTGGAATCGAAATCAGGCCTTGAAAGGCGGTGGAACAGGCTGCACAGGCACCTGTGCTTGTTTTGTCGCTGCAGAGGGTCACGTAGCCCGCGTAAGACCTTTACATGGTCTACGCGCCCGGTATGGGTGCCCAGAACAGGTTAAACAAGTTTCAAGAATTGCATTTTGGCCCCTGGTCCTTTTAAAAGTGGTTTTAACTTCCCATTTTGCACTTTTAACCTTCCAAATTGATTTTTAAGGGCTCCAAGACATAACCAAACTTTGTATAGTCCTTGGTTAGTTTTATGATCACCCGAAAAGCCTTAAATTTCAACGTTGACGCTTTTAACCCCTCATATACGAATGCTAGCATAACTTTCTCATACAATAACGAAACCTTGTGAAATTTTTATCACTTATTCTAGTGAGAATATTTAATCGTTACAAAGTTTCGGGTTCACTAAAAGGTCACTCAGAGTTATAAATTAAACATGTTGACACTTTTAACCCTTGCGGTTTGTAAACTCTCACTTTCTTCCACAAACGACTTTATATGATTCATAATTCATTCGTTTAAGGGTATAAACATCGTGTAGGATCGTTGAAAGGTATATTTATCCGATGTTGACATTTTTATTCCTTTTATTCACATACTTTCTTTGTTTGTCAACTTTAGTCCCTCTAAAGTAATTCTTTACACGTTTAAAGCTCATGACACGTGTCGATATAATATTGGACATGAATTTACGAGGTGTTACAGGGGTCGTGTATATTGAGTCCAAGTTAGAGTCTTTGTGTCATTTGTAGTCAAGTTTTAGTATAGTTCGAGTCGTAGTTAGTTGTGTTTGGGTTTACTTGCACGTACAAGTTATTTAAGCTCGCCCGTACTCAATCTCCATTCGAGCGAGTTTAACTATCACTTAGCAATTGTAAAAGGTAACCCGTTTGTTTCAGAATTAGCCACGAATGAAATGCTATACGACTATTCTTTTTTTTTTCGAAAAAATTTATAAAAATCCAAAAAACATAAAAATTTCAAAAAATTAAAAAAAAAATTAAAGAAATTAAAAAATACCAAAAATAGTTTGTTATTACTGATTGTCTGCTTGTTTTTTTCTTGATTGTATCTGTTTTGCAGGCATGGCTAGTAGTTCGCGCAGAGGTAGGGCGAGAAAAAAAGGTGTGGGTCAGTCAGCACCGCAACAGGATCCGCCCCAGCAAGACCCGGTCCCACAGGAGACACCGATCATTCAGATAGCTGCTGATGATCCTAAGCTGAGAAAGATCGAGTATCAGTCGTCTTATAATTTTATTCCGGATAGGAAGTGTAGTAGAGCTGATCACCCGATACTGAAGTTTGAGCCGAGTACACCAGATTGGAACAAGTATGATAAATTGAAGAAAACTGATTTGCTTCAGCACAGGGTTATAGATTGGTTGTGGTTGAGTGAAATAGGCTCGAAGTAGGAAGTGTTGGACCTTTTGGGTCCAAAGTTGACGGATGCATTGGAGTGTATCCAGCCTCAGTCTGAGGAGCTGGTGCTAGAGTTTCATAGCACATGGGTGCATAAGGAGGGCAAGTTTGATCAGGACACATCTGTGTCTTTCAGTTTGAGTTGGCAGGTCTGTGAGATGAATATGGCGAGGTTTGCCATAGTGTCAGGGTTTTATACTGAAGAGGAAGTAAAGAGGTCGGGATTTATTACTAGTTTGAGGGGTGCTTATTCGACTGTGAGGGATTACAGTGTTGGTGCGACTAAGCTGCGGAACTTTTGGAAGACGATTCCCACCACCCGTTCATTACTACGAACCTGATCACTTCGGTTTGTAACCCGATTTACAAGTATATGTTGAAGATTTTGTCTACTACACTGGTGGGTCAGAAATCTGGGGAGAACAAGGCAAACTGGATTGAGCTATTCATTCTCATGTGTCGGGTAGAGAACAGGGAGATGAATTTAGCGACTGTGTTAGCAGATTCGTTTAGTAGAGGTCGTAGAGGTGGTCTTCGGGCTGGTTTAGATATGGGCCCCTATATTACTCGGATTGCACGAAATTTGGGGGTGTTTACCAAGTATGTCCCCGAATTTCTACACTAGGGGCCCAAGACGGTGACGTTTGGTTTGAAAGAGCTGCAGCAGGCGGGTATAGTGTCTTGGATGGAGCCTTACGGATGGGAGCCGATCAGGCAGGGCCCACAGGTGCAGCTGCCGGAGGGACATCACACTGAGGATGTGATGATTGTTGATCCCACACACCGACAGCGGCCACCATAGAGACACGAGCTACCAGCACGTCAGTATCCAAGGAGGCAACCTCCACTTGATCCCCTCACGTTGCAGTCACTCTCTGGCTATGTGGAGCAGAGATTTGACAGGTTAGAGCATCTGAATTGGTTTGATGCAGTTGGGTCAGGAGAGGCAGGATGATGATCTCCGTTATATGATGACTACACACAGTATGAGGATCCCAGATTTCTTTCAGCCGAGGCAGCAGGAGGGCCCGGCTGGTGCTGGTGCGAGGCTTGATCCGGATCCTCCATTCTGTGTGTTTGGTGAGAGTAGTGCTGGTACAGCTGGGCAAGAGGAGGACAGTGACGAGGACTAGTGTGGGGATGGCGAGGATGCAGAAGCAGCAGCTGACTATATCTTTTGTTGATTTTTTATTTTATGTTGTTTTTGATCCTCATTTGTTGGTCTGTACTGATATTGATACACGTTAAACAGGTTGGATGGGAAGGTTGGGTTGGTATGTGATGTTGACTGCTGATATTTTGATGATATATATATATATATTACTATGTTTTGTTAGTTTGTGATGTTGATTGATAAGTTGGTGTTTAGCCGCTTTCGTTCGCGTGTCCGAGGCTAGGAGTCGTTTGCTGAGCGCGTATCGAATTGGAGGACTTATGTGGAAATGACTGGCACTTTGACAGTCTCACATATTCAGCTAAGTCGTTTCCCTTTTTGTTGTTGTATTTATTTATTTATTTCGTTTGCAGTCTTTATTTTTAGGTAGTGTTGAGTCGTATTTTCGTTCTTGCATTAGGGACAATGCAATCTCTAAGTGTGGGGATATGATACATGTAAATAATCGAGTCTTAAATATGAAAAATACAAAAAAATTTAAAAATTTATAAAAATCCAAAAAAATTGAAAAATCAGAAAAATGTCATTTGAAATGAGAAGTTTGCATAAATAAAACGAAAAATGATAGAAAAGATGAATTTTTGCTTGGGTTCGAATAATAATAATATGAGCTAAAATAAATCAAGCTTGTGTCTAGTTAGGGATTTGTGGATAGGCCCGGGTTTGGTTTTAAGTCCCTTTGAGTTAATACACCTTAATTGTCGGTCTGCTAGTTGGTTTTCGCCTGGGAGATATGGGAAATCAAAACTGTCGATAAGAGTATAAGGGACACCGTTATAAGTTAAAACCGTTAGAGTTTGTGATCATGCAAAAATAGAAAGAAAAAAAAATATAATGAGCTAGAAACTGAATGAAAGTAACGCATTTCTATGTAGTCTGGGTTGGGGATAGTGACTTTACAACCGGATTACCGCTAGGATGTGTGAAATTGACCTTGCAAAGAAAAGAAAAAGGTGTTCCGAAGCCTAAGTAATCCGAGTTGGGGATAGCGACTCTACAGCCAGATTGCCTCTTGGTTAGGGAAAGCAACGTCTATGCTCATTGAAAAGAGAAAAGAAACAAAAAAAATGGAAAAAGAAAAAATTCTGATTGTAAATTCTCTTGGTTTTGATATAAGACGGTTGGGAATGGGTCCAGTGATCGTTCCTTTAGTTCTATAAGCTTGAGGCCGGAGTAGGTGGACTGTAGATTCGAGTGTAAGACCCTAGCTAGACTGACCACACTTAAATTAAATTCACATGATGAGGGCTTGAGATTGGATTCGGGTTTAAAGGGACAAGTATATTCGCAATCGCGGCTAACGCAAGTTTTGGTTTTAATAAAATATACATATGCTTTTGACGCAAGTGATTATTCGTCTCTGATTTCGTTGCATAATTCTTTTTCGAGGACGAAAAAAGAGTAAGTGTGGGGATATTTGATGTATTGCAAAATACATCCTTTATTCGTGTATAGTTTGTACAATTTCTCCTTATTTCTAGTTTAGTTTACGTTAGAATGTGCGTACTATTGATGAATTCGAGTTTTGGAGGTCTTGGTACTAAATGTTGCTGAAAATTGAGTGGAAACGAGCCAAAATGCTGAAACACAAAGTCCCGGTACAAGTTTAAAAGAGTTAGAAAATATTTTAAAGTTTTTGAGATGTTTAAGCTGGAAAAATTAAGCAACATTCTGTGGAAAAAGAGCCGTGGCATCGCGCCACAGCTATACCTCTCCACCATCGCGCCCCGCTACCAAGAAACAAATGATTTCCGGATTATCGTACCGTCGCGTGACGCGACTGCAATTAAGGACACCTGTCGCGCGACGCGACAGGGTGATTGAGCGAGTTTTATCCGGTAACAACTAGGGTTTGGTATAAATTTCCAAGAAACTCAACATTAACAAAAAATTACGAATTGAAGCAATCTTGTGCGACTTTGAGAGCACGTTTTGGGCAATTTCAGAGATTTTGAAGCTTAAGAATCAGTGGTACGAGTTCAGGACGAAGCATCGAAGACTATACGGGTTTTCTAGTTCTTTGTTTTTGATTTTTCTCACGAAACTTGTTATCATGAATTCTTTGTTGAACATCTTTGATTTGTTTTCGTTATTTGACATGCTTGGCTAAACATTTAAGCCACCTAGACCTGATGAATAGATTGATACGAAGTTTTACCCTTTTTGTTAATTGCATGATTTCTATGGATTAATTGTGTTTGATATAGAGTTTGTTTTATTGACTTGATGCACATGCGTACTTTAATTTGGTTTATTATTACCAATTGCTTCGTATGGTTCTTAGTGACGGTCTTTATCACAGCATAGAGTCATGCTAGGGTTTAGATTTTGGTGAGTGTCTATATCACGTAATAAATCTTAACTCTTTAGGGTAGAATTGGCCAATAACCCCTAGAAGTATTTGTTAGTAATTTGCTAGGTTGTAGTGTTCTGCTAGTCCTTATAGCTGGAAGGTGCGGGGCTATTGATAGGTCTTACCCGTCGAATTGCTTTAGACAGTCCTTGGAAAAGGTCGTGCCTTAGTTGCCCCGTCGGTTTATTTGTCTATCAAGTCAGTTAAATAATCTAAACTACCCTAGATCTACAATTGGAAAATAGTAGGTCAACATTAGGGTACTTACACAATAATTAGACAACTGGAAAGACGTCTAATAACCGGTAGGATTAACGGCCTAGGTAGCGCCATAAGTTTCACCTCGGGAAGGGTTGAGGGGCTTAGTTGGTGTCTTAATAGGTTTAGTACCATAAGATCCCGGTTCCATAAATCATGCATTTAACTTAATCGGTAATTCCTTAAAATCAATCCAGGATTCTACTCTAGGTGGTCTCGTTATTCATATAAGAAAAGCCTTTTGTCTTCTTTCATATTTAGTCTAGGTCTTAGTTTAATATGTGGCTAAATGGTATCAAAATGTGCAAAAACCGGTGGCAATATCGATGGCTAAATAGTGGCAATATCGGTGGCTAAATGGTATAAAACGTGCAAAAACCGATGGTTAAATGGTGGCAAATCAGTGGCTAAATGGTATAAAAACGCGTCACAACTCGGTGGCAAACAAGGCGGACGTAGCAAACATGATGCGGTGGCAAATAATTTTGACCAATTTTGTGGTGGTAAAGTAAGGTAGCAAAATATAAAAATGGTGGCAATTTGGTGGCATTAGGGAAATTGACACAGGTGTTTTTGTCACCGTATTTTCGGTGGCAAACTGGTGGCAATAAGGAAATTGCTACCATTTTGTAACAAAAAATTACATGACAAAAACCATGTTTTCTAGTAGTGATTGGTTTGATGCAGTTGGGTCAGGAGAGGCAGGATGATGATCTCCGTTATATGATGACTACACACAGTATGAGGATCCCAGATTTCTTTCAGCCGAGGCAGCAGGAGGGCCCGGCTGGTGCTGGTGCGAGGCTTGATCCGGATCCTCCATTCTGTGTGTTTGGTGAGAGTAGTGCTGGTGCAGCTGGGCAAGAGGAAGACAGTGACGAGGACTAGTGTGGGGATGGCGAGGATGCAGAAGCAGCAGCTGACTATATCTTTTGTTGATTTTTTCTTTTATGTTGTTTTTGATCCTCATTTGTTGGTCTGTACTGATATTGATACACGTTAAACAGGTTGGATGGGAAGGTTGGGTTGGTATGTGATGTTGACTGCTGATATTTTGATGATACATATATATATATATATATATATATATATATATATTACTATGTTTTGTTAGTTTGTGATGTTGATTGATAAGTTGGTGTTTAGCCGCTTTCGTTCTCGTGTCTGAGGCTAGGAGTCGTTTGCTGAGCGCGTATCGAATTGGAGGACTTATGTGGAAATGACTGGCACTTTGACAGTCTCACATATTCAGCTAAGTCGTTTCCCCTTTTGTTGTTGTATTTATTTATTTATTTCGTTTGCAGTCTTTATTTTTAGGTAGTGTTGAGTCGTATTTCCGTTCTTGCATTAGGGACAATGCAATCTCTAAGTGTGGGGATAGGATACATGTAAATAATCGAGTCTTAAATATGAAAAATACAAAAAAAATTTAAAAATTTATAAAAATCCAAAAAAATTGAAAAATCAGAAAAATGTCCTTTGAAATGAGAAGTTTGCATAAATAAAACGAAAAATGATAGAAAAGATGAATTTTTGCTTGGGTTCGAATAATAATAATATGAGCTAAAATAAATCAAGCTTGTGTCTAGTTAGGGATTTGTGGATAGGCCCGGTTTGGTTTTAAGTCCCTTTGAGTTAATACACCTTAATTGTCGGTCTGCTAGTTGGTTTTCGCCTGGGAGATATGGGAAATCAAAACTGTCAATAAGAGTATAAGGGACACCGTTATAAGTTAAAACCGTTAGAGTTTGTGATCATGCAAAAATAGAAAGAAAAAAAAATATAATGAGCTAGAAACTGAACGAAAGTAACGCATTTCTATGTAGTCTGGGTTGGGGATAGTGACTTTACAGCCGGATTACCGCTAGGATGTGTGAAATTGACCTTGCAAAGAAAAGAAAAAGGTGTACCGAAGCCTAAGTAATCCGAGTTGGGGATAGCGACTCTACAGCCGGATTGCCTCTTGGTTAGGGAAAGCAACGTCTATGCTCATTGAAAAGAAAAAAAAAAGAGAAAAGAAACAAAAAAAATGGAAAAAGAAAAAATTCTGATTGTAAATTCTCTTGGTTTTGATATAAGACGGTTGGGAATGGGTCCAGTGATCGTTCCTTTAGTTCTATAAGCTTGAGGCCGGAGTAGGTGGACTGTAGATTCGAGTGTGAGACCCTAGCTAGACTGACCACACTTAAATTAAATTCACATGATGAGGGCTTGAGATTGGATTCGGGTTTAAAGGGACAAGTATATTCGCAATCGCGGCTAACGCAAGTTTTGGTTTTAATAAAATATACATATGCTTTTGACGCAAGTGATTATTCGTCTCTGATTTCGTTGCATAATTCTTTTTCGAGGACGAAAAAAGAGTAAGTGTGGGCATATTTGATGTATTGCAAAATACATCCTTTATTCGTGTATAGTTTGTACAATTTCTCCTTATTTCTAGTTTAGTTTACGTTAGAATGTGCGTACTATTGATGAATTCGAGTTTTGGAGGTCTTGGTACTAAATGTTGCTGAAAATTGAGTGGAAACGAGCCAAAATGCTGAAACACAAAGTCCCGGTACAAGTTTAAAAGAGTTAGAAAATATTTTAAAGTTTTTGAGATGTTTAAGCTGGAAAAATTAAGCAACATTCTGTGGAAAAAGAGCCGTGGCATCGCGCCACAGCTATACCTCTCCACCATCGCGCCCCGCTACCAAGAAACAAATGATTTCCGGATTATCGTACCGTCACGTGACGCGACTGCAATTAAGGACACCTGTCGGACGCGACAGGGTGATTGAGCGAGTTTTATCCGGTAACAACTAGGGTTTGGTATAAATTTCCAAGAAACTCAACATTAACAAAAATTACGAATTGAAGCAATCTTGTGCGACTTTGAGAGCACGTTTTGGGCAATTTCAGAGATTTTGAAGCTTAAGAATCAGTGGTACGAGTTCAGGACGAAGCATCGAAGACTATACGGGTTTTCTAGTTCTTTGTTTTTGATTTTTCTCACGAAACTTGTTATCATGAATTCTTTGTTGAACATCTTTGATTTGTTTTCGTTATTTGACATGCTTGGCTAAACATTTAAGCCACCTAGACCTGATGAATAGATTGATATGAAGTTTTACCCTTTTTGTTAATTGCATGATTTCTATGGATTAATTGTGTTTGATATAGAGTTTGTTTTATTGACTTGATGCACATGCGTACTTTAATTTGGTTTATTATTACCAATTGCTTCATATGGTTCTTAGTGACGGTCTTTATCACAGCATAGAGTCATGCTAGGGTTTAGATTTTGGTGAGTGTCTATATCACGTAATAAATCTTAACTCTTTAGGGTAGAATTGGCCAATAACCCCTAGAAGTATTTGTTAGTAATTTGCTAGGTTGTAGTGTTCTGCTAGTCCTTATAGCTGGAAGGTGCGGGGCTATTGATAGGTCTTACCCGTCGAATTGCTTTAGACAGTCCTTGGAAAAGGTCGTGCCTTAGTTGCCCCGTCGGTTTATTTGTCTATCAAGTCAGTTAAATAATCTAAACTACCCTAGATCTACAATTGGAAAATAGTAGGTCAACATTAGGGTACTTACACAATAATTAGACAACTGGAAAGACGTCTAATAACCGGTAGGATTAACGGCCTAGGTAGCGCCATAAGTTTCACCTCGGGAAGGGTTGAGGGGCTTAGTTGGTGTCTTAATAGGTTTAGTACCATAAGATCCCGGTTCCATAAATCATGCATTTAACTTAATCGGTAATTCCTTAAAATCAATCCAGGATTCTACTCTAGGTGGTCTCATTATTCATATAAGAAAAGCCTTTTGTCTTCTTTCATATTTAGTCTAGGTCTTAGTTTAATATTTAGTTTAAATTGATTTTCCGTAGATTTTCCGTAATCCCCCCCCCCCAAACAATTAACCATTTTAAGTGTGTCTGTCAGTGTCTATTAGAGTCTAGTTTGCGTGATACAAAGAGTCTCGTGGTTCGATATCCGGACTTCCTAGGGTTATACTACAGTGATCGCGGTACACTTGCCGATTGTGTGGTTTTAGGTCGAGTCTAGAATGAAAGCTTTTAGTGTCTAGCATAGAGAGTCTTATTTAGTTAATTTTTATAGTCTGTTTAGCACACATCAATACACCTTAGAACACCCTTGGATTGCTTGGAAATGAACTAGAAATGGATGTGTATATGTGTATGAAGGTGGCCGTGGGTTTTCAAGGAGGAGAGGAGGTTTGTTTGTTTGAATATTTGAGAGAAGATAATGTTGTAACAACCCGCACATTCCTGCGTTGTTACTACTCGTTTTACTCGTTACGCCTAGCACCAGAGATTCGGATCATAATGTAGTTATATCGAATACATCGCTAAATCGCAATATTTCCGCATATTACGCATACTTTATCGCTATAACACATCACATCGCACGTACTAACACTCGCGATGACGTTGAGAGAGGACCTATTCTACCCTCCTCGATAAACCGTGATGTGTCACAACGTAACGCATATTCGAAACGCGCAACTTGATTATCGCAACGCAAACTTTGATATGTGGATATTTATACGACCCTTTGTGACTAATTATAATAAATATACGAATGTGAGGATGAAAACGTGTAACCAAACTATCGCAATGCTTAACGAAACGAAATGTCAAAACGTAACTCGCCAGATCCCCTCGATCGGATGACCAACCGATCGGATGGCCATGCGATCAAAGTGTCACTCGATCGGATTGCCACTTGATCCATTGCACTTCCTCACCTCTCTCCTCTTCACCTATAAATAGCCTTGTCACATCACTGTTTAAGTGATCTGACAGCTCTCACTCGACCAGCATGCTTTGGGGCTATTTTCTCTCGATTTCTCACGATTCTTGTAAGTTTTCGACCTAAATCTTGTACTTCTATGATCTACACGCATTTCTTCATCAATTTCTCTTTTGAATCTCAACTTTTAGCTGTGAAATCAATGGATTTGAGGTGTTCCAGGATGATGTCATCATGTAGTTCTTATGAACTTCAATCTTGGCGTCATTCCACCAAGAACAACTCAGATCTGAAGGATTTCCACAAGATTAAACAATGTTTCTACACAGATCTACACATATTCATGGTTAAAAGGATTAAAAGATGTTTTTTCTAACTTTCTTTCAACTCTTTTACACTCAATGCACTCAAAACCGATAGAATCGGAGCTCGTTCTGATCTTCTACTCCTTCTTAGTGATGTGTTGGTTCTAGATCTGAGTTCTATCAGAGAGACTACCGATTTCGGGTTAAACATGAACAACCGTCGTGAGACAGTTAACTGATCAGACCAGGGTGATCCTGTTCGATCGGGTCACTTGGGTCTTGATGGGGTTTCTGTTGTTTAGCACGTTATCACACCGTCTTGGTCAAAACTGCGAAACTTTCAAAATAATCAAGTTCAAGATCAGGCCGTTGGGACGGATTACCGTCTGATCGGATTGCCAACCGATCGAACGGCCATCCGATCGGAGTGCACTTGGTCTCAACACTTAAACAATTTTCAACATGTTCAATGTATAGTCAGTTCTAACGGATTGCCATCCGATCGGATTGCTATCCAATCGAGTGACAATCCTGCTGTGAACTTATTCTCGCTAAGTATCCTGCTAATCAGATCGCTATCCGATCGAACGACCGTTCGATCGATCGAGCTGAAGGGTAGAGATACTTCTCTATTTTCAAAATGCTACAACGAAAACTTCAAAGCCATCATACACAAACACATCCTTACCAAACGATGTCGATCCAATCGAATGGCCATCCGATCGGATGACCATCCGAACGGATTGACATCCGATCGACTGGCCATCTGATCGGATTGCCATCCGATCGGATTACCATCCGACACCTGGTACTTTGCACCGTTTTACGCACCGTTCATCAGTTACGCTATCGATCTGTAATCAGGCTAATCTCAGACGCGCTCCCTTCAATCCAACCAAGTTGTGTTTACTTGCTGAACACCGACTGTGAGTATACTCGAACCCTTTTTAACGTATTTTGGGTGTAACATACGTTCCTGTCAAATCGAACTTATCAAAACGAATTATTCAATTAAACTGTTTGTCACTTGCGAATAACTGTTATGCATATTTACACGTGATGCTAGTTACATATGTGTTTAGGACTTATACTCGTAAGGTCCCGCCTTAACTAGTATAGTACTATAGTACCGACGGGGTCTAGTTAGGATGAATAGCAATCGCAATCGTAGCTCGAGAGACTTAGCTGGTAGTATCTGTCTTGTATGCATGTATGTTGAGGTATCTCGTTTATGTATTTGGTAATTCGTAGCACTTTTAACTATTTACTCTACTCTATCAAAACTTGTATACTCGCCAATAATTTTATATTGACGTTGTTTTAACGTATGTTGCAGGTTTAGTCGCAGTCTACATCAAATCAAGCTAGGAAGTCTAGAAACTCACCTAAAATCTAGGTTGTCGGATTTGTATTGTTCGAGAGGACAAGAAATCTGTGATAACTTATGTGATTGTATTGATTGTGAGTATGGGATGACAAATGTAACAAATACTGTCGCTTTATAGTTGTTATGGATTCTCTTGAGCAATCTGATTCGCCTAGTGCCGCCCCGATGATTCCGCCATCGGTTGGGGTGTGACAGATTGGTATAAGAGCCATAACTATAGGGAATTAGGCCAGACTTGACCTAGTCCGGGTCATTCTCTTTGAAACGACCTAGTCTATAGTCTAAGTACCAACAGGCCGACTCGTACGAACCCAATAGGATTTGTATGGGCCTACTTGATGCTCTCATTCGAATCCGCTAAAAACTACAATTTCGTGTGAACACCGCATACTACAATTTCACGCGAAAAGCCTTTCCTAAGGCTGGAGTATTACTTAGCCTTACCTAAGGCCAACACAATATACACGTTTTCGAAGGTACTCGCATAACACAACCGAGTGGTCCAGTCGAGATCAGGCGTGAAAACCAAGAACTCTCGACAAGATCGCTCACTTAGCGCATTTTTCTAGCACGAGGACTTTTCGTTGAGCTAGGAGTGACATCCACAACTCAGCGGAAGTCTCCATTTCAAACTCTAGGGGAACTCCTGAACTTATTCGAAGAGCACAACCACAGCTAGGAGCGAAGTAATTAAGTCAGGGGAGAAACCCGTATTTTAATAAACCGTTCCACTCTCTATAAAAAATGGTTTTCAAAAAGCCCTCACCAAGAACTCGACCATGACGATGACTCGAGCCACGCGATGACTAGGAGAACGAATGCCATGAGCTGCATCCCAGTGGAAGCATAGTCTTATAGGGCAACATGCGTTCACGAACTTGTTAGGTATAGTTGGGATACCTTGGGCAATCGACGCCTAAACACCCGAGGCACTCTATCTATTTTTCTAGCTCACGGCTCGCCGATTTTATGCTTTATGGAGCCTATTTACGCTTATGTGTTTACCATTTAAAACTTTACGCTTTATCGATTTCTCGATTTATCGATTTTTGCTCTCTGCTTTTGCAAACGCACAACTCGCACAACCATCGCAATCTAAAATGAAAACAAAATGTTCGCAACAAAGCTAATGTCTAATTAATCGCCCTTGCTTTCTCCCTTCAACGCGTCCTCGCGCATTCTATACCGACATATATGTGTACAAGTATAAGCTACAACTAATTATATATACAGCAAATCAATGGTGTGGGAACTTAGGAATTTCGTGTCTCCTCTGTGGCTCCTATGTGAAATCTATTATATTACTCGCAACAAGTTTTGATCGCGCTCAATTGCATTGCAAAACTCAAAAATCATTATGATCGAATCTCACTCCAAATCTCTCTCTGTCTAGATGTCTTCAAACGACTCTACCTCGAGACAAACCGCTAGGAGAAGAGCCAAACGAAGCGCCGAGAAGAGGATTGCCTCGCTTGTGGGCAAGGAAGTGGCCCAGGTCATTCCTCAGATTGTCGCTCAAGTGCACTCTCTCAGCAACTCTCGAACCTCAGAAGACTCTAAGACGGGAGCGCCGCAATCTGCTTTCCTCTACAAACACTTCAAACCCTGTGACCCGATGGAGTTCACGGGTGAAGGAGGTGTGTCCCAGTTACTCTTGTGGTTCGATTCTATCAAAGTTACCCATCGTCAGAGTGGGTGTCCTGATAGTTTCCATACTACTTGCGCTACCGGAGTATTTCAATCGCAAGCACTCGACTGGTGGACAGCCGAACGTAACAAATGTGGGATCTCCGCAGCTTACCTCTCTCTTGGAATGAGCTGAAAAAGCTCATAAAGAAAGAGTACTGCCCTCCCCACGAAGTCCAGAAGCTAGAAAACGAATTTTGGGAAATCAAGCAAGTCAAAGGTGACAATACTGGCTACACCGCAAGGTTCAAACAACTTAGCGTAATCTGCCCAAGTCAAGTCAACACTTCGGAAAAAGCCATCACGAAATACATTCGCGGCTTGCCTGAATGTGTGGGCGATTTTTCGAAGCTGCAAGACCTGCTACCATCGAAGAAACCTACCGCCTGGCCGCAGAAATCAACGATAAACGAGTCTTCGACGGATTCTTCTACAAGAACTCCGTCAAACCAGCTCACCAAGTAATCGTCATCGATTCTTCCGACGATTCTTCCGACGATTCTACCGACGACTCCTCAGACGAATCCTCCGATGATAACACATCGCTCTAGGAAGCTCAGCCCAGCCGCAAACGAAAGACCATGAGCCCAAACTCTTCAACAACTGAAATGTCGCAACCAGAACCTCTCCAAGCAATTCGAGTTCACTCGAAGCGCGACTACAACGGGACTCATCCCCTGTGTCTCATGTGTACATATCATCACCCGCCAGAAGCTAACTGTCGCTTTTGCGCAAATTGCAACTGGTATGGTCATCTTACCCATCACTGACGCACGGGGGCGCAAACTTGAGAAATTTAAGCAACAATCGCAGTCTCCGCAGGAGTCGTCCACAGCAACATTAATTATGCTTTCAATGTTGTCGAATGCTACGATTTTCGCCGTTAATTTCTTTTATGTGTTGAATTTGTTCTACTTCGCGACGTAACGTGGACTCTATTTATCTCTCGCCCTCTCGCACTCGCGCACGGAATATATACTAGCACTATATACTATATAATGTGTTTTACCCCTACTATGCGTTCTTGAGATAAGTCACGATAAACGTGCAAGGATCAAATTAATCATGGATGCACACGTGATTACTGTGGTTAGTGCACGGAGATCGTAATAAGTTTCAATAATGCCATAAGGTTAAAAGCATGGTTAAGCGTGGTGGATATGCCGCTGGTACTTCCTATATATAAGCGTCTTGACCATGCCGATACAGTGTGACACTTATTCATGGGGCAGAGGTGTGTGGTTGAAGCATGGTAGATACGCCGCTGGTACTTCCTATATATAAATGCTTCGCCATGCCAACCAATATCTTGCAAAGAAAGTGCCATACAAGTTAAACGTTATTAGACCAAGTATACTATTGAATCTATTTTCGACACACTACGCTAAATCTCAAGGCGTAACAATCTCAATCGCAACTCAAAGCGTGTAATCGCTAGACGTTTCGTAAGTCAACACCCTAGCAATCGCATTATCGATGGAATCTATCTCACAATCTCCATTGCTTATTATGTGTTCGCTCAATCGCTTACTATGTGTAGCGCGATCGCTTATCTTATGTATCGCTCAATCGCTTTGTGTATTGCTCTATCGATCATCATGTATCGCTTAACATTTATCGCTATCGCTATCGCTTACCGTTAACTATGTTGTATGTGTTATATTAACACACATGACCTCGCTTCACGAGACGAAACTGATAGGTTAAAACATGGTGGATACGCCGCTGGTACTTCCTATATATAAGTGTTTTAGCCATATCAGCAGATTTTCGTGGAAAAAGGCCATGTGGGGCTTAATGTCAGTTAAAACTTGAGGTGTTGTTGAATCTAATCAAATCGCATGCTCCCATCGCTTGCAATGCATCGATTATTTCCTATCGCTCGACGGTTGTCGCTATCGCTCGTCGCTTATCGCTTTTCGCTTATCGCCGCCGTCTTCGCTCGTTATGTTGTGTGGTGCTATCGAATTTTCGCGTACCGCTTATCGCTATCGCACTCGCTTGTATCACCGAACTGAGTTTGTAACGACTTCATCGCTCAGATTGCTCAAATCCTTCTCCTACACTTGGTCCAACCATCTTTCGCTTGGACCTAGGGAATCGAAATCTGTCAATACTATGTCGACACACATGACACAACCTCACAGGACGGAAGCCATATGGCTAAAACATGGTGGATATGCTGCTGGTACTTCGTATATATAAGTGTTTTAGCAATGTTGTCGAACTTTCGTAGGAAAGTGCCATGCGGGGCCGACTTTAAGTTTAAAATTTTGATATTATTAAAACCTTTGTGTAAAGAAAGCTTTTCTTACAAGACTTTTTCTAAAAATCTGATCAAAACCTTAGTACAAAACGAGATTATCTTGTAACGTTGGTGTAACAATCGACTCAAGTTAATGCCGCGTGACGAGAAAATTTCGTAAAATGAGTTTTAGTCACCCTAAAATCTTTTAGTAACCTAATAAAACCCCACTCGTAGCGTTGGTGTGAACATCAAAACAGTTTAACACCGAACTGTGGAAAGGTTTTTCATAAACAAGTTTTCTCCAAACCTTTTCAAATTAACCAACTTTTCAAGAGTTCAAAACACTTTCAGATCGCTTTTCGTGTGTTGCCATCTTTTATTGTGCAAATCGCCTTACTCGCCGCTATCGCCCAGTCTTCGCAACGCTCTCGCTCATCGAATTTCAATCAATCGCTCGCTACTCTCACTCGCATCAATTCTCGCAACCCTTCTTGTGGATTAATTTCGGGACGATATTTTCTTAAGCAGGGGAGACTGTAACAACCCGCAAGTTCATGCGTTGTTACTACTCGTTTTACTCGTTATGCCTAGCACCAGAGATTCAGATCATAATGTAACTATATCGAATACATCGCTAAATCACAGTATTTTCGCATATTATGCATACTTTATCGCTATAACACATCACATCGTACGTACTAACACTCGAAGTATTTTCGCATCTTACACATACTTTATCGCCATCCATCGAACAACCATCCGATCGGAGTGCACTTGGTCTCAACACTTAAACAATTTTCAACATGTTCAATGCATAGTCAGTTCTAACGGATTGCCATCCGATCGGATTGCTATCCGATCGAGTGGCAATCCTGCGGTGAACTTATTCTCGCTAAGTGTCCTGCTAATCGGATCGCTATCCGATCGAACGACCGTTCGATCGATCGAGCTGAAGGGTAGAGATACTTCTCTATTTTCAAAATGCTACAACGAAAACTTCAAAGCCATCATACACAAACACATCCTTACCAAACGATGTTGATCCAATCGAATGGCCATCTGATCGGATGACCATCCGAACGGATTGACATCCGATCGACTGGCCATCCGATCGGATTGCCATCCGATTGGATTACCATCCGACACTTGGTACTTTGCACCGTTTTACGCACCGTTCATCACTTACGCTATCAATCTGTAATCAGGCTAATCTCAGATGCGCTCCCTTCAATCCAACCAAGTTGTGTTTACTTGCTGAACACCGACTGTGAGTATACTCGAACCCTTTTTAACGCATTTTGGGTGTAACATACGTTCCTATCAAATCAAACTTATCAAAATGAATTATTCAATTAAACTGTTTATCACTTGCGAATAACTGTTATGCATATTTACACGTGATGCTAGTTACATATGTGTTTAGGACTTATACTCGCAAGGTCCCGCCTTAACTAGTATAGTACTATAGTACCCGACGGGGTCTAGTTAGGATGAATAGCAATCGCAATCGCAACTTGAGAGACTTAGCTGGTAGTATCTGTCTTGTATGCATGTATGTTGAGGTATCTCGTTTATGTATTTGGTAATTCACAGCACTTTTAACTATTTACGCTACTCTATCAAAACTTGTATACTCACCAATACTTTTGTATTGACGTTGTTTTAACGTATGTTGCAGGTTTAGTCGCAGTCTACATCAAATCAAGCTAGGAACTCTAGAAACTCACCTAAAATCTAGGTTGTCGGATTTGTATTGTTCGAGAGGACAAGAAATCTGTGATAACTTATGTGATTGTATTGATTGTTAGTATGGGATGACAAATGTAATAAATACTGTCGCTTTATAGTTGTTGTGGATTCTCTTGAGCAATCTGATTTGCCTAGTGCTGCGCCCCAATGATTCCGCCATCGGTTGGGGTGTGACAAATGTGAATGAGTTTTAAGTGTTCATGTGCCTTTATCCCCCAACAATACATTACACAATGATTTAAGTGTCTAATATCTAAACAACATGTTTATTATTATAATCAAGAAAATGGTGAAGGTAGGGATCACCTTGTAACCGTCCCATGGGGGGGGGGGTGTATAGTTTGATTTCAAATATTATGTTAGTGATTAGTTAAGGTTTAAGTGATCTAGTTAGAGGTTTAATGTGTTTATATGTTTTGAGGTGTAATATGATGTTTATTGGTCATTACTAGTTTGTAATACTAAAACAATGCTTCTAGTTCAATTTTGATGTTTTGGGTAGTGTCCGGTTGTTCATTCGGTTACCGGTTCGTTAAAGTGCTAAATTGCGCAGTTTAGTGTGCTATGAGATACCTTTTATGACAGTTTTCATTCCCGACACTTTACAAGTTATTCTGGACACTTATACTATATTTCTGCATTATATTTTGGTGTTCAAAAGCTGATTTTTTGCTGAATTTTGGCTGATTTCTGCAGAATTCTGCATTTAGGGTGTGTTTTGGGTACTTTTTAGTGCTTAAATCGTCACTCGGAAGGCAGATTTATAATCCTTACTTCCTTACATAGAATTCTAGTGTAAAATTTGGTTCCAGGACTCATTCTGTGTCCTAGCATGATGTCTGCCTGAGTACTGAACTCCCGTCAGCACTACTAGTTTATCTGATTATTGTGCTAGCTTCGTTCTGTGCACTAATTGAACTATTTTGGGTTGCATTTAACAATCATAAGTAACATGCAACATGTAATGTATATGTAAGTCTTTGAAAGTAAATCATGCAATCATTCATATCATAAATTCATCATACACAACCATATATTACAAGTTACTGTTCACATCGTACGAAAATACATGGAAAAGTGCCAGTTGTCACACTACATGTCGAATTCAATCATGATCAATAATGTGAATTTACACCAAGGCTTAAATACCAGAATTACCATTCATACCTCTACATGTAAAATAAATAAGTTCATATGAACTTACCGGGATCTTGCGATGCTTGCGACTTCAAGTGACCCGCGCTTTCTTCTTTCTTCGTGCCTGACGAGCTATGACCCGCATTGGTCAACCCGACCCGGTTACAACCTATTATTTTAATATGAATATAAATGATTATTCTAGAACTTTCCATCTCCGCACGGAAGTTACACAACCAAATCTCCAACTTTTCGGGAAGATCATGCAAATCCCTAACTTATCGGAATATATCCTAGGTTAGAGGAAACCCTAATGGAAAACCTATAAATAAAGGTAAACGTATAAGGTATGATCATCTTGCTCTCACATAACTTTCTCTTCTCAATTTCCTTTTACTCCCACAAACCGAGACTTATTCTCACGCCAGAGGGTGGTTACAGGAGTAACCCCATTCCTGTAACGAGTCCTTACGGTGTTTCTGTTTTGCAGCCAATCGTTCGGGTCACTGATCATTGAAATCCTAGCCCGTAATCACCGTATAGGTCAGTGTTTCTTCATTGGCGCCATCCGTGGGACCTATTCTGTGATAGAACCTCATGGCAAGTGATCAGAACGTAGCAGATCCAACGACGATGAACAATAACCTGGCGTTGGGGACGAGCCTCGCTGCTACCACGCAGTCTCCCCCAGCCGTTACAAGGTCGCTGGACCCAGAATTCGAGGCAGAAGGACCGCCGCCAGGTTTTGACATCATCACCACCGTTTCTTCCCAGACTATGGCGACGAATCCGTTTCTTTACATGCCCTCACAACTGCAATCGAGCGAGTTTGGGGGAACCAGCGGCAATATGTCCACCCCAGCGATGACTACTAATGCACAGGCTTCACGCCTCTCCTCCGTCCCTGTTATCACATCGGCGAGCCCCTGCACCATTGTACCACAAACTAGCATGCCTCAATACTATCAACCTCTGACTACCAACTCGATGCCACCGCTATACTCAGCGGCGCTTACAGCGGCATTGTGAACACCGCCTCATCAGCCGGTCGTCATGCCGGCCGGAGTTATGAACGCTCCCGTCACACCAGGAAACCAAGTATACTTCCCTGGGTATTGTTATGCACCCCCGTATGGGTATTTACCCTCGTACGGGGGTTCGGCGTACCCGCTCCAGGGGACCGCACAGGGTAGCACTCAATCGCCATACGCGGCTTACATGCCGCCTTGGTGGAATCTCCCAACACCACAACCGGTTTACGCTCAGACTCCACCTACGGCTGAACCTGTCTACGACAGGGGAAACATGGTCAGGCCTCGGGTGTCTCCAATAGGGAATTCCAATCCTATAGTGGGCACTGCCCCGAGTATGGACGCCCCACCGATACAGCCTATAAACGTGGAAGAAGACGAACTCACTAGGCCGTACAAACCGACGGACGCGACTTTCCGGTCTAAATTCACACGAAGAATCGCCGAGGCCCCTATCAAGGAGAAACCCAAGATGCCCCAAACGGTAGGCAAATATGATGGCCTCACCGACCCGGACGACCATCTCAACTTATTTAAAAGCGACGGCGAGGTAGCTTGTTGGTCCATGCCCTTATGGTTCAAAATGTTCGTGCAAACGCTAGTGGGCGCGGCCCGAGTCTGGTGAGATAGTCTGCCTACAGGGGAAATCGACAGCTTTGAAGATTTAGAGTCCAAATTTATCTTACAGTTTAGCCAGCAGCGCAGACACACGAAAGATAGAAACGAACTCCTCCACATCCGTCGGCGAGACAACGAGATGGTAGAAAACTTTATCATCAGATTTAACAAGGAAAGCCTGGCGATCCCGGGCGTGACCAATGATCTGGCATGTGGAGCTTTCCTTCAGGGCGTAAATGATGACGAGTTGCTGAGAACGCTACATGGAAGGGATGGCGTACCCCCAACAATCGATGAAATACTTCGAATAGCCAAAGTATACGTCATACAAGAAAAGGCAGTGGCAGCTAGCCATGCAGCCAATAGGAAAAAAAAGCCCTAAAAAACCAGGAGGAAAAGGATCATCGTGGGTCTAAAGGCAAAAGCAGGGGAGACCGATACCAGAGAAACGACAAAGATACGCGGTACGATAGACACCGGAACTCCTATTCGAGAAATGAGCCGTCGAAACCTCGATCCTAATACCCCAACTTGAGCAAGACACTGGCTGAAATTTTAGCCTCGGAAAACCTCAGGTTTAACCCACCGAAACCACTGAAAGATAATCCTAACAAAGATACGAGTAAGTATTGTGAATACCACAAAGGGAGCGGTCATGACACCAACGATTGCTTTCAGCTTAAAAAACAGATCGAATATTTCGTAAAGGCGGGTAAATTGGCACACTTAGTAAGAGATATCAAGCAGGGCCAACCTGTCGTCAAGGAAGAAAGTGATAAGGCGGCAGGCAAAAGGCCGCGTGAGTTGAACATGGTACACGCGGACATAGGAAGGGGGCAAAACGGAGTTTCTCCACACTCGAACCCTGGATGTTGGCAACAATGACCAAAGAACCTCGTATGGAGGATTTGCACCTTACCACAGATGCCCTGATCATATCCGCTGCAGTAGGAGACTACCGCATGAGGCGAATCCTGGTTGACCCCGGGAGCTCAGAAGACATTATCTATGAGCATTGTTTCAACAGAATGCAACCAGAAGATAGAAAGCTGCTTGAATCAGTACACGCCCCCATCAAAGGGTTCACAGGGGAAAAGGTTGACCCTATTGGTCAGATCACTTTCCCGGTAACTTTTGGGCAATCACCTAGAGAAAGAACCATACTCCTGACCTTCCTCGTGGTTCGCGCTGAGTCATACCACAACGTGATCATCGGAAGGTTCACCCTGGGAAAATTAGATGCTATAGTCTCCACGGCACGAGGATTCATGAAGTTTCCTACACCGCGGGGTATTGCAACTGTGTTTCGTGACAAGATTGGAGAAGTACTAAGTACCAAAAGATGCCGCCAAGGGCCCACCGGAGCCACGGGACCAGAAAGATGGGTGCTAAGCACACGCCATACGGACCAGATGGTCACAATCGGGGACACCCTTTCTCCAGAAATTAGAAACGACCTGAAGCAATTGTTAAGAAGAAATGTTGACATCTTCGCTTTTGAACATTCTGACATTATAGGAGTCTCCCGTGATAAAGCAGAACACAAACTTGCAACGCTCCCAGGCGTTAAGCCGGTCGCACAGGGTAAACGTAGCATGGCCCCGGACCGACGGGCAGCAGTTGTCAAAGAAGTACGAAAATTAGTGGAAGCTGGAATCCTCAGGGAAACACAATACCATACATGGGTATCCAACCCGGTTATGGTAAAAAAGCCAGATGGCACATGGCGAATGTGCATTGATTTCAAAGATTTAAATAAGGCGTGCCCCAAAGACGTGTACTCACTGCCCGAGATTGACTTAAAGGTCGATTCCCTGGTACCCTACAGATTCAAATGTTTCCTGGACGCGTACAAAGGGTACCACCAGATCAAGATGTCCAAAGAAGATGAAGAAAAAACAGCGTTTCACACCGATGTGGGCATTTTCTGTTACACAAAAATGCCTTTTGGATTACGGAACGCTGGAGCTACCTATCAGAGACTCATGGACAAGGTGTTCGAGACACAAATCGGACGAAATTTGGAGGTCTATGTCGACGACCTTGTAATCAAAAGCAGGGAAGAAAAGCAAATGTTAGCAGAAATTGAAGAAACTTTTCAGCGGCTTAGAGAGTATAACATTAAACTAAACCCAAAGAAATGCTCTTTCGGGGTGGAAGAAGGGAAGTTCCTTGGGGTAGTAGTCACCCGAGATGGCTTCAAAGCCAACCCTGAAAAGGTGGCCGCCATAGCGCGGATGCCTTCCCCACGAACATTAAAGGAAGCTCAAGCCCTGAATGGGGGGCTAGTGGCGATCAACAGGTTCTTGGCAAGACATGCCGAGAAATCCCTGCCTTTCATAAAAACGTTGAAAGATTACCTCAACAAGAAAAACTTCAAATGGACCAACGAGGCGGAACAAGCTCTGCAAGACATGAAACGCTTCATAGAAGGATTACCCATACTGACAGCACCAAGGCCTAATGAGGTATTAAAGATGTATTTAGCGGCAGCTCATACCACAGTAAGCGCTGTGCTCATGGTTGAACGGGATGGAAGACAAACACCGATATATTACATCAGCCGGGTATTAGCGGGACCCGAAAAGCGGTATCCCACGTTGGAAAAGCTGGTCTTGGCATTGGTACATGCCACACGGCGACTGAGAAGATATTTCCAGGCGCACCGCATACAGGTCCTAACCAATTACCCACTGCAACAAGTCCTGCACAAGCCGGAGATTTCTGGCAGACTGGCCAAGTGGGCAATTGAACTTGGCGCTTTGGACATCGAATATCAGAAACGAACAGCAGTTAAGGGGCAAGTAATTGCTGATTTTCTAGCCGAAATACCTGAATAAGAAGCTATCGTGGACCCAGTCGTCCAGGACATCCCGGAATCTAGCACTGCCCGGCAGACCTGGAAACTATACACCGATGGGTCATCTAGTGGAAAGGGATCTGGAGCCGGCTTAATGTTGATAAGCCCAGATGAGATCAGGCTGATGTACGCTTTACGCTTCGATTTCGAATGTTCTAACAATGAAGCGGAGTATGAGGCACTACTAGCAGGTCTGAGAATGGCGAAATCTATGGGAGCGACAAGGGTAGACGCGTATGTTGATTCGCTGCTGGTCAACAATCAGGTAAACGAAACGTACGAAGCCAAAGATGAATCGATGGCAAAATACTTGGCGAAAACAAAGGAACTCATGGATTCTTTTGACAACGTCACGCTCAATCACGTACATAGAGGCAAGAATCAGATAGCAGATTCTCTCAGCAAACTCGCCACCTCAGGTATGGAAAAGGAAGTCAAAGTCGAAACGCTGCAGACACCCTCAATTGAACCGCGGAATGTTTCCGCCGTTACGGCGGAAGATCCTTGCTGGTACACTCCGGTTCTACGTTTCCTTGAAACAGGGGAGCTACCTCCCGCCAAGGGCGAAGCACAGAAGATACAAACGAAAGCGCTGCAATATGAGATCAATAATGGTGTCCTATACAGAAAGTCTTACCTGGGCCCACTGCGGCGATGTGTCTCCCCAACAGAGGCAAAGTATCTCATCAGCGAAATCCATGCAGGTTTATGCGGCATACACGCTGGACCCCGGGCGGTGGCAAAATCCATAGCGCGGGATATTATTGGCCTGGGATGCACGAAGACGCTGTAATCGAACTTCGGAAATGCCGCAGCTGCCAGAAATTCGCTCCTCAAACAATAAGGCCCAAGAACAGCCTATACCGGTGACAGCAGCATGGCCTTTCCAGAAATGGGCCGTTGATATCGTGGGACCTTTCCCGCCGGCCCCCGGAAAGTTAAAGTACCTAATCGTGGCGGTTGATTACTTCACCAACTGGGTGGAAGCTAAGCCTTTAGCCAAAATAACGGCGGATAATGCCAAAAAATTCCTCTGGGAACACACAGTATGCCGGTTTGGATTGCCGTTGTACCTGGTAAGCGATAACGGAACACAGTTTACAGGCAGAATTTTCCAAGAATGGTGCACTAATCTCCACATCCAACAAATCTTCACGTCAGTAGCACACCCCCAAGGAAATGGCCAGGTAGAGCGGACAAACAGAAGTTTGCTGGATGGCATTAAGAAATGACTAGGCCACAAGGGAAGCTCCTGGGTGGAAGAGTTGCCAAACGTCCTCTGGGCACACAGAACAATGCCCAAGACCAGCAACAACGAAACCCCGTTTAGCCTAACATATGGAGCGGAAGCAATGATACCCGCTGAAGCAGGACTACCGTCACTACGCCGCCTCAACACAGGCGATGACAATGATAGATCTCTAAGGGAAGGCCTGGACTTACTGGAAGAAAGGCGCGAGGCAGCCGCCATCAGCGAAGCAAAATACAAGAAGGCATTGGAAAAATATTATAACAAGCGAGTGGCCAAACAGAATTTCAAAACAGGAGATTATGTTAAGCGTGACAATGAAGCAAGTAGGACGGAACCTTCGGGCAAGCTGGGCCCAAACTGGGAAGGCCCTTATGTCATCCAAGAAGATCTGGGCAAAGGGGCCTATCGCCTATCTCGTCTAGATGGCACAGCAGTACCACGCAGTTGGAACATCGCTCAATTGAGGAAATGTTACTTATAAGTCCTTGCTCCTAATAGCAAGAGTTAACTATTTTTCTCATTTCACAATTGTAACTCACCCGCAGTGGTGTCCTTTCGTTTTACTTTAGTTCAATAAAAGACATTTACTTTTTTATCATAAGATACCATCGCACAACGAGTGCATAAAACGGTAAAACTACAAACAACACCCTTACACACGAAATATTTTCAGCTACACAAGTCATAGGGTTACAACATACATCGCTTACGGCGGGTATCTTGGTAATAGATACACAAACCGCCACAAAACAGATAGGCATTTTTACATACACGTAACCTATCTTAAACAAAACCAAGTACTTGTCCCTGTCATTAAAAGCCAACACATGGGAACCAAAAAAGCAGAACATGTTCAAAAACATCTAGTGATGGAAGTTGGATGCCATCACCACTGCAGGGGTATGCAGCACCACACCACCATCAACAAAAGTAGCTGGATCAACGGTCAGGTTGCCAGATGATTCACCATCCACCATCGGAGCCACCATTCCCAAACCGCCCATCTGTTGCTGCTTGGGATAACCACCAGAGCGACGTTGGTACGTAAAACGATATCGCCGGTCATGATCCACAGGAATAAGATCTGTCAGGACGTCAGCTGACAAAGATGGCATTCCAGGATCCATCGGCTGGGGGTCCTCGACAACAACACTTTGGCATGCCCGGTTTGCCCGGGCCGGAGCAACATTGGGAAGTGGCCTTCTTCTTCGAAGCATTGACCTTGTCACCGGATGCTGCAACTGGAGTAAGCCATCTGCAGCATCCAGCACTCGGAAGATTTCGGAAAGACGTTGCCTATACCTTTTTCTCTCCATCCGGTCCAACTACCAAATACGGAAAAGGAAGGAAAATTTATAGAGAGGTTAAAAATACTTGACAGTGATGACGTTAGAAGCATTAATAGAAAATAATCATTATAGTGCCACATTTTCAAAATACGGCGGTGTCAGAAATCATGACATTAGCATTAAAATGGCTGTCAAATCAAAACAGATACGGGCACCAAACCCAAGTAAAACAGTGTCATTAGCAAAGCTACAAGAGTACATAACAAGCGAAACAAACAAATCTGTCATTCCTCTTCAGACTCCTCCGCGGGGTCCAGCATCGAACGCAGCGACTCTATACCATCTTCATTCACCTTATCCATCAAATCGCCATAACAAGGCAGTGGCTCGGTGTACGCTGCTTCGAGGGCATTCGACATGTCACTTTGAAGTTTGCTTTTGACAGCATGAAAGTCTGGAGTTATCTTGTCTAACTGATGACACTCCATATAGCCTTTATAAACACCGTCATGATGCCCGGATTGATAAGCAGCAGCGGATAGGCGATCAATTAGGTTGGTAAAGGGGGGCGACTCACGTAAATACTCAAACGCTCCGACCAGCCCATTGGTTATCAGCCAGTTCTTGTCACCTCGAATAGCCGCCAGCTGGCTAGTCATATCATCCACTTCGGCGTTAGATTGTGCCAATGCATTTTCAACCTCCTTTAGCTGGGAAGTAGACGATGTAGCAAGCTTGTTATTCTGGGTGACAAGGGAATCACAATGGTCCTGGAGCTCCTTAACCTTTCCCTCTCGCTCTTCCAGCTCCGCCTGAAGTAGCCGAACTTTGGTATGAGAAGCTTCTACTTCGGCTGTCAAGCCTTGGTATCATTCCTGAACCTGAGACACAAAATCAGTGTCAACACGGAACCTTTCCAATTGTGTCATTAATTCAAGTCTCACCTTTTGGGCCTCCGCTATGGCCTTGCGCTCCAACTCTTCCTGTATATTCTTGGCTTGAGACAGAACTCGGTCTTTCTCCGCCACATCGCGGGCCCACATTATCCGTTCCTCAGCAAGGTGGGCAGTAACCCTTTTCAAATCCTCCTCAGCCTTGTTTTTCTCTGACAGAAACCTCGCTTCCCTCAACCCAACGGTTTGAAGTTGACTCTCCAAGCGATGCTTATCATCCTTCAACTCTTGAATAGTAGCCCGCGCTTGGTGGAGTTGGGTGTTATCATGCATCCATCTACGACGAATTTCCGTCAGCCTTCGTGGTAGGCTCACAAAATCAGATATCGAGGAATTCATCAGATCTTCATTGTTTAACCCCTCCACGTACGCCGCCTCGGCCGGGGGATACGCCCGCTCAACCCAGTGTTGAATCACAGGGGGAAAATCAGCCTTGAAGATTCAGCGATTTTCCATTGTGGCTGATAGCGTTTATCCTGAGCATTGGGATCCCATCGAACGGTCGGTAAGAACAGGTCATCAATCAGACGGGCACCGTCATCAGCGATGCCACTGCTTGACCCCCCAGCTTCACTAGCAGTAGCACCACCAAGGCTGGTCACCTCCTGTGCCACGGACACGGCGGTAACTTCCTTATCAGCAACAGAAAAAATACTTATGGGCGAGTCAAACAAGGATGTACCAACGCCGCATGTCCATGGTGTAGCAACAGGGTCGACGGTCACAGCTACAGATAAGGTAGGCGTGGGAAGCGGTATGGCACAGCTAATAGCAGCAGTAGCAGGAGCCTGGGTTTTGGGCTCCGTGGATACGCCAATACTGGAACTAGGCAACGACAACGCCACAGGTGACACAGGAGTTGATGCAACAATCCCAGTTTGTATTCCCGCAGAGGTACCTGCACAATCAAACGAAACGATTTAGAAACACGAAGTTCTTAACCTACATCAGCATGCCAAGTCGGTAGGTACATACTTATCGGGAGAGCATGAGCAGCTTGTACTGCCTCGAAGGCACTTAGGGTGGGGACAACAAACGTTTTCCTCTTTTTCAGGGCACGTCCAGGGCTCGTCATGCCGGCGGACAGCGAAATACCCCGCCCAAGAGAGGCAGATTCCTCAATGGAAGAAACAGCCACATTAGTCGCCGTATGTTTCTTTCCGGTAAGCTTTATCCGAGCGGTTTTCTTCTCCGACGCAGGAACGTTGGTAGTTGACACAGCTGGTAGGGGGGAAATGTATGAAGCAGGGTCCGCTGGTACAACGGGTAGAATAAACTGTTCAAGGTGCATCCCTAGCACGTCCAGCCCCCCTTCATCCAGCACGCGGTCAGCAGGCCTTAACGCTAGGTGCCACGGAGGATCAACGAAATCAAACATACTCCATTCCCCTGCGGAATGTGTATACGTCATTTTTGAAATTTAAGATAAATATGACCAAAGATAGTTAAACATACCTGCATCATCCCTTTGAAATGAGGGGTACCGCCGGATATCACGCCACAACAAACTCATACCGGCCATCACCAGGGCACCTTCAGGGATAACCGTGCACTCGAAGGGACGACCACACAATTTCGTGTACAGAACGTTTGATACGTATGCATCCTCCGAAGGACTGTCATCTTTGACCTTATCCTTTGGTCCTTTTTCCCTCCAATACATTTCACCAGGAATAACAGAGGCATCAACATAGAAAAACTTTTTCTTCCAATCTTTATCCCTAGAACTGGTAGGAATGTCCCTAAGGCAGGACACATCAGTGTCTCTCCGATCGAAGGTAAAGAAAGGGGATTTCCATACAAGTACGAAGAAAGCCCTAAATACAACTAGTTCCGGAATATGACCTAGGGCAATACAGGCAAATTCGAATTGGCGAAGTTTCACCAACCCAAGGGGATGTAATTGAGAAATGTGAATACGATAAAAATCGAGCACCAATTTAAGAAACTTGGTGACGGGTAACCGAAAATTGCAGAACTTGAAGAAATCACTAAACAACGTGATTTTACCCGATTTTAGCGGAAATGCAGTATCCGTCTTGGACGGCAATATGGGGTTCCATTCGGCCCGGATGCCGTAGTCTTGGACAAGATTGTTGTAAGACGTTACACCCCACTTGCAGAAAAGCACATCGGTAGTGGCGGCAGCAGAAGAGGACGATTCACTAGGTTGGGAAGCCATTTTTTGGAAAGAATGACGAACGAACGATTTGGGGGAATGAAATTTAAACCCTCATATATGGTAGTGTTACTTACACGCAAAAGTAACCTTTCAAATTCAAAAAGCTGTACGGACGGAAATACGTGTCCAAACAGGGTAAGCACAGTTGTCATCCCAATGATGACCCAACTGTCACATCCTATCTTTTCGCCATCATTTCCCCAAAACATAATGGCTATAGGCCTAACGTATTTGGCAATAATCATAATACAATAACTTTTCTTTTTTTTTCTCTCTTAGTCCGAGCTAATGGATTTCTTTCCATGAACTCGGACTGGGGGGACATGACGAGGTATGACCCGCATTGGTCAACCCGACCCAGTTACAACCTATTATTTTAATATGAATATAAATGATTATTCTAGAACTTTCCATCTCCGCACGGAAGTTACACAACCAAATCTCCAACTTTTCGGGAAGATCATGCAAATCCCTAACTTATCGGAATATATCCTAGGTTAGAGGAAACCCTAATGGAAAACCTATAAATAAAGGTAAACGTATAAGGTATGATCATCTTGCTCTCACATAACTTTCTCTTCTCAATTTCCTTTTACTCCCACAAACCGAGACTTATTCTCACGCCGGAGGGTGGTTACAGGAATAACCCCATTCCTGTAACGAGTCCTAACGGTGTTTCTGTTTTGCAGCCAATCGTTCGGGTCACTGATCATTGAAATCCTAGCCCGTAATCACCGTATAGGTCAGTGTTTCTTCAGTGCCTATACATTATAACTTCATACTTTTTGGTTTCATAAACATTACGTCACATGTACAGTTTTTTACTCATTCATCATTCATCATGACTCTACACAACCATACATACATCTATTTTTATTTATATCATCACTTAACCAAGATTCATGTTAAATTTCATTAAGTCATTTTAAGACATTTCATCGAACACATGGCATTCGTACTTTCTATAAAGCATGATGCACAAGTAATTATAGCATATTCATCCTAAATTCATCAATGAATTAACCTAATCCTTCAAAATCAATATCATAACCATACTACATATGATTTATATCAAATTATTCATCTAAACACTTCTACAACATGAGTTTAACATCAACATTACAAAATTTATCCATAAACTTTTCTAATTTTCATTACCTTACACAATTTCAAGTGGGTTTTACCCCAAACTACTAATACAATCGAAATAGCACATAATATAACCCCTATTTGTTTATATCATCCAACATTTAGGTTCGATTTCATATAAACATCATAAATTACACATAACCCACTTCATGAAATTTCATAAAAACATGAAATTTAAACTTACTTGGTAATAGTTATAGTTAGGAGATCTTAATTCCTAACTCATGCATCTAGAATTCAGCTTTCAACCCCTTCAATTTGTAAGATTTTGTAGGATTCTTTAGAAGTAGGGTTTCCCCTTGGCTCTCTCTCTCTCGTTCGATCGCACACAGCCAGGAACAAGTACTGGCCTCTTTTTTTATCAAATTTTCATTACACGATTACACTTTTAGTCCCTTGTCTTTTAAAGTGTGTCCAAATGGTTATTTCCCATACTAACTTGATTTCTTTCATTTACATAAGGGGTTTCTAACCTATTATTACTTATAAAACTTTCGAAATGGTAAAAATCTATATTTACCATTCCTTATTATTAAAACATCTCGATTAAATTACTATATTATGTCATACGAAATTTGGGGTGTTACAGCCGGCTGACACTTGATAGTCGTTGTTTCACCACAGGAGTAGAACTCTCTAGCGTAATACACGATGGGACGAAAACCCGGGTGAGCTCAACATAAAGCCTGACACCTTCGCAAGAAAGCTTGGCTCTATCTATCATTGTCTTATCCATCAAAGTGACACAAGTAGGGATTGAACTTGGGTCTCAATTAGAGAACCCAAGTCTCCCTACCACTAGACCACAAGTGATGGATACTTATTTCTGATAACTAGTAATTAGACTCTTGCTCGTTCCTCTTACTCTACGGTATTAGACTATCTCTAGTCACACCCCCCACAGCCCGTCTTACTTAAACATAATCCCTTTCAATTATGTGTGTAGTGGATAATCCCTCATAACCCCTCTTCGATCTAATCTAATCTAATATAGGAATCAAGTTAATGACATATGTTATTATCTCCTTCAATTTATTTTAATGTCATGTGGCATTCTCTTCTTTATTATTATTATTATTATTATTATTATTATTATTATTATTATTATTATTATTATTATTATTATTATTATTATATCACATGAATATACAATTTATTAATCTATATACAACAACATATAAATAAATA
Organism: Helianthus annuus; assembly: GCF_002127325.2. Classification (NCBI taxonomy): domain Eukaryota; kingdom Viridiplantae; phylum Streptophyta; class Magnoliopsida; order Asterales; family Asteraceae; genus Helianthus; species Helianthus annuus. Next base: position 95,889,794 of record NC_035447.2, on the reverse strand, counting down.
TAGTTATTATAACATATTAATATATCCAATTTATTAATCTATACATAACTATAGATAAATACGTAATACATAAAAATATTTATCTTATATTATAGTATTTTATTTATTTTTATTTTCATATGTGACATAAAGTTTTATTTTTAAATCATTACAGATCAAATCAAATTAGGTTATATACTTGTAGACCTAGACTGTCTACTCTAACCTAATAATTTGTTTGCGAATAACTATACATAGGTATCTCTTAATTTAGCAAAATTATTATTTTATTAATAATATATTATATTAATATCCAATTTTTATTATTAATATATAACACATGTGGTGTCCGATACAAAAATAAAAACTTTATTGCAAATATAACTCTGTATTCAACGAATTTTGCATTGTCACGCCCATAAACCTATAAAAACGAATATGGTATATAATTTTAAATTTAAATAATATATTATGTAATTTAGATTATATTTTAAGAAGGCACAAGCGCGTAAGCTGGGGGTGGTAGAAATGAGGATGCTTAGGTGGATGTGTGGGCATAATAGGTTGGATAGGATAAGGAATAAGGTTTTTAGGGAAAGATTGGGAGTGGCTTGTATTTTAGATAAGGTTAGGGAGGGGAGGTTGAGATGGTTTAGGCATGTTCGGAGGAGACAACCGACAGATACAGTTAGATCAGTAGAAGCTCTCACTGTGGAAGGGAGGAGGAGGAGAGGCAGGCCGAAAATGACTTGGGAAGAGCGAGTTAGAAATGATTTGTTAGACTTACACCTCTCTGAGGACATGATCGAGGATAGGGGTTCGTGGAGACGCAAGATTAAGGTTAAGAACTTTTAGGAGGAAGACACAGTTTTGTATTAGTTTCTTGTGTTAGGAGCTTAACTTCTTTAGTCCATTTTGGTGGCCTAAGAATATTACAACTGACATGTGTGTCTATTTGAAGTGCTATCTATGCCTATTATATGTTTCATCTATTGTGGTAGCTTAGTAAGAATATGTTTAGTACTATTTATGTAGTTATATGTCTTTTTTCGTTTTTATTTTGACTCTTTTGCCTAGATATGATTTTATGTGATCATGTCTTTTTATGTTTTTAATTTTATTTTACTCTTTTGCCTGGATATGATTGTGGAGCTGAGGGTCTTACTAGAAGCAGTCTATTTATCCCCTGTGATAGAGGTAACGCTGGCCTACATTCCACTCTCCCCAGACCCTACCGATAGCTAGGCTATGAGTGGATTATACCGAGTACGATTGATTGATTACCAAATTTACAAAGTTTTTTTACGATATTTATGCAGAAAATCAGGTCCCAACGAAATTTCTTTTTGGCATTTATGACATAACCAGGTTCTATTAACCCAATATCATAATATTACGTTTACTATATTTAAAATATTATATATAAAACATGATACTTGGCTAAAACATGTGAGGTTCATTGGGGAACACTAAAAAGTGGGGAACAGTGGGGAACGGACTCAAACGAACTCCGATTGGACTCATTCTAGCGGCGTTGGAACCGGCTCGTCGAACCCTAACTAAGATCTCTTAACCTTGAACCCTAAATCATAACCCCTAAACCATAAATATATTAGGGTTTGACTTTTAGGGTTTAGCTTTAGGGTTTAGCTTTAGGGATTAGCTTTAGGGTTTAGCTTTAGGGTTTAGGGTTTAGCTTAAGGGTTTAGCTTTAGGGTTTAGCTTTAGGTTTAGTCTTTAGGGTTTAGCTTTTAGGGTTTATAGTTTAGATTTTACGGTTTAGCTTAGGTTTTAGCCTTATTTTTTAGCTTTAGGGTTTAGAGTTTAGGAGTTAGGATTTAGGGTTTAGGGTTAAGAGATCCTAGTTAGGGTTCGGCGAGCCGGTTCCAACGCCGTTGGAATAAGTCCAATCGAAGTTCATTTGAGTCGGTTCCCCACTGTTCCCCACTTTTTTAGTGTTCTCCAATAAACCTTCCCCTAGCTAAAACAACCTTTTACATTATTCAATACAACAATTTAGGTAGATTGTTAGCTACAGTAAATAGTTAACCCCTTATTTGTTACTTAATTATAAAATTGTCATTTCTTTACTTTTTATTTGAAACTTAATTTCAAAACTGCCATTTCTTTGTTTACTTTCACAAGATAGAGAGAGGAATGGTGGGGTTCATTGGGTATTTATCACTTTTAAATATTAAATAATTTTTACATTTTCTTAAAGTGATAATATTAGTTAATTAAATAGGCGGTGTTTGTTACTTCTGAAACTATATTTATGATCTACCAGTATAATCAATCATGTCGGTATAAATTTAACTATGTCAACGTTTTACTGCCGAATTGCAATATAAGTTCGTGTTTGTCTTTACCCACGTTTTACATCATGTGATATTATAAATTAAGGGTGTTCAAAAAACTCGTGGCTCGCAGCTCGCTCGAATCTCGCTCGAAAAAAGCTCGAAGAAAGCTCGACTCGAAATTGGCTCCGTTCTAAACGAGCCAGCTCGGCTCGGCTCGATTTGTAAACGAGCCGAGCTCGAACTTGGCCTGGCTTGGCTCGTGAGCTGGCTCGATAAGGTTTACATTCTTCATTTTTTTGTCCCACATCGCTTAGAAAATAAAAACTAAGGGAGTATCTCCCCTATAAAAAAAGGTAAAGACATTGTACAAAATGAATTAACTATTTATACTTGCATAGTTAGCCATATGGTTAAATTAAATGACAATTATAGCCCTTAGTCTATGAAGAAATTGATTTTTAAATATGAAATTTTGCGGTTCTTTGTTAGTTCGAGCTAGATCGAGCCGAGCCGAGCTAGCTCGAATTCTAATCGGGTCGAGCTCGAGCCTTAAATCTCAGCTCGATTTGAAATTCGAGCTCGAGCTGAGCCAGCTCGATTCGAGTTCGAGCCGAGCTCGAGCTGGGTCTAGCTCGGCTCGACTTGGCTCGTTTACAACCCTAGTATAAATTCATTTTTTTGCTTCACAATTTTGCGGGTTTCAGTCGTTGTTTGCTTGCTTTACGACCTACGCCCCCGCAACGCGGGAATTAAACACCAGTGATATAAAAATAATAATTCGACTTAAAGATGTGTGTCATTGTTCAAATCTCGAGCACTTGATCTTCAACCTTGTGCTTCCATGTTTGGAGCATCACCTATGGCATTACAACATCATAATTAGTATTTTAAGTACATAAACCATATAGGTACCCACAGGGTAGGGATAGTGTACATTAATTCAGAAGTGTGAGAAGTGTATCATAACACTATATATAACACTATATAACACCATATAAACACCATATAACACTATGTAACACCATATAACACCATATAACACTATGTGACACTATATAACAATATATAACACTATACATCTATCATAGACATGCTATCAGACAAACTATAGTGTTATATTTGTTATATAGTGTTATATAGTATTACATAATGTTATATGGTGTTACATATTGTTATACGGTGTTTATATGGTGTTATATAGTGTTATATATAGTGTTATAATACACTTCTCACACTTCTAGATTAATGTACAGGATCCTCTACCGATACCCACATACTAAACATAAAGTTGAAATTTGACAAAACTTCGGAATTCAAAATATGCCTGCCAAGGTTAGCGTAGGCGTATGGTCAGCTTAAGACAAATCATCACCGTTGTGACCAGCATACGTGAAGAAACAGTGATCTAATTAAGGTATTAATTAGAGGGGTTTATGTTCCTATCATAGTGGTTAATCTTCTTTGAGGTATTTGAGCTCCGACTGGTTAATCAACCTACAAAACAGAACACCGTTACTCGTTAAGAGGGGAATGTGGGGGTTTCCCTCTTAACCGGGCTCCGGCGTGAGAATAAGCGACTGCTTTGAGAGTAATTAAGTAGTTAGAGTAAGAGCCGAGAGAATAGAATGAATAACCTGAAGAATGAAGGTCTCTATTTATAGCCGGAGAGGTGTAAGAGGTTGTGGGCTGATGGGCCTTGGGCCAGAAACGGACAACAACGAATATGCTCTTTGCCTCGCTGGCCTCGACTGCTTAGTGGCTTCTAGATGCTCGTCGGTGCTGGCGCACCTTGATTGGAGCCACGTGTCATTGTTGTCGGCCTTGTTGTCCCTTCTGTCATCAGCAAAGTGGAGATCGTGGGACAGTTGTCCCCGTCTCTTGATTGGTGCCATGTAGGCGTCCTTGTGTACTTATCGTCAGAAGATCGTGGCGCACGATTGAACAGAGCCTGCTGGACGCTCATTGGCTCTTTTTACTGCCACTTGTACCCTGTGTACCTCTGTAGGTAACAGCGCGTCTTCCTATGGAGAGGATTTTGTTTGATGGCAACTAACCCGCGCGGGGCTAGTGTGCTCACTTATACCATTGTTTTTATGCTAAGTGTTGCTATCTGAGTTTATTATGTGCTTTTCCTCGCGCGGGGGTAAGTCACAATGTGATGTGAGCTGCGCGAGGTTGTTATTATCAAGTTGTTATGCTAAGGAGTATGGTCTCACGTGCAACCTGTTATGAGGTTTGCGCGACTTTTTGGGACCATACCCCTTCAAGTCCCCCCAGTCCAGTGCTGCACCATGCGCAACGCAAGTGGTTGGAGCTCTGGACTTAATAAAAATAAGAGAAGGGGAAATTGTCCTTTTGGTCCTGACTTGTAAGGCGCATGTAGAAAACTGTTGTTTTCGATGCGCAGGTACTAGGCAGGTGTCGAGTGATTTCTTGTTTGGCCTTTTAAGCGCGCGAGGTTATAGTGGTTTACGTATATCTGGCGCGACTCATATGACTTCTGCATGAAGTTACTTGCATGTTTTATGGCGGGAAACTTCGAAATTTGAACTTCTGACAGGTTGGTGAGATAAGTCGCTGAGGGCGACGTTTGAGTTGACCCCTGGCACGGGTGTCATCATGCCGCCTGCGGCGGTTGCACTTCATGTCAGGAGAGTGAGGCCCACGCGCGCGTGGTAACCGTCACTCCTGGTTTTCCGCTTGACGTGGCAACCTCCCGTTGGTTAGCCTAGCGGCGAATTCGGCACGGTTACCCATCGCATTAAATGCGATGGGTATATATATCCGAAGAGAAAGGTGAGAGATTCACTTTCTCTTCGTTTCTTCTCCAATTTCCTCTCAAAAGGTCTTTGAATCTTCCAAGTGTTCTTCTCATCTTCTTCAAGATTTCTTCAAATCTTCAAACTTTTCTTCGTTCTTTTTTCAAGATCCTTCTAAAATATGAGTGAGGAGCACCAAGAGGTTCCTGCTAGTGAGGAAGGACCGGTTCCAGTCCTTAGATGGGACTTAGGTCTGTTCGAACAGATTGTTCGGAGCTTCAGATTCCCACCGGAGTGGGACGCCCGGTATCCGGCTCAGGGCCAAACCGCGGCTGATGCCCCACCCGGCTATATTACCCTTTATGAAAATTTCTTTCTTCAGGGTAATTTCCGGCTGCCGGCGACCAATTTTCTGGGTAGTATCCTTTCTTACTACCAGTTCCACATATCTCAGATGAGTCCACCTGGGATGGTGAGGGTGAGACACTTCGAGTTCTTATGCCAGTCTCATGGCATCGAGCCATCTGTCGACAAATTTCGTTCATTCTACCAACTGCAAAGGACGATGGGGTTCTTTTCGTTTGCAAGCCGAGGTGCGGCGAAGAAGATCTTGTTAAATCCACCAAAGAGTTTCCATGACTGGAAACCCAAGTTCTTCTTCATCAGGGAAGAAGTCGTGCCGGTCGCTATGACCTTTAGGGAATGGACTGAGGCCATACCCAAGGAAGATCTGCCGATCCCAAAAACGGCTTTGTGGTACCAGCAGCTGACCCCAACCCCTAACCGGGTGTTTGGGGAGAATGTTCTAGTTGCAGCAAAGATGAGTGACCAGTGGTCACCTAGCAGTAGGGAAGTTCCCGTTTTAAAGCTTGGCGATCAAGGTTAGTCGTTTTTCTGTTCTTTGTCTAAGTATGATTTCTTTGATTATTACTTACGTATCTCCGTTTATAGAAGCGCAACTTTACCAAGCTGCCTTCTCTACTTTTGGAGGCTCCATGGGCGTTCGCCCAGTGCGCGATGATGAAGAAAGCTGGTATGACCAGATTAAAGGAAACTTCATGTTTCCAGCTGCTGATGCCTTCGCTTCGCCGCCAACTGCTACTGAAGGTGCGCAATATCCGAAACCTCGTCCATTGCGCTCTGTGACTCTCGCTGGGAAAGAAACTTTCTATCTTTCCAGCGAGGAGTCTGTAGGTTCTTCCAACGGCGAGCTAAGCTCTTGGTCTGAAATCTTTGCAGGTGTGTTGCGCGACCTGGGGATTGACCCCGAGGAGAAGAAGAAAAAGCCGGTGAAGAAGAAGAAGAAGGTGGAGCCTGAGGTGACCAGTAAGGGCACCGGCCCTAGTCGCGCAACATCTGCTGCTGTCAAAGGTACTCTTCGCCTTCGTCAACGTGATTTAGGCGACTATGTGATAATCAGTGACTCATATGAAGGTTTATCACATGCAGCTAAGGGAAAAGCTGGTGCTGGTGGGTCAAAGAGTTCTGGGAGCGCGGGTTCTCGTAACCCGGATGCTGGCGCGACCCCCAGTTTTCCCGAAGATGTAGAAGAGGAGGAAGATGCTGGTGCCCGACTTATTGGGCGAAAGAGGGGTAGGAGCGAGGCTACAACTGGTGTGGCTTCTGCGCCTCAATCTGTTGTGATCCCTACGATAGGGAAGACGAGCAGGCTGCGCTCGTTGTATCAATTTTCTCCTGGTATGTTCTTTTCTTCTCTTTTCTTTTCTAAAAAACTTCTTTGCTTACACTTGCCTTATTTTGCAGAGATCAAGAAGAAGACCCCTGAAAAGGCGGTTACATTCAGTGAGGCGGGAGTAAAAAGGCCCAAGATAACCGTCAAGTCCACTGACGCTGCAGCTCAGGACGCCGCGAAGGCGGCTGAGGCGCAGCGAAAGGTGGAGGAGGCGCGTAAGAAAGAAGAGGAGAAGAGAAAGAAAGAAAAAGAGAAGAAGATAGAGGAGGAGAGAAAGAAAAGAGAGGAGGAGGAGAGGAAGAAAAAGGAGGAGGATAGGCAGCGGAGGGCGGAGCAGGAGAGGCTGGCTGAGGTGGCTAGGAAGCAGGCCTTGGAGAAGGAGGTAGCGGCGAAAAAGGCTATGGATCAGCCTTTGAAGTCTCAAGGTCCTGAGGGCACCAGGCCAACCGGCACCGGCCCTGTTCTCACTTCGAAAGGGTCTGGCCGCTACTCTTCTAGCGGCGCGAGCTCCGGTGGAGCTGGGGGTTATAACCCTAACGTGATAGGGGCGAAAGATACCGTTGGAGATATCTACTACAAGACATATACTGAAGAAGAGCGCGGCGATGTCCTCCATCAAGCCCCTTGGAGCTTAAAACAGAAGGATACATTTATTGAGTTTGGCGCTTCGCGTGAATGGTTTTTGAATTCCTTCCCCCCTGGTGAGGTCAATCGGCAAAGGGCAAAACCCCATGAGATGTTATATCGTACTTATATTCTTGGGGAGGCCAATGCCCGCGCTGCCAACCATCAGATCGTACGCGAATGGCGAACGATGGTTCGGGAGCGCGCCGACTGGGAGGCTTATCGCGAGCGTATGCTGAAGCGAATTGTGGAATTTGAGAAGTCGAAAGCTGCGTTCGACGAAGAAAGGGCCAAGTTTGAGGCTGACAAGAAGGCGGAGGAGTGGGGCCGCGAGGGGCTGCAGAAAAAACTCCACAATGTTGAGGAGCAACTGGCCAAGGAGAAGGCCGAGTTCAAGCGTATATGCGCCCAAGACAACGAGCGTACTTATGCTCTACGACAGAAGATCGTTGGTCTTGAGGCTAAAGTTGCGGACTTGACCTCAAAGGTGGAGGAAGCGCAGGGTGAAAAAACTGCCAAGCAGCAGATGGAGGTTAGTTCTACTGATTCTCGCTCTTCCTTTTTGTTTATGAGATTTCTTTAAGTCAATTCTCAAGTCGTTTGTCAATTTTTAGGTTGAGCTGACTGAAGCCAAGGTGCAATTGTCTAACAAGGACAAGGATCTCCATGCCAAGGACGTTGAGATAGCGGAACTCAAACGTCGCTTGAATGAGCAAATCGACAGATGCGAATCCTTGGAGATTGACCTTGAGGCTGAGAAGGTCAAGGCTGCTGATGCTGAGGAGGCGCGTGCTGTGAGCACTGCCGCGCTGAATGTGGCTCAAACCAACTACTCTGAGGCTCAAGGTATCGTCGATACCCTTGTCTCAGAAGCGGAGTGGATGCGCACTCGTGGAGTAGTGTTGGTAAGTGCCTTGTGCTTTTTTCTTAAGTTGATTTGAAGAGTTTTTTCTTTAATGCTTATCTTTTGTTGAAGGTTGCCAACTCCATCCTGAATGCGAGCGAGCTAGATCGCGCCGTGGCGGCTCTGACAGATGCGGCGCGTGCGGTGGGTCACCGAGGAGGCTACCTGGAGTGTGCTGATCATGTTGAGCAAATGCTTGGGCAAGAATTTGACACAAGCCATTGCTCAGTAACAGAACGTGCCGATGCTGCGCTAGCAAGTGCTGAAAATTCCTATGACAACCTCTCCTTGCCTGTCATGGAGTTGGTTGTCGAATCGTTAAAGAAAGACGACTGGTGCCAGCGTCTTAAGGCAATCCTCGATCCACCGGTTACCGTCGAGTTGTCCGACGAAGAGCCAGCTGGTGATGATGGCGGTGATGGTGATGATGATGGCAACGATGATGATGGTGAAGATGACGGAGATGATGGTGATGATCGTCGCGAAGAATAGGAGAGTTTGTTGAGTAGTTAGTTGGTAGGCATTTGTGCCTTTGTAATTTCTTTGAATATTCTTATGTATGATGCTGCGCGGTTGCGCAAGTTGTTAATGAAACATTTTGTTTTTTCCGTTGCAATTATTGCATTGTTATAAAACTTTTATGCTAAATTAGCTCGAATAAATGGAAGCGTTTTCTAAGTATAAGGTGGCCACCCGGTCTCGCGCTTTGTTTGCGGAGAACCTTGGAGGTGGTTTGAACCACCCTGAAATGCTGGAGTGTTTTCGCGCTAATCAAAAGTTTAACATGCATTTGTAACGAAAAAATGTAATAGAAAAACATGTCGTATGTTTTCATTTAAGTCAGAAGTTGGCTCTTAGGCCTTCATACATATTTGCCAATGGCTCGTAGCCGGTGTAGCGAATTGAAAAATGGCGCAGGGCCGAAAAGATTACATATAGCATTTGCGCAATTGTTGCGCATTCCAAGTTCTTGGTAAGATGTGGCCATCTAAGGTGCGCAATTTGTAGGCCCCTTTGCCCAGGACCTCATGAATCAGATATGGGCCTTCCCATTTGGGTGCTAATTTCCCTGGGCGTTCCGCATTTGATGCTTCGTTGTCGCGAAAGACGTACTCCCCCGGATTGAAGGTACAAATGCGAACTCTTGTGTTGTAGTACCTTTCCAGCTGGGTTTTGTACTTGGCCTCTCTGATTCTCGCGATTTCGCGTCTTTCTTCTAACAGGTCCAAGTCTAGGCGCCTTTCTGCTTCATTGTCAACCGTGTTGACCGTTGTCATGCGTGGCGAGGGCAGGCCAATCTCCGCTGGGATTACCGCCTCTGAGCCATAGACCAGGCTGAAAGGGGTTTCGCCGGTACTTGTCTTTGGCATGGTCCGATGAGCCCATAAAATGCTTGGGAGCTCATCAACCCATCCGCGCCGCCTTGTTCCTAATCTGGCCTTTATCCCTTCGACGATGCATTTGTTCACACTTTCCACTTGTCCGTTGCCTTGTGGGTGCGCAACGGAGGTGAAAGTGTGTTCAATGTTCATCTCCTTCATCCAGTTCTTAAGATCGTCCGAAGCAAAGTTGGTGCCATTGTCTGTCACGATCTTGAGCGGGAGGCCAAATCTGCATATGATGTGTTCCCATATGAACTTGCGCACAATCATAGCTGTGGTGGATGCAAGGGCTTTGGCTTCTACCCACTTTGTGAAGTAGTCAACAGCTACTATGATGAACTTTACGGCGCCGGGTGCATCCGGGAAGGGTCCCACCATGTCAATTCCCCATTGTTGGAAGGGCCATGCGGTGGACACGGGAATGAGATCGTTTTTAGGACGCAGCGTTTTTGGAGAGTGTCTCTGGCAAGAGTCACACTTGCGGATCTCCTTCATTGCGTCAACATGCATACCAGGCCAGTAGTAACCGGCGCTCATGATCTTCGCGACAACCATCCTTGGTCCGGAGTGGATGCCGCAAATCCCTTCGTGGATTTCCCTTATCAAATAATTCGCGTCCTGGGGGTCCACACAGCGCAGTAGTGGTCCCAGGAAGGATTTTCGGTACAGGATACCGCCATTCATTTCGTACTGTAAGGCTTTGTTTTGGATCTTTTTTGCTTCCGCTTTGTTCTCGGGAAGCACCCCTTCTTGCAAGTATTGGATGATGGGGGTCATCCACGATGTTTGCCCTGTTTCGATCACATTCACCTGTCGCAGCAATACTGACGGGTTCTTGAGTACCTCTATCCTTACATCCTTGGCGAGATGTTGAAAGGAAGTCGAGGCGAGTTTGCTCAGGGCATCTGCGGGCTTGTTTTCTGAGCGATTGATATGTATGACTTCGTGGGTTTTGAATTGTTGGAGCAATTCTTTCGCTTGTTCTAGATATAAAGCCATGACTTCTCCCTTCGCGTCGTATATGCCATTCACTTGACTGGCTATCAGGAGTGAATCAACATGTGCGCGCAAGTTTTTTGCTCCCATCTTGATGGCGAGGCGTAAGCCTGCCAGAAAAGCCTCGTACTCAGCTTCATTGTTGGTGTTTTTGAAGTCGAGCTTAATGGCGTAAGTGAACTCGTGCTTTTCTGGGCTTACTAGACGTAAACCTGCTCCCGCGCCATCTTCATTTGATGCCCCGTCAGTGTAAAGCATCCAAGTCTCCTCTGTTGTGTTTTCCTTGGGAGTCTCTATCATCTCGCATTCCTTGCTTTTATCAGCCGGCACTTCTGTGATGAAGTCGGCGAGGACTTGCCCCTTAATGGCTGGGCGCGGCCTATACAAGATGTTATGGCCGCCCAGTTCAATGGCCCATTTTGCCAACCTGCCTGATGTCTCAGGCTTCTGAAGTATAGTGCCAATGTGGAAGTTGGTAAGCACAGTTATCACATGGCCTGTGAAGTATCGGCGCAATCTTCGGGAGGCGTGTAGTAGCGCAAGAACCAGCTTTTCCATTGTGGAATATCTTGTTTCTGGGTCTGTGAGTACCCTGCTGACGTAATAGATCGGGGTTTGCACGCCATTCCTGTCTACCAACAATACTGATCCTACTGCCTTGTCCGAGGAGGACAAGTACAGCACAAGGGGCTCTTTTTCAAACGGTGCCGTCAGCGTAGGGAGTTCGATCAGACACGCTTTCATTTGTTGAAAAGCTGTTTCGGCTTCCGGGGTCCATTTGAACTCTTGCTTCTTTACGCAATTGCGCAACGTGCTAATGAAGGGATACGACTTTGCGGCGTGATTGGAGAGAAAACGATTTAGCGCGGCCAGCCGGCCGGCTAGTCGTTGCATTTCCTTGATGTTTCTTGGTGAGGGCATTCGTTCTATAGCTTGTACCTTCTCTGGATTCACCTTGAAACCGCCGTTTGTGACAATGAAGCCCAGAAACTTCCCTTCTTCCATGCCAAAGGAACACTTGGCTGGATTTAGCTTCATATTTACGCTGCGCAATGAGTTGAACGTTTTTTCGATGTCTTTTAACATTTGGTCCTCCTCGGGACTTTTCACCACTAGATCATCGATATAAACCTCAATGTGCTTTCCGATGTCACCTGCGAAGGTTTTGTCCATCAAGCGTTGATAAGTCGCGCCTGCGTTCTTCAGACCAAAAGGCATCTTTGTGTAGCAGAAGATTCCAAGGTCTGTTCTGAATGCTGTCTTGTCTTCATATTCTAGCTTCATCTGCACTTGATGGTATCCTTTATAGCAATCCAGAAAGCACTTCCATCGGTATGGCGCGAGAGAATCAATTTTTTTATCGATCTCAGGCAAGGAATAGCAATCCTTTGGGCATGCCTTGTTGAGATCAGTGTAGTCTACGCACATGCGCCATCCGCCATTTGATTTTTCGACCATCACAGGGTTCGCCACCCAACTCTGATATCTTACTTCTCGCAAGATCCCGGCTTTAAGCAGCTCGCATACCTGCTCGTTCATTGCTTTTGTCTTGTCTGCCCCTAGGCTGCGCCTTCTTTGGACCTTTGGCTCGACAGATGGGTACGTGTTTAAGCAATGCTCGGTGATGTTGCGCGGGACACCGGTCATGTCTGCCGGCGTCCAGGCAAATATATCCATGTTTCGAAACAGCAGTTGCTTTAGACGTGTTCTGATGTCAGACGAAATGGCGTGGCCAATTGTCACGGTCTGCTCGGGGTATTTCCGGTTTAAAACCCATTTCTCCGGCTCAGTCGTAGAGACCTTTGCCGCTTTTGTTGGGCGTAGCTCGTCAGTTGACATTACTTCCTTCTTGGCGTATATGATTGCTACTCCTGTTTTGGTTGGGAAACCTATTGCAGAATGAGGCGTTGACGTCACCATGTTTAGCTCGCCTTGTGTTTCCCTCCCAAGAAGCACATCATGCCTTGATTTCACTGGCATTACCATAAAGTTCACATTTGTTGTTCTTGAATGTTTCCCGTCAGAGAGCGTGACAGGGAAACTGATCTGTCCGAGAGGAAAAACCATTTCGTTGCAAAATCCAGACAAAGGATAGTCGACAGGTTCGAGTCGCGCTTTATCCTCTTCATCCAGCTGATTGAAACATTGTTCGTAGATGATGTCGGCTGTGCTTCCTGGGTCGATGAAGATGTATTCTGTTTCATAGTGACCAATTATACCAGTAATGACGACGGGTCGTGTGGCGCGAGGACCGCCGCGCACTACTGGGAATATGACTTGCTGTTCTTGCCAAGAGGGCTCGTAGGGCCGTTTGCCTTTTTCTCTCGCGGTGTATCTTGGTCCGTTGACCATGTGAGTCTCTAGCCGTCTCACCTTTTTGTGGCTACCTTCATCGTGACGCTGGAGCTGACGGGTGTCCTTGCGCACATTCTTCACTAAATGGCTTAGCTTGCCGCTTTTGAGCGCTCTTTCGATTTCCTGGCGCAAACTGTAGCAGTCATCGGTCAAATGCCCAGAGTCTTTGTGGAAATCGCAGTACAAATTGGGGTCTTGCCCTTTCTTGTTTGTCATTGGCCTTGGCGCCTTGAAATCGACATTCTCCGTCATCAATACCTCCTTTGGAGTTTTTGTGAGCGGAGTCCAGTGTTTGTCACGGTTGTCGTCTCTGACTGCTTTCTTGTAACCGATTCGGTCAATCGTATCTCGCGCATCTTCTCTGTAACGTGGCCTGTCGTCACGGCCTCTGGGTCTTTCAGACTTCCAATCGTTGTTTTTGTATTTGTTGCGCTTGTTATTGTTGTCGCGCGGCCTCTCGTTTGCTCTTGAGAATCGATCCTCGGAGTAATAACCCTTTCCACCAGCAAGGGATTCCTCGGTTTGCGCGACGATCTTCGCTGCTTCCATCAGCTTATCCCACTCTTTTGGCATCCCATCTTTGCCTGTGATGGTTCTAATGAGGCTATCACAGCGTATAGCCTTCTTGAAGTGGCAGCGCATGAGTTGCTCACTGACGCCGCCAATCTCTAAACATTCTTTGTTGAAACGCGTGATGAAGTCCTCCAGACCTTCACCATCCCTTCGCCATATATCTTCTACTTCCGCCGTATCACGCTGATAGCGACGTTGTTGGCTAAAGTAGCTTAAGAACTGCGTCTTGAAATCTGTCCATGACTTAATCTTTCCGGGCGGAAGGCTGTCAAACCAGGCGCGAGCCGCTCCGGTAAGAGTTTGAATGAACAGGTGGCACCACATGGGCATGTTCCAACCTCCCATGCAGCCCACACTCGTGAATGTTCTGACGTGGTCGTCTGGGTCAGTCAACCCATTGAATTTCCCAACAGTCGGGGGTAGTTTCTCTCTTGACAGTGGTGCGAGTGCAATTTTTGGGATAAACTTGGAGTGCTCCGCAGCTTCCGCTGGTCTGTATGCCAGGCGGAAATCTCGTTCAGCTTCTTCTGTGTAGCCAATGTGTTGTCTTGGCTTATAGTACTCATGGTTTTTTGGTAAGCGATTGAAGACTGATGATTCTTCATCACCTTCCCATGTAGGATCATATGGGTCGGTTTCTTCCCATTCATTGTTCATGTTGCGCGGCGTGAGCCGGCTATGAACAGGGCCTCGTTGAAGGTTCGACGGATATTCATAGTAACTATCTGTTTCCCCTCTTGTATCGCGCGTGTCTTGTACGCTTAAACGTCTTGTAGGGGGGGGCCTGTTGGTTCTGCCTTGTATATTGGCTGGCGGTGGCATTTGGCGCATCCCTTGACTCGGAGGGGTGACCAAGGACGGTTCTGCCGTCAAAACTGCCTGCTGCGCGATGAGCGATTGGTATGCTGCATTGATAGTGGCGATGTTCTTGGCATACCACGAGGCTGGGGTTTCGCCCTCTGGTAAGCCAAGTAATGCAGATACATTTTGAGGTGGCGCTGGGTTGGACGGTCCTTCGCCGTTGTTACCTGGGGTAACCATTTGTGTGATACGGGTAACGCTCCCGCGCTGACCCCCCGTGTTGGTGATCTCAACTTCACCTATTTCTTCGACTTGGGCTTGGAGGTTTTGGACTCCTTCACCCAAGACCGTGTTAGAATTGGCTCCGAAGCCGAACTCTGGAAAGATTCCTTGACCAGTCATAGTCGAAGGATGAAAAGATGTCAAAGGCTCAAATAAAGAAGATGAGGGTGGTTATAGAAAAAATCGGTGGGCGCCAATGAAGAAACAGTGATCTAATTAAGGTATTAATTAGAGGGGTTTATGTTCCTATCATAGTGGTTAATCTTCTTTGAGGTATTTGAGCTCCGACTGGTTAATCAACCTGCAAAACAGAACACCGTTACTCGTTAAGAGGGGAATGTGGGGGTTTCCCTCTTAACCGGGCTCCGGCGTGAGAATAAGCGACTGCTTTGAGAGTAATTAAGTAGTTAGAGTAAGAGCCGAGAGAATAGAATGAATAACCTGAAGAATGAAGGTCTCTATTTATAGCCGGAGAGGTGTAAGAGGTTGTGGGCTGATGGGCCTTGGGCCAGAAACGGACAACAACGAATATGCTCTTTGCCTCGCTGGCCTCGACTGCTTAGTGGCTTCTAGATGCTCGTCGGTGCTGGCGCACCTTGATTGGAGCCACGTGTCATTGTTGTCGGCCTTGTTGTCCCTTCTGTCATCAGCAAAGTGGAGATCGTGGGACAGTTGTCCCCGTCTCTTGATTGGTGCCATGTAGGCGTCCTTGTGTACTTATCGTCAGAAGATCGTGGCGCACGATTGAACAGAGCCTGCTGGACGCTCATTGGCTCTTTTTACTGCCACTTGTACCCTGTGTACCTCTGTAGGTAACAGCGCGTCTTCCTATGGAGAGGATTTTGTTTGATGGCAACTAACCCGCGCGGGGCTAGTGTGCTCACTTATACCATTGTTTTTATGCTAAGTGTTGCTATCTGAGTTTATTATGTGCTTTTCCTCGCGCGGGGGTAAGTCACAATGTGATGTGAGCTGCGCGAGATTGTTATTATCAAGTTGTTATGCTAAGGAGTATGGTCTCACGTGCAACCTGTTATGAGGTTTGCGCGACTTTTTGGGACCATACCCCTTCAATATTCCGTTTTTTTTACTTCCAAACCGCTCGTTAGACACCAATCATCCCATACTTATTGCTAATCAATATAATCACAATCAAAGTTGTGAGTCACGTAATATAATTTGAATCACAACGTCATTTTATTACTAACACCCAACTTATAACATTTATCAATTACATGTTATCTCAAACGGGTCAAAAGGAAATATTTACTATATCCTTTTTAATATATATACACACACGCACAATACTTGCCCATTTTAAGCATCTTAACAACAATACCATTCACAATTTGCATCATTACCTGGGTTGATATTGTTATTTAATTATATGATTAACATAACATCAACAAACAGATAACATCTTTTTTTGTCTTATTATTAGTATAGTATCAACTAACATGTCAAAATTCCAGCTAACCCATACTACCATGTTCTTATCAATTAACGAGTCAAAATCCCTCTTAACCCCTTATCAACAAATACATTGTAGTACTATAATCGATTTGCAAATTTAATATCAATATACATAATGTTGCTACTAATTATACTTTGTTTTTTAGTCATTACACGTATCTTAACTTAATACGTTTACTAACTAATCCAAATCCCATACAATCATCCGAAACTAAGATCACATAAAGATTGTGTACGATAAACTTACATTTGTCACAAGTCGAAATGACCCGTGCTCATTCTTTTTAAGTCACAAGAATCAAGATACAAGCCAAATGGGTCAAAACGACCCATATCCACTTTATAAAATTAAAATGCCCAAAACATACTGATTCTTAAAATAGATGTAAGGTTAACTTACCTTTG
Source organism: Helianthus annuus (assembly GCF_002127325.2). NCBI lineage: Eukaryota > Viridiplantae > Streptophyta > Magnoliopsida > Asterales > Asteraceae > Helianthus > Helianthus annuus. Next base: position 95,873,268 of record NC_035447.2, on the reverse strand, counting down.
CCCGTGGGAACTTGATTACTCCTTCATCAACTCGTCCCATCGACTCCCAAGCTATAGCGTGTCTAGCTTGTTTGTATGTCAATATATAATCATTAGAATGCATAATGTTCAACCTTTGTAATCTAATATTTGTATCCTATCAATAATAACTGAGTAATTACATTTATTCATCCAAAGATCGAACATGATCAATAATGCATACATATATATTTACTCCTTTGACCCGTTTGTACAAAACTTGTATAATTCATGTTTAAATCATTTCAATACTTTAGATACCTTTTAATAGTACAATAAATCATTAGTAACCAATATTCAAAGCTTAACCCAAAGGTATACAAATATTCGTTACTAATTAATATTTTATAAAACATTATTTTTGTGCAGCCTTTTTCAGTGCAGCTGTGTTCACGGGCTGTCTTGACCTATTTAACGACCATGTTTTTATTTCTTCTAAACTTCATTAGGAAAAAGACTTAACAAGGATTCCAACCCAAAAAGAATCACCTTAATCGGATCGACGGTTGATTTTATATGATTATTTTAAAATGGTTAAACTCCTGTATAGAAGCTGAAAATTCAGCTCATTATAATTTTGACCCAAATCTGATTTCGATCAGTTTAATCCACCCAAAACCTCCTTTAAACATCCAATTATCATCTTACTTGTCCACTTTGTTTATTAGTTATGAACTCTATGGATAAATGAACATCTAAGATGGTTTATACCATAGTTGTTAAAAGTCATCGCCTCTTGCACCTAGGCCCAATTTCCTAGCAAGGCGAGGCAATTGCGCCTTAAGTCGAGGCAATTGCGCTTTAATTCTCCTGGTAATGGTTCATGCACGTATTCCAATGAGATTCCTAGATTCAAATCAGTTTCCGCCCAAATTCTTTAAATTATGACAAGATTCCAATGAGATTTCTACTTTTATCTAACGAAACTATTTTCTACACTAATAAACTAGCATTTATAACTTTTGGTACTAAACATACGATATAAAATGTCATATAATAGCTTAAGTTTTATTTTATTTGAAGAATAGTTTTAATTTTCTATTATATAAAAATATTTTAATTTTTTTTTTGTTGTGCGTTTTTTTTTTCTCAGGGCCGCGCTTTTTTTGTACCTTGCGCATAGGTCACAAGCGAGACCTATACGCCTTGAGTGCGCCTAATGCCTTTAATAACTATGGTTTATACTTCCAACTACTTTCATAATTCCATACCAACCAATTCTACCTGGTTTAAGCATTTCAACAAACAACTTATGTGCATAACTTCTATATCATACCACCATACTTATAGATGATTTCTAATCGACCAACAAACAATATAATTACGGGTTAGCTAATACGAACCATCAATTAGCTATAAAATTATCGATCAAGATTATCTACACACAAATTATTACTAACATACAATCTCTTGATGTGTTCATAGTTTCCTCCCTAAAGTCGGTCATAATACATTACACACATAAGAACTTATAATCAAAACAGATTTTTATTATCTAACCATGAAATCTGATGAATATGAAGAATAGATAACAATGGAGAATCTTGGCCGGTTTAACAACCGGACTAAATGTTTCTCCACAATCTATGCCAACCTGTTGCAAGCGACCATCACAAACTAGACGAGCTTTATAGCGTTCCAAACTGCCGTCAGATTTGAACTTATGTTTAAATAGCCACATGCTTCGGATGATGTGCATGTTGGGTTGTCTAGGTACCAATTCCAAAGTCTCATTTTTAATAAGAGCATGATATTCGTTAGTCATGGAATTGTGCCATTCTGGTATAGAAAAGGCATCAGACGGGTTTTTGGGGACGGGAATAATAGTGGAGGCGTGAAGGTTTAGTTGACGTTTGGGTTTAACAATGCCATCCATTGCACGGGTGCGCATGGTGCGGGTTGGATAGGACAGTGGAATGGGTGTGGACGCAGGTGTAGGAGATGTGGGCGAGGGGCGTGTGGGGTTTGGCTGAGTTGAGGTTGTGTGGGCAAGAGTGACCGGTGTAGAGAATGCGGTTTGGGAACTAGGTGTTAGTGGGCTAGAGGCAGTAGAGGTTGTGTGGGCCGGTGATTTGTGGACAGGTGAGTTTGGAGGGTGAACGGGTGAACTGTGGGCGGAAGAGGGAGAGTGGGCTGATGTGAGGGTGTTGGGTGAGCTCTGGTAGTGGCCCGAGTGGGTATGGGCGGAAGGTGTAGAGTGGGCCGATGTGTGGTTTGATGGTGTAGCTGGGTGAGGTGTTATAATGGACCATATATGGTGTGGGAAAGAGGTGTCGAGGAAGTCACACGAGGGAGGTGGGGTAATATTGTTGGCAAATGTCGTCGAATACAACATGACGTGAAATGTGTATTTGTCTTCTTTTTAGGTTGAAACATTTATACCCACGGTGGGTGGAGGGTAACCTAGAAAAAACGCATGGGTACGACCGGTTTTCCAATTTATGTACGGTGGTTGAGGGGGTAAGTGGATAACAAAGACAACCGAAAACCTTTAAATGGTCGTATGATGGTGTTCGATGATAGAGGATTTCGGTTGGGGTTTTGTTGTTTTTAAGCTTTGAAGGAAGGATGTTTAATAGGTAGGTGGTAGTTTCAAGGGCATGTTGCTAAAAAATGTTTGGTAAGGAGGCATCTGTTAATAGTGTGTACGAACCATGTTATTTATTGTACGTATTTTACGATCGGCCTTACCATTTTGGGAGGAAGTGTGAGGGCAAGAGAGACGAAATAACATGCCATGTTGATTAAAGAATTGGTGAAAAGAGGAATTCACGTATTCTTTGCCGTTGTCACATTGAAATGTTTTTATCTGGCACTCAAATTGAGTGTTGATGAATTGATGAAAGTGACAAAAATCGAGTATACTTGAGACTTTTTGGCAATGGGAAAAGTCCATAAATAAAGTCATCAAGAAACAAGATATAGTATCGATGGTCGTCAGAACTAATAATGGGGGAGGTCCATAAGTCACTATGTATAATGTCAAACGGTTTAAATATTTTAGTGTTGGAACTAGTAAATGGTAATTTAATGCTTTTTTCCAAATACATATGATTGACAAATGTCTTTATTAAAAGTTTCAAATGAAACAGAACAAGATTGTTTTAACGACTGTAATGAGGATTGTCCCGGATGACCAAGACGTTGGTGGCATAATGTGGAGGAGATAGCAGCAAAGGTGGATGGTGAGGTAGTGCTTCCTGATCTGTCACACCCCGGCCACGTAAAACAACAAATCGTGGCGGAAACGTCGGGGAGTGTCGTAACAGAATCATTGTTTCACAACCATGGATTAGAATTGTTTCGTTTTATTGAATATTGAACTCATTGATTTATTACAAATCAGATAAATACAAATATTGTCTTTCAAGTTTTAAAGTCACTAAGGCACAAGTCCATCCTATGTATAGCATGCATCAACAATCATCACATAGCAGCACCTGAAACATATATGAAAAAAGGTACGTCAGCATAAAAATACCTGTGAGTAACATAGGTTTTGTTGATTTAGATTCATGGCTTTAGTTAACATAAGAAAAAGGTTTTATGTTTTACAAAAATAGCCATGAATCCTTGTAAAAGTTTTGTTTCTAAAAAAATGTATTATTTTGACAAAAGGTTTGTAGTATATACAAAAAATATACTTTGGTTTGGAAATAGTTAAATGTATAGTATATCAAAAATATACTTTTGTTACTAAAATAATAGATTTGGCAATATATCACAAATATACTTTGAATTTGAAAATTTGCATATCAACTACGCTTTGGTTTTGAGTATAACATATCCACTATGTCTTGGTTTTGAAAATAACATATCAACTATGTTTTGGTTTTGAAAATAACATATCAACTATGCTTTGATAAATAACAAGGTAGTAAATTAAAACACATGTTGGATTTTGTACATAGTATATCAAAAATATACTTTGGATAATATCACATTTGGGAGGACATCAAACGTTACCTTGGTGATTTAGTATTCAATCAAGCCTTAGTGTATCAAACTATCTGGTTAAAATTTGGTTTCTGACATTCCATACAACAGGAATGGGATGTCTAGTCCTATAGCGCTATATCATACTACCAATCGGCTTGGTGAATGTATTAAATTGAGTACAATCCAACAATTAGTTTTACAAGCTTTGAAAATCAGTGTTTAAACCATAGATAATCGTTTAATTCGTCAAAAGAATAAGTACTAAGCATGTGTAATCATATAGTCTAAAATCATGAAAATAACAAATAGGCACATATGTTTCACCCCAAAACATTTAAAAGCAGTAAAAGAGGGGACTATGTACTCACTTGAGATTGCAAGTATCCTTGATTAAGTGTTCTAACGAAGCTCGGGAAATCAAGGAATCAAGTGACACCTAGTATGGAATCACTATGTTAAACAATCGGCTCCTAAGTCGGAAGACTGAGTAGAATGAGGTCTCGTAAACCAAATGAGCATTGGAACTCATGTGATATGGTTTAACGAAGTCTACATTCTAAAACGGAACCTATCCTAAGTGCTTACGACACGTTACGACCCATTAAGGTAGCTTACGCTACTTTAACACATCGTTCGCGCGAACGCGCGTTCGAGACATCTAACTAGTCCTATGACAAGTATTATATGCCTAAACATGTTTAAATATGTTGCATAATCAGTTAAGTGGCAAATGTTTATGTTACATATGCTTAAATACCATTTATGCATGAAAAGGGCATTTTGGTCATTTACCTAAGGCATATAAACTACCTATCATACAACTACATAAACTATGTGACAATAAGGTATAACCTCGGGAGGTTATTCCCTATATAACTATGGTCACTAAACATGCTTGGTCGGATCCAAATGATCGACCAAACGGGCCGAGTTCGCAAGTCTAAGCGGTGGTTTAGACCGCTTGACTTACGACTCTAAACAAGCACTAAATTAGAAGTGACGAGCTAAACATGTTAAAACATGCTTAACTAAGTTAGAAAACAGGTTTTGATATCAAAACAAAGTGTTTTGATACCAAGAGTAGTTTGGTTGCAAAATATGCATAAATGCGCATTTTGACCGAAACTACGACTCGTCACTACGCCTAGTCAACGTGATAATCAGTAGGTATAGTCACTAGGGACTATAACCATCGTGATTACGCTCACGTTGTGAAGTTCAAACGAACTTCGTGTTGACCAAAGATTGGTCAAAGCAAAAAGTCAAACACTGTTTGACTTTCACGCTTGAAAAGCGATAAAAGAACGAAAGAAGCTTATAAAGGGTCCAAGCTAGGGAGAACTTGATCTTAAAATTCTCAGGTATGAAGTTAATAACTTCAACTTAGAGAAAATCAGATCATGGGTGAGGAAATCAAATGAAAGGCATGGCTATTTATAGTTTTCGGTAAACCGTTAGGATTGTTTCTTGCTAAAGAGGGAATGATCTTGGCCATACATGTGGGTTAATGGTTTTAATATACCATGGGACATGTAATACTAGCAAAAACTAGCAGATGGTATCCAAAACAAGTGTTTAAAAGCATCAAAATCAAGTCCCAAGTCCAGATTCAATGTTTCTAACCTACAGATTGTCAAAAATAGTCCCTGCAGCCTAGAAACTTGGTTTTCGATGCATTTTTGACACGTTTAAGCCCCGTTAACCCCATTTCAAGGCTCTAAAATGAAGTTAAAGTATAGGGAACTTAAAATATGCAGAAAAATATCTCGGATGTCGGTTCATTTGGTCGTACGGTTGCGTTATTCGGTTAATTACCACGGAAGTCGTAACGAACGCAAAAACGATCCAAATTACACGAGGAATGGAATTTTATCATCCCAATCACTAAAATAAAATATTTTAATGATTATATAAATTTTTGGGAGTCCGTATATATTCAGAACATAAGATATGCGCGAAAATGCAAACTTATGCACTTTTTGACGCTTTTAGTCCCTTTTGATCAAATAAGTTTGTTTTAGCATCCCGAACCCCTCAAAGCCTATTTCTAAGAGATGTAAAGGATATTTAGGGTATGTTTAACTTATGATCAAGTTCCGGAATGTTCGTTACCATATAAATCGGCATAGTTTCGCAGTTTGACACAAATAGTCCCTACGATCAAATAGACTTGTTTTTGACACACCAAACCCTTCAAAACTTATTTCTAAGTTATGTAATGGTTATTTAAGGTATGTTGAGCCTATGTCCCTGTTCCGGAGTGTTTGTTGCGTTAAACCGATCGCGTTTACACATCAGTTCGCGTATAACTTTCTAGAAAGCGATTTAAAGCTCAAAATTGAATAAGAATTGATATGTGCACATGATACACATATTTATACAAATCCCAAGTATGAAACACAATATTTCATTGGTTTAGTATTTGTTTGATGGTCGTAGTGACACAGGTGTCACAATCTCCGCTACTTTAGGAAATTTCGTCCTGGAATTTAATTTTAGAGGAAACCTGTGAAGACAACTGTGATTGTTTCGCTTTCGAATGAATCCTCCGTTTCCCAAGTAAAACTCTAGGTCACGTTTGGATTCTTAGCGAATTTGTTAATTTCCAAAATGTTGTTGTTGTTGTAATAAAAACATGGAGCTTTGAACAACGGATTGGAGAATGTTCCTATGAAGACTATTACAGGAAACTTGTGTGTGCTCGAAATCAGCGTTGGAGAATGCAAGATTAAAATAACAATGGTCAAGGTCCAGGACTTCTAGTAACTCAAATAACGCTACGCTTGCAATGTAATAAGGAACACTTATATATAGGAAGTACCAACGACGTATCCACCATGCCCTTTTTACATTGTTCCCGTCTCGTTATTCTCATCACTATAGGTCTTAACACATGACAAAACTTGTTGTGGTTTCTGTGCACTCAATTCCATAATTATGTATGCGTCCATAATTACGTAATTCCTTGCACAGTTCATTTTATAATGTGTAGGAAAAATCAATCGGATATACATGCAATGACTTGACTAGACCACCAGAGGATCTTTTTAACTAGATCAACGAACGATCTTTTTAACAAGATCAACACATGATCTCCTTAACTAGATCGTCGTATGATCTCTTTAAGTAGACCTCCAAAAGGTCTTTTTAACTTTGAACCAAGTAATCGTTTTCAAATAGCACTTGGAATCCAAGGGTCTGACTATTTGCATAGATAGCCCCTTAAGGATTTAAGATAGTACTTTGAGTATCCTTCTGAGAATCTAACATATGAGAATACGGAAGATTCTATCAGAACTTAGATAGCGAGCTTTAGAATTACACATAAGCACATAATCACATAATCGTGTATTCGTTAATTTAGTTATTAGCTTGTTCGTTAATTTGAATTAATTCATTTAAAGTACATCAGAAATCCAATCACGGACTTTAATTGGTACTTTAAATATCCCCAAGAATCTAACTATGAAGATAGGAAGATCTTATAAGGATACACGAAGAAAAAATGTACATGATAATCATGTACATAGTCACATAACATGGGTCCAGTTAAGGACTTATGAAAGTACCTTTAGATATCAAATAAAGGATTTGAAATGGTACTTCAAATATTTGTTTAAGAATTTGTAATTTGTACCTTGTACTTTGTTTCTTTAAAAGAAACGAGTACTTAGGATTTTAGGGAGGACCACGAGTGATCACAAAATGAAAGAACCACATGAGTAGTTTGTTCAGCAAGGAACACGATTCCTTGGTATCGGTATTGTAGGGGTATGTCACGCAGATACCCAATCATAATCGTTTCATAAAATAAAATTTGAAACAACAAATTTTATTTATGTAACAGCTGAATTGTTTCAAACGATAACAACAAAGGAAAATACAAGGTCTAATTGTTCACTGCTGCATTGTCGTTTGCGTTTGCCTCGTTTATGTTAAACACTCGTCCACGCATTGGATTTGCGTTAACAAGTCTTGGGCAATTGTTTCGGTAGTGAGTAAGATCAGCACAGTTATAGCATGATCCTGGTGGAAATGGTGCTTGAACAGCAGCAGGATTTGCAGCATTTTGGTTTTGGGTAGCATGACGGCATGTATTGACCAAATGTCCCAATCGTCCATAGTGGGTACATTTGTGACACGGTGTCTGATTCACATGATGACGGTTGCATTTGTTGCACAAGGGTGCAATACCAATATAGTTTTTCCTAGCACGAGGCTGTGCTGGCTGATTTGGTGCAACCTGATCATTCTGAGCAACTACTGCGAAGTTTTATGAAGACTTACGCTTCTTCGACTTCATAGAGGACTCGGTCTGATGGTTTCGGGTCGCCTTTTCGGAAAATCTTACCTTTCCTGATCTGGGATTCAGATAAGGTAGCAGACAATTCATGGCCTGTCTGACGGTAGTAGGGTTGCTACCAGTAACGATATACTGAACTAGGTCAGGGAGACCATCAATGTACTTTTCGATTGCCTTCTCCAAAGGCGTAACCATGGTAGGACATAACAGACTTAACTCCTCATAACGATCAGTGTAGGCTCGATGTTCACCTCTGTCTTGTTTAAGATCGTCAAATTCCCGTTCCAAAGCCCTTAGCTCATGACGAGGACAGAATTCCTTCATCATTAGAGCTCGAAGCTCTTCCCAGGTTTGTGCCATTGCCACATCGGCACCCCTATCATGAATCACACCGTTCCACCAGGTAAGAGCACGCTTCTCGAATGCACTGGATGCAAACTCAACCTTGCGCTCATTCGGACATTGCACATGTCTGAATGTGCTCTCCAAACTTTCGAACCATTGCAGGAGCGCGGTTGCTCCTTGAGACCTAGAAAACTTCAAAGGTTTTGCAGAATTGAAGGTTTTGAAACTACACTGAGCATTGTTGTTGTTATTGTCGTTGTATAACTGATGGATCTGGGTTACTACGTTCGGAAACACTGCAGCCATTTGCTGAGATATAAGGGCTGCGACTTCTTCGTTGGTTAGAGGTTGTGTGTCTCGTCGAGGAGGCATTGTCTAAAAGGAACAAGGGAACATGAGAAACGGGTGAGGTTGACATTTGGAAAAACAAAAGAGGTATTGAAAACATCGACAAAACACAAGGAAGGCGATCATTCGTTCGTTACCTCGAACAAACAAATAACACACAGTGACTAATTAAAGTAAATGGGTCATAATAATGTATCACCGAAGACATGCTCGCCTATAAGTGAACACTCACCCCAAGAGTTCCCAGGTAAGAGTGACTGGTCCGATACTGCGGATTTGTACGAACACTCTAGCCTTAGACAGAAAACTCAGGGTACAGGCATTTACCCTTCCAGTTTGCACGTGTTCACATTATTTAGACCCAAACTTTGACGAGATTTTAAAAAACACCAAAGGCTTAAAAGCCTAAGAACAAATCATCTAAGGATAGATGACTTCTTATGATGTTTTGAAAAATTTTTTGACTCGAGAGAATGAATTGTGTTTTGTTTTTGTTAATCACCTAAGGATAGGTGAAGTGTATTGTTTTAAGACTAAACACAAGATAACTTATGTTAGGGTCCTAGGAAGGTTATAGTCTAGGTCAAAGCATTACTAATAACCTAATTCCCTATAACCATTGGCTCTGATACCAACTTTTCTGTCACACCCCGACCACGTAAAACAAAAAATCATGGCGGAAACGTCGGGGAGTGTCGTAACAGAATCATTGTTTCACAACCATGGATTAGAATTGTTTCGTTTTATTGAATTATTGAACTCATTGATTTATTACAAATCAGATAAATACAAATATTGTCTTTCAAGTTTTAAAGTCACTAAGGCACAAGTCCATCCTATGTATAGCATGCATCAACAATCATCACATAGCAGCACCTGAAACATATATGAAAATAGGTACGTCAGCATAAAAATGCCTGTGAGTAACATAGGTTTTGTTGATTTAGATTCATGGCTTTAGTTAACATAAGAAAAAGGTTTTATGTTTTACAAAAATAGCCATGAATCCTTGTAAAAGTTTTGTTTCTAAAAAAATGTATTATTTTGATAAAAGGTTTGTAGTATATACAAAAAAATATACTTTGGTTTGGAAATAGTTAAACGTATAGTATATCAAAAATATACTTTTGTTACTAAAATAATAGATTTGGTAGTATATCACAAATATACTTTGGTTTTGAAAATTTGCATATAAACTATGCTTAGGTTTTGAGTATAACATATCCACCATGTTTTGGTTTTGAAAATAACATATCAACTATGTTTTGGTTTTGAAAATAACATATCAACTATGCTTTGATAAATATACTTTGGATAATATCACATTTGGGAACACATCAAACTGTACGTTGGTAATATATCAAAATATACAAAAGAAACTGTGATTTAGTATTCAATCAAGCCTTAGTGTATCAAACTACACCTTGGAGACTATAGAAATACCAAAAAGGCAATTTCTGTCTGGTTAAAATTTGGTTTCTGACATTCCATACAATAGGAATGGGGTGTCTAGTCCTATACCGCTATATCATACTACCAATCGGCTTGGTGAATGTATTAAAATGAGTACAATCCAACAATTAGTTTTACAAGCTTTGAAAATCAGTGTTTAAACCATAGATAATCGTTTAATTCGTTAAAAGAATAAGTACTAAGCATGTGTAATCATATAGTTTAAAATCATGAAAATAACAAATAGGCACATATGTTTCACCCCAAAACATTTAAAAGTAGTAAAAGAGGGGACTATGTACTCACTTGAGATTGCAAGTATCCTTGATTAAGTGTCCTAATGAAGCTCGGGAAATCAAGGAATCAAGTGGCACCTAGCATGGGATCACTATGTTAAACAATCGGCTCCTAAGTCGGAAGACTGAGTAGAATGAGGTCTCGTAAACCAAATGAGCATTGGAACTCATGTGATATGGTTTAACGAAGTCTACATTCTAAAACGGAACCTATCCTAAGTGCTTACGACACGTTACGACCCATTAAGGTAGCTTACGCTACTTTAACGCGTCGTTCGCACAAACGCGTGTTCGAGACGTCTAACTAGTCCTATGACAAGTATTATATGCCTAAACATGTTTAAATATGTTGCATAATCAGCTAAGTGGCAAATGTTTATGTTACATATGCTTAAATACCAATTATGCATGAAAAGGGCATTTTGGTCATTTACCTAAGGCATATAAACTACCTATCATACAACTACTTAAACTATGTGACCATAAGGTATAACCTCGGAAGGTTATTCCCTATACAATTATGGTCACTAAACATGCTTGGTTGGATCCTAATGATCAACCAAACGGGTCGAGTTCGAAAGTCTTAGCGGTGGTTTAGACCGCTTGACTTACGACTCTAAACAAGCACTAAACTAGAAGTAACGAGCTAAACATGTTAAAACATGCTTAACTAAGTTAGAAAACAGGTTTTGATATCAAAACAAAGTGTTTTGATACCAAGAGTAGTTTGGTTGCAAAATACGCATAAATGCGCATTTTGACCGAAACTACGACTCGTCACTATGCCTAGTCAACGTGGTAATCAGTAGGTATAGTCACTAGGGACTATAACCATCGTGATTACGCTCACGTTGTGAATTTCAAACGAACTTCGTGTTGACCAAAGACTGGTCAAAGTAGAAAGTCAAACATTGTTTGACTTTCACGCTTGAAAAGCGATAAAAGAACGAAAGAAGCTTACAAAGGGTCCAAGCTAGGGAGAACTTGATCTTAAAATTCTCAGGTATGAAGTTAATAACTTCAACTTAGAGAAAATCAGATCAAGGGTGAGGAAATCAAATGAAAGGTGTAGGATCGTTTTCTAACCCGAACGAGTCTATCAGAGGAGTTTCGATCAGTTGCAGGTGCGGAAAACAAGTAACTGACGTAGATTAGCTGGCAATTCACTTAAATCACACTTTTGATTGATATTACAGTGTTTACAATCAATTGGAAGACCGGCAGCACCTCGGTATCCGTAGACAAGAACTATTCCAAATGGTTTCGTTCATGGGGTATTTATAGTTGCCTAGATTTCGCTTATAGTGACATAATGTTCATAAAAGCGAAATCAGACAATGTGATTTCCAACATAGTGACATGTCCATATATGTGAAACCTGATTTCCCACATAGTGACATGTCCATATATGTGAAACCAACTTTCTTGGGAAATCACCACTACTACTCTATATTCCCGTTCAATGTGCCCTAATCTAACATTCTAAGACTAAGACTCGAACGAAGATGTAGTCGACAGATAACTGCACCAACAGACCCCCCCTTGAATGTTGACGGAATCTTCAGTAAGAGTCTTCAACATGACAATACTTCAATCTTGATTGGTCTTCTTCAGAAACTCTTTCTGGAATCATATACCCGGATCTTTCTCTGGTTCTAACTTTCGTCAGACTCCCCCTTTCATCGAGCTGGGATCGCTGTCTGGAATTTGTTATCACCTTTGAAATCAAATCCTGGTTTTTTTAGTTTAAGCTCTTCTCAGGTCCTGATGCATCTCCTGGCTTTTCGTAGCAACAGGATCAGAAACCTACACATCTCAAACACTCTATTACAAACCAACAATGTTGTGATTCAACTTAATGAATTAACTAAACCTTTGAGAATCATTTTCATTTAAAATTGATTTAAAAAATTTGAAACATTCCAAATTCTGATTCAACTTAGTGAATTATCTTAAACATTTCAAATCAATTAACTAAACCATCTGTTCATCACGTTTAGCCTTTGAGATTTTGAATATCAGTTTTCCAACACCAGTTGTCGAAAATCTATTTGTATTTTTCATACTATGAAACATAAATGCAATAACAGAAATTAAATGCAGAAATAAAATATGTACAAACATATTTTTGTGAGTTTGCGAAAGAGGATCATATCAGATTTTAGACACATCACAAACACCGTTAAGCTTTTAATCGTTTTAAGTTCTAAACGATTCACATAGATTGACGATATTGTTGTCCACTTAAACTCAATCTAAAAACTTTCGACATGCTTACCGATACGTTAAAGTATATTAATTTTGCACACAATTCTAATGGACCCCACGATCTCAGCATATCCCCTCATCAGGTAATACACTAACTCAAGTAATGCCTTTAAACTTTCATCAACTGTGATATGTGCGAAAATAACGCAGAATGTTTAAACATTAACAATCAGGTCGATACTTCCGTATACACAGAGAAAGTCCAATGTTTAAACAAAATAAGAAAATAAAACAAGTTGAAGTTGTTTAGGCTTTAACCACCAGGTCGATACTTCCGTATACGCAGAGGAGGTCCAAAGCTTAAACGAAACACCAAAGAAAATAAAGCAGAACGTTTAGGCAATAACATCTAGGTCGATACTCACGTATATGCAGAGGATGTCCAATGCTTAAACAAAATAAAGAAATAAGACAAGTTTAAATCTTTGCAAAATGAAATGCACAATCACAGTATCATTTTTAGTGAAGTTGTGAAAGTTCACACACTTAACCAGTTTTTATGCTTTTGGCATTCAGCGATTACTGAGCAGGCACACAATCAAGAAGGACAAAACAAAGTACTATGCTTTCAATCATGTTTCCCACTAGAACTAGGCTTTATCATTTAAGTTTGTATCATTATCGCAAATCTACTAGTCTATTTTTTTGGGTAAAGGGTTACCCCGGTAAATTTTATATCATCAACCAAATAAAACAAGTGAGGAAAATAATAATCCCCAATTCTCTAGCATGACATGCCATCCTAGAGTTTACAAGCAACAACGCAAAACAGCAAAAAACTAGATCAAACAAAGACACTCGGTCAATCTACAAAAACTATGAATTATTAGCCACAATCATCATCTTCAAAAAGAAGCCCTCTCGGCAAACTCCAATCTTGTAAAATTCTCTCCACTTGACCCGTTCTTTTGAACCGCATAGTGTGAAGTTTCAACCTTACTGTTGCCAAAATAATCTCTACTAGCCGCGAGGCACTCCTCTGCTTTGTTGAAAACAGACGCATGTTCCGTTCTTGCCATACAAAGTATGTTGCTGCTCCCACCACTAGCTTTCCAATAACATTCCTCGCGCTTTTAGAGCTGCCAAAGCGCACCAAGTACTCGTATATACTATCCCACTTATTACACACATCTTCTATACCAGCTAAGACTTTCACTCCATTCCATATTTGCATCCCAAACGAGCATTCGAAAAAGAGATGCTCATGAGAATCCGGGCCCGATGTACATAAAGAACAACATAGAAGATTATAGTTAGCATTCCCCGAAGAGTTCCACATACTCATAACATCTTGCTTCTTGAGCTTCTTATTGACAATGAGCCACATTATGAAGGCATGTCTCGGAATAGCTTGAGGAAACCATATTGCATTATTCCATGGAACCAAGTCTTGGCCATTTCGAATATCATCCTAAACCGCTGAAGTACAAAAATCAACTTGTATTCCAGATCTATTTTTCCATACAAGTTTATCTCTCTTTGTTGCAACCAACAATATCTGACGAAGATTAGCCAAGACTGGAAATCGATCAATCCAATGACTCGGCCACCTCCATCCCTCTTGACAACACACATCCGCCAACTTTGTCTGCATATTAAAACCCGCATTGGCTATAAGTCTTGGCGTAACTATCAACTGAATAGGGCATACATCGTCCCATTTATCAAACCATGCCGATGTATCAGCTCCATTTCCCACGAAGGTCCAAACGTGATTCCGAATGGTGAGTCGCAGATTGAGCATCTTCCTCCAACTCCATGTCATATTACCACGACTTGGTATTTCCCAGAAAGATCTATTCCGAAGGCGATACGCATGAATCCATTTTACCCATAACGATTCTCTATGAGTCAACACACTCCATGCATGAACAGTCATCAAAGCATTATTCATATCCCCCACTCTACGAATACCTAGGCCTCCTTCACATTTAGGACGACAAACAGATCTCCATTTAACTTTTGCTTTTCCTTTAATACTGTCTCCTTGGGCCCACAAAAAGCGCTTCATCTTGTTTTCTAATTCGACTATAAGCCGTTTCGGTAAAATAAAAACCGATGCCCAGTAGATGTGAAGTGATGAAAGAACTGATCGAATCAACTGGAGTCTTCCTGCAAAGGACAAACATTTAGTTTTCCAGTCAGTAATCCTCGATTCCATTCTTTCCACAAGTTGTTTGCAATCTTTGTAATGCAACCGAGAAGATATAAGCGGCACACCCAAGTATCGAACTGGCAAACTCCCCTCTTCAAATGGCATTATAGCAAGAATACGTTGCTTCACCTCGTCCGTAACATTACAAAAGAACACTGTGCTCTTAGCCATACTCGAGACCAGGCCCGACATATTCTTAAACATATTCAACGCTTCCATAATAATTTTTGCTGATCTATTATCTCCTTTAGCAAAAAGAAATAGATCATTCGCAAAACATAGATTAACAATTTGTTGCTTTTCACACTTACTATGGAATCTGAAGTCATTAGATATAAACACCTGTTTTTGTAAAATCAGAGTGAGTACCTCCATAACCAGAGTAAACAAATACGGTGACATAGGGTCTCCCTGTCTAAGACCTCGTTTCCCTTTAAAGAATCCATAGAGATTACCGTTAATAGCCAAAGAGAAAGAAGTAGAAGCAACACAAGCCATAACCCATTTGATCATCTTCTCATGAAACCCGAACCCCATCAAAGCCTTTTGTAGAAAATTCCAATCAACCGTATCATATGCCTTCTGAATGTCAACTTTAAAAGCACATCTAGGCTGACCAACATTCCGATGATAGTTATGCATCAACTCTTGCGTCAGAAGAATATTATCAGAAATTCTTCTCCCCGGAACAAACGCAGACTGATTAATACTCACAATATCACAATATCACAAAATCTACTAGTCTAGCTGAGCCTATCGTCATATCTTTAGTGAGACCGTTTATCACATTTAGACTTTTCATTTCTTTAGCATGCTGTGATAGTCCACTGATTTTCTATCATTTCCTTTTGTTTCAGCAAAACTCATTTTTAAATTTTTCAATGTTTTTGACATTTTCAAATTTTCTAATTTTTTTTTAAAATTTTTACTCCCCCTAAAATCAAAATATGTCTCAATTTTGATTTTCTGGGAAAATTTGAAACAAACTGTACAAACTTGACAACTTGATGAGAATCACTTCAATTCTCTATCCACCTGGCATAAACAATCAGAACTCCCCCTCACAACAAACTATTTTCCCATTATGATTTCAAAACACTTAAGTTTGTTTTAATCAAAATGGTTTTTCCGGAAAAATTAGTTTGTTTACTAATCATTTGTAGGTTCGGGGTCACTTCATCACATTGTTTTCTTCATTCACATGACAAATTTTACAATTTCAGTTTTAGATCTCAAACATCACTTGTAGAAAATCAAGTACAACTTAATGTCCCTGATTTACCACATGTAAGGCGAAAAATCACCAGAGTGAAATTTCTCAAGAAATGTGCCGATTCATGTTTCACGCTTACCAACCTGGGAACTCCGGCAAGTCAGGCTTTTCTATTTGAACAGATTCACCCAAGCCTGACGATCCTTGGGTGATTTTGAATATTTGTTCAACAATGGTGGAAAATTTGCATCATCCATTGTTAAACCCGAATTCTCCTTTTTTACCTCAACACCAGGCTCCTCTGGTTTTGAAAAACCAGAATCATTGCCTGCACATGGCTTGTCTGATTTTGACCTGTCAGATTCATTGCCTGAAGGTGGCTTGTCTGACTTTGACAAGTCAGATTCATCGCCGACCATTTTCTTCTTCTTTTCTTCTTTCGTCCTCAGATTTATATCCGATGAGTTCGTCTTGCTTGACTTTGCAATCGAGGGAGTCGATTCATCATAACTCTTATTTTTATCAACAGATGAACCCGAGAACAATATCTTCTCTAGATACTCTCTGGCCTTCTTCCTCTTCTTTCTCAGTCTGTCTTTTTGCCCTTGAGAAAGCTTTACTTTCGTTTCTTGAACTTTAGGTTCTTGAACCTTTTGTTCTTTGGGCTTAACGTTGACTGGAATCTTTGCCAATTTCTGAGAATTAGCCCTCAATCTTTCATTTGATCTCCTTGGGCAATCTCTGGCAATGTGACCTTTGATATGACAATTATAGCATCTTCTCGTCTCAAAATTCCAACTCTGGCAGTTAACAGCAATGTGTCCTTGATAACGGCACCGGTAACACACCCTGTTATCGTACCAATCACCATTGTCAGTCCAAATGCTCAAATCAAAGCACTGTTTGGCTTGGTGATAATCCTTTTTCCTGTTGATTGCTGGATTTGACTTTTGAGCATTGTGGTCCGACCTGCACCACTTATTGCCAACAATTTTTATATTATCATTTTTTACTTTTTGTAATTTTTGATTTTGATTGGATGATCGATCTGATGAGCTGTTATTTTCTTTTTGTACATTTTTCAAATTTTTATCTTTTTGTTTCTGTTCCACTTTCTTCTTCAAAGGTTTTTGCTTAGAGCATTCTCCCTTTTCAGTCGATTGTAGAACAGTTTTCTGAAATTTATCTTTTAATTTCAAAAACAATTTTTGTTTTTCAATTTTTTCATTTTCATCATCAGATTTCTCATCGCAATCTTCAATTTTGACTTTGTCAAAATTTGTGACATCGTCACTTATTGGAACTAAATTGATCGGTTTTGGACAGGGAATATTCAAAAACTCAGATGATGTCACAAAACCTTTCAATTTCTTTTCAAGCTCATTAATTTTAGCTTTCGAATTCTCAGCTTCTTTTTCAAGCTGAGATATTCTATCAGAATGAGTCTTGATTGTTTTTTCATTTTCTATTTTCATGTTTTCAAGAACAGATTTTTCATTTTCCAAAACTTTTATCTGTTCTTGATATTTTGTTTCATTTGCTTTCAAGTTCTTGTTCTCAAGCTTTATCCAGATATCTTCATTTTCTGAAGATTTCTTTTTGCTTTCATTCTTTTCTTCTAACTCTTTGATTTTCTTTCGAGCACATTCACCTTCTTTTTCAAGTCTAATAATTTTCTGAAGATGGGAATTTATCATTTTTTGCTTTTCGATGTTGTTTTTGCTAAACACATCTCTCCCATCTTCAAGAATTTTTATTTGACTTTGAAATTCTTTCTCAGTTTTTAATTTCTCAATTTCAAACCTTTTGATTTTATCTTCAAACATTTTTGCATTTTCTTTCAATTTCTGGTTTTCCAATGTCAAACTGTTCAAGTCACTTAACAGTCTGTCATTTTCAGATTTCAGCTTCGCACAATTTCCCTACAAAACAAGAATATGTTTATCATCAGTTTGCTTTTCATCTTTCAAAACTGAAATTTTTCCAATTTGTTCCTTTCCTACTTGGACACCTGTATTCTTTCTCATTTTTAATAACGATTTTCCTTCTTGACTTTTCCTTTTCATAGCATTTTTCTCCATCTGTTCTTCAAGCTTTTCAATGAGTTGACAACTTTGTCAATCGAGAAAATTCTCCAATTCTTTTTAAATCCAAAAGATATGTACCCCACTCTTGTTGAGGTATGGCATTGGCCAATCTTTCAACCCATTCATTTGGACTTTTCTGAATACCCTTCTCAGACATTGAGTGAACAAGATGGCTATACCTCTCAATGATAGTCTTTGTACTTTCTCCTGGACAACCTGAAAACAAGTCAAATTCTTTCGTTAATACATTTATCCTGTCAATTGTTTCACTAGTCATATTAAAGAAATTGATATCCATGATTCGGAAACACGTTTTCAAGACAGCCCTTTTCAAGCGACAATACAAACTTCCAACCACGAATCTTTTTCAAGCGGAATTTGTTCAATCAAAAACACCTGAAAAACAACACTTCAAGCGAAATAAGCAAATTCAATAATACTTTTTGTTCAAGCAAAATCCTTTTAAGCAAAATAGCAAAGATCGGTTCAACACCAATTAATTGCACAATTCAATTTTAGCAGACAACATCAATTGACAATTCAACACATTCAATTAATGTGATTGGGCCGTTAATAAAATGTGACCGATTACTATGATTGGGCCATTTTAAACACGACAACTATGATTGATTGGGCCGACCTTAATGTTGCAAAAGCCTAATTAAATGTGACCGACAAACAATGAATGGCCGACAAACAATACAACCTTTAATTGTGATTGGGCCGATGTTATTATTTTTATTATCAGATAATCATGCAGTTTCTAAACATTCAATTCTCATTGGACCAAAAATTTCGAACAGTGTAATCACATGGGCTTTCTTGGGTAGATAAACACATGTTCAATTGAATAACTCTTGTGAATCACACACAAATGGCCGACAATTTATATGACTGACAAACAGATTTCAATTAATTGGTTGGAGCGAAATCACAAGGCACTCAAAAGCGAAATCTAATGTTCACAAAAGCGAAATCTCTCAACTTTTGTGACACAGGAGCGAAATCAGGTAGCTATGAGCGAAACCTCAAAGTAAATGTGTCACAAGAGCGAAATTAGCCTGTAACTTGAGCGAAATCAGGACACTAAGAGCGAAATCAGGTGTGTACTATAAGCGAAATCACCAGATGTCCATAAAAGAGAAATTAACTCGGGGCCTAATTTTGTCCATTTTTAGTCCGAATTTTAGTGTCAAACTTTCCAGGGTTTGTTAATGTCCAATTATCTATGATCTGTGAAATTTTGAGCGAATTTTGACCGGTAAAACTCTCTAAAATGATGAAAGAAGGTGTAGAAGTACGAAATGTCGATGAATTCCAGCTATTCTCTGCAGAACTCCTCCTCCTGAGCTCTGATACCACTTGTAGGATCGTTTTCTAACCCGAACGAGTCTATCAGAGGAGTTTCGATCAGTTGCAAGTGCGGAAAACAAGTAACTGACGTAGAAATAGCTGGCAATTCACTTAAATCACACTTTTGATTGATATTACAGTGTTTACAATCAATTGGAAGACCGGCAGCACCTCGGTATCCGTAGACAAGAACTATTCCAAATGGTTTCGTTCATGGGGTATTTATAGTTGCCTAGATTTCGCTTATAGTGACATAATGTTCATAAAAGCGAAATCAGACAATGTGATTTCCCACATAGTGACATGTCCATATATGTGAAACCTAATTTCCCACATAGTGACATGTCCATATATGTGAAACCAACTTTCTTGGGAATTCACCACTACTACTCTATATTCCCGTACAATGTGCCCTAATCTAACATTCTAAGACTAAGACTCGAACGAAGATGTAGTCGACAGACAACTGTACCAACAAAAGGCATGGCTATTTATAGTTTCTGGTAAACAGTTAGGATTGTTTCTTGCTAAAGAGGGAGTGATCTTGGCCATACATATGGGTTAATGGTTTTAATATACCATGGGACATGTAATACTAGCAAAAACAAGCAGATGGTATCCAAAACAATTGTTTAAAACCATCAAAATCAAGTCCCAAGTCCAGATTCAATGTTTCTTCTGCAGGTCTGTCGCGGGCCGCGTAATATAGGGCCAGGGCTTACGCGCCCCGTGTAAGAAGTTTGGCAGATTGTCAAAAATAGTCCCTGCAGCTTAGAAACTTGGTTTTCGATGCATTTTTGACACGTTTAAGCCCCGTTAACCCCATTTCAAGACTCTAAAATGAAGTTAAAGTATAGGTAACTTAAAATATGCCCAAAAATATCTCAGATGTCGGTTCGTTTGGTCGTACGGTTGCGTTATTCTGTTAATTACGACGGAAGTCGTAACGAACGCAAAAACGGTCCAAATTACGCGACGAATGGAATTTTATCATGCCAATCACAAAAATAAAATATTTTAATGATTACATAAATTTTTGGGTGTCCGGATATATTCAAAACGTAAGATATGCGCGAAAATGCAAACTTATGCACTTTTTGACGCTTTTAGTCCCTATTGATCAAATAAGTTTGTTTTAGCATCCCGAACCCCTCAAAGCCTATTTCTATGTTATGTATAGAATATTTAGGGTATGTTTAACTTATGATCAAGTTCCAAAATGTTCGTTACCATACAAATCAGCATAGTTTCGCAGTTTGACACAAATAGTCGCTGCGATCAAATAGACTTGTTTTTGACACACCAAAGCCTTCAAAACTTATTTATAAGTTATGTAAAGGTTATTTATGGTATGTTGAGCCTATATCACTATTCCGGAGTGTTTGTTACGTTAAACTGATCGCGTTTACGCATCAGTTCGCGTATAACCTTCTAGAAAGCGATTTAAAGCTCGAAATTGAATAAGAATTGATATGTGAAAATGATACACATATTTATACAAATCCCAAGTATGAAACACAATATTTCATTGGTTTGGTATTTGTTTGATGGTCGTAGTGACACAGGTGTCACATGATCTGATCGTGAGCGGGTATAAATCACCGCTGCTGTTGCACCGTAGGATAGGGATCCGGGTCTTGTAATCCTTCACAAGAAAACCAAATGGGTCAAATTCAATGGAAACAGAGTTGTCGGTAGTGAACCGACGAACAGAGATTAGGTTTTGATGAGTTTAGGGGCTTAAAGTACATTGTTAAGGCGGAGGGGTGGGAAAGGGGCGAGTAAGGTTTGATTGCCATGTCCAATAACCGGGATGGTGGAGCCATCACCAACAATAATATTTTGGGCATGCTATTATTAAAAGTAAAAGACTGAAAATTACCTGGGGCGTTGGTCATGTTGCCAGTGGCGCCAACATCCATGTAGGGTGTCGGGTCCGGTTGGTTCAACGACATGGTGTACAGAGCCTGGTCTATGTCGGTGGGAGTGTATGCGACATGATGGGCTTGAGATGGCCTGGGCCCAAGAAGCCCGTTACCACCACTAATGTTGGGTCTTGGATTTACTGTTGGGTATGGACAAGGAGGACAGGCCCATGTTGGCCACTGGTTGTTATGAGGCACGACCCAAGACCCATTTGTGTTCCACTGTCCATTAGAAAAATTAGACCAAGGACCCCATGAGCCATTATTGTTCCACTGATTGTTTTGATAACCTGCAAAAGATCCACCTCTTCCCCGATTACCATTCCCACGGCCTCTGCCGCCACGTCCACAAGATCTACCCCGTCCCCGACCTCTTTCCGACGAACTGTCGTTGCGAAATCGGTCATACTGACCATCTGCACGATAGTCACCGGGTTGGTGTGGGTTTGTCGATGATTTAGTAGCGGAGACGTTTAGCGCGGTGGCGGCGTCCTTGGCGGCATGAAGAGCTTGTTCCGCCTTACATGATTCAACCAATATCAGTTTCGACCGAGCTTCATTGAATGTAGGTAACGGGTCCTGTTGTTGAATGATAGTAGCGATACCTTCGTATTGATCGTTTAGGCCGGATATGAGCTGAAGAACCAACTGAGTGTTGTCAACCAGTGCACCGACGTTGGCAAGTTGGTCGGCAAGTATCTTCAATTGTTGGCAATAGGCGGAGATGTTAGGGAAACCATCGAGTCGGGAGTTGGTGAACTTGTGACGGAGTTGAAGAGCCCGGGAGCTCTTGTTGTCTTGGAAGATGTTCTCGATCGCCATCCAAGCTTCGTAGGCCGTTGAGTTGGGTTTGAGGATTGTATGGAGGAGATCATTAGATATCGTACCATATATCCACTGTAGTACGATTGCATCTAGATGATCCCATGTATAATCGGATTGCGAGGTGTCTTTGTGTTTTGTGGCATCTTTGTCTGATTCTTTGTCCGAGGATTTAGAAGAAGAGGTGGGTTCAGATACGGTTTCGGGTTTGGGGCTGAGATGATCCAGAACAAGACATGTTCGACAATGGATCCGGAAGAGTTCACACCACGAGGTGTATTGTCCGGTCTCCATCTCTAAAGTGATGGGGATTACGGTTTTGATGTTTGATACGGTTGTTGCAGGGTGTAGTTTCAGTTCCATGGTGAGAGGGGAGAAGAAGGAGGATTTGAAGTGATGAAGAATAGATAAGGGGAAAAAATAAGAGCCGAAGGATCAGATGGTGCTTGGGACTCTTGATACCATGATGAATATGGAGAATAAATAACAATGGAGAATTGTAATGGGATCCGTGATCCTCCTTCTCAATATTATACCATATATATAGAACCATTACAAACTAATTAACCATAAATAATGGAAAGTATATCTCTATACAATAATATAAATATATATAAATACACGTAGGTTATTAAAATCATCAGGCTAATTCAGAATGTATTAGCTTTTAGAGTAAACTGCCATTTTGGTCCCTGTGGTTTGGTCACTTTTGCCACTTTAGTCTAAAACTCAAACTTTTTACATCTGGGTCCATGTGGTTTCAGTTTTATTGCCATTTTGGTCCAAAAATGAAATCAAGTTTCCGCAGGTGTAAAATGATCATTTCTTTTTCTATAAATAAATACCATATTTTATAAGACAAATATGACCTGATTTGCCCCTGAGTAAAATGACAAAATTGCAGGATTTTATAAGACAAATATGATCTGATTTCATTTTTGGACCAAAATGGCAATAAAACTGAAACCACAGGGACCCAAATGCAAAAGATTTGAGTTTTGGACTAAATTGGCAAAAGTGACCAAACCTCAGGGACCAAAATGGCAGTTTACTCTAGCTTTTAACAAGATTTTCATATGCTAATCCCTAATTCCACGACATCATACAACCCACCATTCATAATCATCGACTAGGGTTTGAAAAAAGCATCCTTAAACTTCACCTTACCGGGAATAAATGATAATCTCTTGTTTCAACTTCATCTTCAACATAGGGGATGTTTGGCTAAACTCATTTAACTCAAAAAAGACTTTTTGTTAAAGGGATTTTTACATATTTCCCCCTCCTAAGCTGACTTATTACGTATTTCCCTAAATAAAAAAAAAAACAATTACATATTTCCCCTCCCTAACCCATATATATTACATATTTCCCCTTTTCATTAAAAATTCTTTTTAAATGACTATTTTACCCTTAATGAACTATACTAAATGAAAATTTACATATTTCTCATTTCTAATATCCTCAATAAATTACATATTTCTTCAATTCATGTTTTTTTTTATTTGGGTAAATAAGTAATTGTTTTTTTTATTTGGGTGAACTGCCCATCTCCACATTCTCATTTACATTGTTTGATAATTCACCACCCTATCCGTTTTTTTATTTGAGGCGAAGTTAAATTAGGAAAAATAAATAGAAAACAAATGGAAGCACTGTGATATTACATGTATTGATACTTGATTCTCTAAATCTGATTAAATTCTTAACCCCCTTCCATATTCTGATTTTGGGTTGGTGACTGTGGATGTTTATGTGTATGTGTATGTGTTTGTTGTTTATTTTGATACCTTGACTATGACTCTTTAACGGTATTACATTGGTTGACTTTTTTTATGAACAAGTTAACAACAATTATTTACATTTGAATACCATTACTGTTGGCTCGTGAATAATATTTCGGTTGAGATCTAAGACAATTATAATTCTCAACCATCCCTTCTCATCCGCTCCATGATCAAGTCATTAGTTGTTTTTTTATAGTTTTAAAATCTTTAGAATTAACAATTAGAATGGGGGAGATATGTAATTGATTGATGATATTAGAAATTGGAAATATGTAAATATTCATTTATAGTTCATTAAGGGTAAAATAGTCATTTAATAAGAGTTTTTAATGAAAAGGGGAAATATGTAATATATATGAGTTAGGGAGGGGAAATATGTAATTGTTTTTTTTATTTGGGGAAATACGTAATAAACCAGGTTAGGAGGGGGAAATATGTAAAAATCCCTTTGTTAAAAATACTTATTGACTTATGATTTTTTGAATATGAGTTTTTTAAAAGTTTTTTTGAATTAGATTATTAGGTGAGAAAAGCCAATAAGTCAATAAGTTGTTTTTTAAAAAGTGTTTGGCTTAGCTTATTCCTTTTTTTTAAACCAGCCAACTTCTATAAAAAATATAGAAACAAATGGGCCAGCTAGAAGCTGGAACCCACACAAAACACCTTACATCACAATGTCACGGATATTAAAATCACACCAACGACCCCAATCTAAGTTCTTAAAAATAGATCGACTACATAACCAAAGAAAAGAAACCTCCTTTATCCTCTCCACCACAACCGTAGTCGAGTCGTAGATATTATTGAAAACATTTTTGTTTCTAGTGCACCATTTTTGTTGAAAACATTTTTGCATACTGAAGAAACACTGACCTATATAGTGGTTTCGGACTAGGACTTCAATGATTGGTGACCCGAACGCTTGGCTGCAAAACAGAAACACCGTTAGGACTCGTTACAGGAATGGGGTTATTCCTGTAACCACCCTCCGGCGTGAGAATAAGTCTCGGTTTATGGGAGTAAAAGAAATTAAGGGGAGGAAGTTATGTGAGAGCCAGATGATCATACCTTATACGTTTACCTTTATTTATAGGTTTTCCATTAGGGTTTCCCTTAACCTAGGATATATTCCGATAAGTTAGAGATTTACATGATCTTCCCAAAAAGTTGGAGATTTGGTTGTGTAACTTCCATGCAAATATGGAAGGTTCTAGAATAATCATTTACATTTATATTAAAATAATAGGTTGTAACCGGGTCGGGTTGACCGTTGCGGGTCACACCTCGTCTTGTCCCCCCAGTCCGAGTTCATGGAATGAAATCCATTAGCTCGGACTAAGAGAGAAAAAAAAAGAAAAGTTATTATACTATGTTTATTGCCAAATACGTTGGGCTTAGTACCGTTACGTTTTTGGGGAAATGACGGCAAAAAGATAGGATGTGACAGTTGGGTCATCATTGGGATGACAACTGTTTTTACCCTGTTTGGACACGTATTTCCGCCCGTACGTCTTTTTTGAATTTGAAAAGTTGCTTTCGTGTATAAATAACACCTCTATATGTGAGAGTTCAAACCTCTCTCCCCCAAATCGTTCTCTTGTCATTCTTTTCAAAAAATGGCCTCGAAACCTAGTGAATCGTCTTCTTCTGCTGCCGCCACTACCGACGTGCTGTTCTGTAAGTGGGGCGTAACGTCGTACAACAACCTTGTTCAAGATTACGGTATTCGGGCCGAATGGACCCCTGTACTGCCGTCCAAAACGGATACTGCATTTCCCTTGAAGACGGGTAAAATCACGTTGTTTAGTGATTTCTTCAAGTTCTGTAATTTCCGGTTGCCTGCTACCAAGTTTCTCAAATTAGTGCTTGACTTTTACCGTATCCACATTTCTCAATTACATCCTCTTGGCCTGGTGAAACTCCGCCAGTTCGAATTTGCCTGTATTGCCCTAGGTCATATTCCGGAACTGGTTGTGTTTAGGGCTTTCTTCGTGCTTGTGTGGAAATCCCCTTTTTTCACCTTCGATCGGCGAGATACTGATGTATCCTGCCTTAGGGACATTCCTACCAGTTCTAGGGATAAAGATTGGAAGAAAATTTTTTTCTATATTGATGCCTCTGTTATCCCTGGTGAAATGCATTGGATGGAAAAGGGACCAAAAGATAAGGTCAAAGACGAAGGTCCTTCAGAGGACGCATATGTATCGAACGCTTTGTACACGAAAATGTGTGGCCGTCCCTTCGAGTGTACAGTTATCCCTGAAGGTGCTTTGGTGATGGCCGGTATGAGTTTGTTATGGCGAGATATCCGGCGATACCCCTCGTTTCAAAGGGATGATGCAGGTATGTTTGACTACCCTTGGTTATATTTGTCTTTAATTTCGAAAATGACCTTTATGCATTCCGCAGGGGAATGGAGTATGTTTGATTTTGTTGATCCCCCACGGCACTTGGCGTTAAAACCTGCTGACCGCGTGCTGGATGAAGGGGAGCTGGACGTGCTAGGGATGCACCTTGAACAGTTTATTTTACCCGCTGTACCAGCGGATCCGGCTTCATACATTGCCCCCTATCAACTCCTTCAACTACCAGTGCTCCTGTGGTGGAGAAGAAAATTGCTCGGATAAAGCTTACCGGAAAGAAACATACGACGACTAATGCTGCTGTTGTTTCTACTGAGGTAGCCACCTCTCTTGGGCATGTTGTTTCACTGTCCGCCGGCCTCACTAGCCCTGGACGTGCCCTGAAAAAGAGGAAAACGTTCGTTGTGCCTACCCTAAGTGCCTTCGAGGCGATACAAGCTGCTCATGCTTTTCCAACAGGTATAAATTAACCGACTTAGCACGCCGTTATAGGTGGAAAATTTCATGGTGCTAAACCCCCGTTTTTTTGTTATGCAGGTACCTCTGCGGGAGTACCTCCTATGGGTGTTGCATCAACGCTCATGTCAACTACGCCGTTGTCAGTGCCCAGCTCCAGTGTTAGCGTATCCACGAACCCCAAAACTCCGGCTTCCGCTACTGCTGCTATTAGCTGTGCCATGCCGCTTCTTACTCCTACGTTATCGGTGGCTGTGACTATTGATCCTATTGCTACACCACGGATGTGTGGCGTTGATACATCTTTGTCTGACTCGCCCATAGGCATTTTTTCCGATGCGGGCAAAAATGTTACTGCCGTGTCAGTGGCACAGGAGGTGACCAGCCTTGGTGGTGCAACTGCTAGTGATGCTGGGGGGTCAAGCAGCGGCATTGCTGATGACGGTGTCCGTCTGATTGATGACCTGTTCTTACCAACCGTTCGCTGGGATCCCAATGCTCAAGACAAACGCTATCAGCCACACTGGAAAATTGCGGAATCTTCAAGGCTAATTTTCCCCCTTGTGGTTCAACACTGGGTTGAGCGGGCGTATCCCCCTGCCGAGGCGGCGTATGTAGAGGGTTTGAACAATGAAGATCTAATGAATTCTTCGATATCTGATTCTGTGAGCCTACCACGAAGGCTGATTGAAATTCGTCGTAGGTGGATGCATGATAACACCCAACTTCACCAGGCGCGGGCTACTATTCAAGAGCTGAGCGATGACAAGCACCGCTTGGAGAGTCAACTTCAAACTGTGGGGTTAAGGGAAGCCAGGTATCTGTCGGAGAAAAACAAGGCTGAGGAAGATTTGAAGAGGGTTACTGCCCATCTTGCTGAAGAACGGATTATGTGGGCCCGCGATATGGCGGAGAAAGATCGAGTGTTAGCTCAAGCTAAGAATATACAAGAAGAGCTGGAGCGTAAGGCCATAGCGGAGGCCCAAAAGGTGAGACTCGAGTTATCGACACAATTGGAAAAATTCCGTGTTGACACTGATTTTGTGTCTCAGGTTCAGGAACGGTACCAAGGCTTGGCGGCCGAAGTAGAGGCTTCCCATACCAAAGTCCGGCTTCTTCAGGCGGAGCTGGAAGAGCGAGAGGGGAAGGTCAAGGAGCTGCAGGACCATTGCGATTCGCTTGTCACTCAGAATAGCAAACTTGCTGCATCATCGACATCTCAGTTGAAGGAGGTGGAAAATGCGTTGGCACAATCTAACGCTGAAGTGGATGATTTGACTAGCCAGCTGGCGGCTGTTCGTGGTGACAGGAATTGGTTGATAACCAACGGGCTGGTGGGGGCGTTTGAGTACTTACGCGAGTCGTCCCCCTTTACCAGTTTGATTGATCGCTTATCTGCGGCTGCTTATCAATCCGGGCATCATGATGGTGTGTATAAGGGCTATATGGACTGCCATCAGTTAGATAAGATATCGCTAGACTTTCATGCTGTCAAAAGTAAACTTCAAACTGATATGGCGAATGCCCTAGAAGCGGCATACACTGAGCCGTTGCCCGGTTATGGCGATTTGATGGACAAAGTCAATGAGGATGGGATAGAGTCGCTACGTTTGATGCTGGACCCCGCGGAGGAGTCTGAAGAAGAATGATGACTTTGTTTCTTTGTTACTTGTTATGTACTTTTGTTGCCTTGCAAATGACACTATTTGACTTGGGTTTAGTGCCCATATCTGTTTTGATTTGACAGCCGTTTTAATGCTAATGTCATGATTTCTGACACCGCCGTATTTTGAAAATATGGCCCTGTGACGTGTAATGATTATTTTCTATTAATGCATCCAACGTCATCACTGTCAAAACTTTTTTAATCTTTCTATAAATTTGCGTCCCTTTTCCTTATTTGATAGTTTGGACAAGATGGAGAGAAAACGGTATAGGCAAAGGCTCACCGAAATTTTCCGAGTGCTTGATGCTGCCGACGGTTTGCTCCAGTTACAATATCCGATAACAAGGTCCATGCTTCGGAGGAGGAGACCAGTTCCCAATGTTGTTCCGGCCCGTGCTAATCGGGCATGTCAGAGCATTGTCATCGAGGACTCTCGGCCGGTGGATCCCGGAGTGCTATCCTTATCGGCGGACGTCCTAACGGGTCTTATTCCGGTGGATCATGACCAACGATACCGCCTGACGTACCAATGTCGCTCTGGTGATCACCCTAAAAAGCAACAGATGGACGGGTCAGGTATGTTGGTTCCGGTGGTTGGTGATGAATCATCTGGCAACTTGGCAGTTGATCCAGCTGCATTTGTTGATGATGGTGTGGTGGTGCATACCCCTGCAGTGGTGATGGCACCTAACTTCCATCAGTAGATATTTTGAACATGTTCTGTATTTTGGTTCCCATGTCTTGGTTTTTAACGACAGGGACAAGTACTTGGTTTTGTTTGAGATAGGTTATGTGTATGTAAGAATTCCTATCTGTTTTGTGGCGGTGTATGTATCTATTACCAAGATACCCGTCGTAAGCGCTTTATTTGTTAACCCTATGACATATGCAAGTGAAAGTATTTCGTGTTTAAGGGTGTTGTTTGTATTTTTACCGTTTTATGCATTCGTTGTGCGATGGTAACTTAAAACAAAATTAAATGTTTTTTATTAAACTTGGACTGAAGTAAAAACGAAAAGACACCGCTGAGGGTGAGTTACAATTCTGAACTGCGAAAAAACTGTTAACTCTTGCTGTTAGGGGCAAGGTTTTACAGGTAGCATTTTCTTAACTGGGCGATGTTCCAACTGCGTGGTACTGGTGTGCCATCTAGTCTAGATAGGCGATAGGCCCCTTTGCCCAGATCTTCTTGGACGACATAAGGGCCTTCCCAGTTTGGGCCCAGCTTACCTGAAGGTTCCATCCTGCTTGCTTCGTTGTCACGCACGACGTAATCTCCTGCTTTGAAGTTCTGTTTGGCCACTCGCTTGTTATAATACTTTTCTAATGCTTTCTTGTATTTTGCTTCGCTGATGGCGGCTGCCTCGCGCCTTTCTTCCAATAGGTCCAGGCCTTCCCTTAGAGATCTGTCATTGTCATCGCTGTGTTGAGACGGCGTAGTGACGGTAATCCCGCTTCAGCGGGTATCATTGCTTCCGCTCCATAGGTTAGGCTGAACGGGGTTTCGTTGTTGCTGGTTTTGGGCATTGTTCTATGTGCCCAGAGGACATTTGGCAATTCTTCCACCCACGAGCTTCCTTCGTGTCCTAGTCGTTTCTTGATGCCATCCAGCAAACTTCTGTTTGTCCGCTCTACCTGGCTGTTTCCTTGGGGGTGTGCGACCGACGTGAAGATCTGTTGGATGTGGAGATTTGTGCACCATTCCTGGAAAATTCTGTCTGTGAATTGTGTTCCATTATCACTCACCAGGTAGAGTGGTAATCCGAACCTACACACTATGTGTTCCCAGAGGAATTTTTTGGCGTTGTCCACCGTTATCTTGGCCAAAGGCTTGGCTTCCACCCATTTGGTGAAGTAATCCACCGCCACAATCAGGTACTTTAACTTTCCGGGGGCTGGCGGGAAAGGTCCTACGATATCCACGGCCCATTTCTGGAAAGGCCACGCCGCTGTCACCGGCACTAGGCTGTTCTTAGGCCTTATTGTTTGAGGAGCGAATTTCTGGCAGCTGCGGCATTTTCGTAGTTCCATTACGGCGTCTTCGTGCATCCCTGGCCAGTAATACCCCGCGCTATGGATTTTGGCTACTACTGCTCGAGGTCCGGCGTGTATACCGCACAGACCCGCATGGATCTCGCTGATGAGGTACTTTGCCTCTGTTGGGGAAACACATCGCAGCAAGGGGCCCAGGTAAGATTTTCGGTATAGGACACCATTGTTGATTTCATACTGCAACGCTTTCGTTTGTATCTTCTGTGCTTCACCCTTGGCGGGAGGTAACTCCCCTGTCTCAAGGAAACGTAGAATCGGAGTGTACCAGCAAGGGTCTTCCATTGTAACGGCGGAGACATTCCGTGGTTCGATTGAGGGTGTCTGCAGCGTTTCGACTTTGACTTCCTTTTCCATACCTGAGGTGGCGAGTTTGCTGAGAGCGTCTGCTATCTGATTCTTGCCTCTATGTACATGGTTGAGCGTGACGTTGTCGAAAGAGGCCATGAGTTCTTTTGTCTTCTCCAAGTATTTCGCCATTGATTCATCCTTGGCTTCATACGTCTCGTTTACCTGGTTGTTGACCAGCAGCGAGTCAACGTACGCGTCTACCCTTGCTGCCCCCATGGATTTTGCCATCCTTAGACCTGCTAGTAGTGCTTCGTACTCCGCTTCATTATTAGAACATTCGAAATCGAAACGTAAGGCGTACATCAGCCTGATTGCATCTGGACTTATCAGCATTAAGCCGGCGCCAGATCCCTTTCCGCTAGATGATCCATCAGTGTATAGCTTCCAAGTCTGCCGGGCAGTGCTGGATTCCGGGATGTCCTGGAAGACTGGGTCCACAATAGCTTCTCCTTCCGGTATTTCGGCCAGAAAATCAGCAATCACTTGCCCCTTAACTGCCGTTCGCTTGTGATATTCAATATCCAAGGCGCCAAGTTCAATAGCCCACTTGGCCAACCTGCCAGATATCTCCGGCTTGTGCAGGACTTGTTGCAGCGGGTAATTGGTTAGGACTTGCACGCGATGTGCCTGAAAATATCTTCTCAGTCGCCTTGTGGCGTGTACCAGTGCTAGGATTAGCTTTTCCAGTGTGGGGTACCGCGTTTCAGGTCCCGCTAACACCCGACTTATATAATATATCGGTGTTTGCTTTCCATCCCGTTCAACCATGAGCACAGCACTTACCGCCGTATGAGCTGCCGCTAAATACATCTTTAGTACTTCATTGGGCCTTGGCGCTGTCAGCATGGGCAACCTCTCTATGAAACGCTTCATGTCTTGCAAAGCTTGCTCGACTTCGTTGGTCCATTTGAAGTTTTTCTTGTTGAGGCAATCTTTTAATGTTTTTATGAAGGGTAATGACTTTTCGGCGTGTCTTGCTAAGAACCTGTTGATCGCTACTAATCGCCCATTTAGGGCTTGAGCTTTCTTCAGTGTTCGTGGGGAAGGCATTCGCGCTATGGCGGCTACCTTCTCTGGGTTGGCTTTAAAGCCATCTCGGGTGACTACTACACCCAAGAACTTTCCTTCTTCTACCCCAAAAGAGCATTTCTTTGGGTTTAACTTTATGTTGTATTCTCTAAGTCGCTGAAAAGTTTCTTCGATATCTGCTAACATCTGCTTTTCTTCGCTGCTTTTAATTACAAGGTCGTCTACATAGACCTCCAAATTTCGCCCAATCTATGTCTCGAACACCTTGTCCATTAGCCTCTGATAGGTAGCTCCTGCGTTTCGTAGGCCAAAAGGCATTTTTGTATAACAGAAAATGCCCACATCGGTGTGAAACGCTGTTTTTTCTTCGTCTTCTTTGGACATCTTAATCTGATGGTATCCCTTATACGCGTCCAGGAAACATTTGAATCGGTAGGGTATCAGGGAGTCGACCTTTAAATCAATCTCGGGTAGCGGGTACGCATCCTTTGGGCACGCTTTATTTAAATCTTTGAAATCGATGCACATTCGCCACGTGCCATCTGGCTTTTTTACCATAACCGGGTTGGATACCCATGTATGGTATTGCGTTTCCCTGAGGATTCCAGCTTCCACTAACTTTCGTACTTCTTTAACAACCGCCGCCCGTCGGTCCGGGGCCATGCTGCGTTTACCCTGAGCAACCGGCTTAACGCCTGGGAGTGTGGCGAGCCTGTGTTCTGCTTTATCACGGGGGACTCCCGTCATGTCGGAGTGTTCGAAAGCGAAAATGTCCACATTTCTTTTTAACAGTTGCTTCAGGTCGTTTTTAACTTCCGGGGACAGAGTGTCCCCGATTGTGACCATTTGGTCTGGATAGCGTGTGCTTAGCACCCATCTTTCTGGGCCCGTGGCCCCGGTGGGCCCCTGGCGGCACCGTTTGGTACTTAATACTTCTCCAATTTTATCACGAAACACAGTAGCGATACCTCGCGGTGTGGGGAACTTCATAAAACCCCTCGCCGTGGAGACTATGGCGTCCAATTTCCCCAGGGTGAATCTTCCGATTATCACATTGTGGTATGACTCAGCGCGGACCACGAGGAAGGTTAGTAGTATGGTTCTTTCTTTGGGTGACTGCCCAAAGGTTACTGGGAAAGTGATTTGACCAATAGGATCGACCTTTTCCCCTGTGAAACCTTTGATGGGGGCGTGTACTGATTCAAGCAACTTCCTATCTTCTGGTTGCATTCTGTTGAAGCAATGTTCATAGATAATGTCTTCTGAGCTCCCAGTGTCGACTAGGATTCGCCTCATGCGGTAGTCTCCTACTGCCGCGGATATGATCAGGGCATCTGTGGTGAGGTGCAAATCCTCCATTCGAGGTTCTATGGTCATTGTTGCCAACATCCAAGGCTCGAGCGTGGAGAAACTCCGTTTTGCCCCCCTTCCCATATCCGCGTGTACCATGTTCAATTCACGCGGCCTTTTGCCTGCCGCTTTGTCATTCTCCTCCTTGACCACTGGCGGGCCTTGCTTGATGTCTCGTACTAAGTGTGCCAACTTACCTGACTTCACAAAGTATTCGATCTGCTTCTTAAACTGAAAACAGTCGTTGGTGTCATGCCCGCTTCCTTTGTGGTACTCGCAGTATTTACTCGTATCCTTGTTAGGGTTGTCTTTCAACGGCTTTGGTGGATTAAGCCTGAGGTTTTCTGAGGCTAGAATTTCAGCCGGTGTCTTGCTTAAGTTGGGATATTCAGACCGAGGTTTCGATGGCTCGTTCCTTGAATAGGAGTTTCGGTGCCGGTCGTATCGCGAGTCTTTGTCGTTTCTCTGGTATCGGTCCCCCCTATTTTTGCTTTTGGATCCCCGGTGATCTTTTTCCTCCTGATTCTTTTGGGCTTCTTTCTTCCTATTGGCTGCGTGACTGGCTGCTACCGCCTTCTCTTGTATAACGTATACTTTGGCTATTCGAAGTATTTCGTCTATGGTTGGGGGTACACCATCCCTTCCATGCAGTGTTCTCAATAGCTCATCGTCGTTGACTCCCTGGAGGAAAGCTCCACAAGCCAGGTCATTCGTCACGCCTGGGATCGCCAAGCTTTCTTTGTTAAACCTGATAGTAAAATTTTTTACCGTCTCATTGTCCCGACGACGGATGTGGAGGAGTTCGTTTCTATCTTTCGTATGTCGGCGCTGCTGACTAAACTGTAGGATAAACTTTGATTCCAAATCTTCAAAGCTGTTTATTTCGCCTGTGGGCAGACTGTCCCACCAAACTCGGGCCGCTCCCACTAGAGTTTGTACGAACATTTTGCACCATAGGGGCATGGACCAACAGGCCACTTCGCCGGCGCTCTTGAATAAGTTGAGATGATCATCCGGATCGGCGAGACCATCGTACTTGCCGACCGTTTGGGGCATTTTGGGTTTTTCCTTGATAGGAGCCTCGGCGATCCTACGAGTGAATTTGGACCGGAACGTCGCGTCTACCGGCTTGTATGGTTTGGTAAGTTCATCTTCTTCCACATTTACCGGCTGTACCGGTGGAGCGTCCGTACCCGGGGCAGCTCCCCCTATTGGGTTGGAGTTTCCCAATGGGGTTGCCCGGGGCCTGACCGCGTTTCCTCTGTCGTACATGGGCTCAGTCGGAGCTTGGGTATACATTGGTTGTGGAGTTGGGACATTCCACCATGGCGGCATGTAAGCCGCGTATGGCGATTGAGTGCTTCCTTGCGCGGTTCCCTGGAGAGGGTACGCCGAACCCCCGTATGAGGGTAAATACCCATAAGGGGGTGCGTAAAAATACCCCGGGAAGTATACTTGGTTTCCTGGTGTGACAGGGGCATTCATTACCCCGGCTGGCATGATGACCGGCTGGTGCGGCGGGGTAGACAATGCCGCCGTGAGCGCCGCTGAGTACAGCGGCGACATTGAGTTGGAAACCAGCGGCTGATAGTATTGAGGCATACTAATCTCTGACACGATGGTGCTGGGGCTCGCCGATGTAATGACAGGGGTGGAGAAGAGGCGTGAGGCCTGTGCATTAGTCGTTGTCGCCGGGGTGAACATATTACTGCTAGCTCCCCCCAGCTCCCTTGACTGTAGTTGTGAGGGCATATAGAGAAACGGACTCGTAACCATAGTCTGGGAAGAGACGGTGGTGATGTTGTCAAAGCCTGGAGGTGGACCCTCTGCCTCAAACTCCGGATCCAGCGACCTCGTAACGGCTGGGGAAGACTGTGGTACGGTACCGAGGCTCGCCCCCAACGTCAAATTATTGTTTATCACCATTTGATCTGCCACGTTCTGATCACTTGCCATGAGGTTCTGTCACTAAATAGGTCCCACGGATGGCGCCAATGAAGAAACACTGACCTATATAGTGGTTTTGGACTAGGACTTCAATGATTGGTGACCCGAACACTTGGCTGCAAAACAGAAACACCGTTAGGACTCGTTACAGGAATGGGGTTATTCCTATAACCACCCTCCAGCGTGAGAATAAGTCTTGGTTTATGGGAGTAAAAGAAATTAAGGGGAGGAAGTTATGTGAGAGCCAGATGATCATACCTTATACGTTTACCTTTATTTATAGGTTTTCCATTAGGGTTTCCCTTAACCTAGGATATATTCCGATAAGTTAGAGATTTACATGATCTTCCCAAAAAGTTGGAGATTTGGTTGTGTAACTTCCATGCAGATATGGAAGGTTCTAAAATAATCATTTACATTTATATTAAAATAATAGGTTGTAACCGGGTCGGGTTGACCGTTGCGGGTCACACCTCGTCACATACAGTTAACTATTTTTGCCATGTGGATTTGTTTAAACCGTTTTACATACTTATGTTATATTAAACTTGTGTACTCATCAATACCTTGTGTGTTGAACTATACTTTTAAACATGTTGCAGGTTGATGATGATGATCTTGATGAAATCTAGTATGGACGACTTTAGAAACACAAATCGAAATACTAGATTTTGTTATTGTCATGTTGTTGAATTTTGTTGTACTTTATCTTTTCCATGTTGTACTTTGATTTTCTATGTTTTGTGTAAATCAGAAGAAAAGTTCAGAAGTATGTTTGTGAAACGTGAAGTTTATCAGATCCGAGCCGAAAACATGTGAAAATCCTCTAGATCTTGTATAAAAATGTGAAAATACTTTGGATCTTGTATAAAAATCGTGAAACTCCTTTAGATCTGGTACCAATCTTGGTTAAATGGTGCTCCACGACAGTTTGTATAAGCAACTGAGTGGAAACCACCTTCAAAAGGTCCAAATCAGTTGGTTTTTTAGAAAAAGTTGAAGTGTTCGTGTGATTTTGATGAAGAAGATAGTGTGGAAGTGAATAATGATGAAGATTAGAGGAGATTTGATGTAAAAAGATTACAATTTGGCTTTGAATCGTGACTGGAAGTGTCTGAGAGCTTGAGAGCGAATGAGAGTGGTGAACGGTGAGCATGAAGGGTTAAGTGCACTATTTATAGTTGACAGCTGTAACACCCCGTGTTACCGAATGTCAAAAGTTAAAGTCAAAGTCAAATTTGACTTCTTTGACTGTAAATAGTCTATCTTATGTTTTAATTGTATTATGTGGAGTAAGTGTTGTTTATCAAAGGAATCGAAGTAATCGAATGTTTAATCGACGCGAAACGCTTTACGACTGTGAATAGTAGGAAGTAACAATGCGATAAAGTTAATCAATCAATAATCAAGCTAATCGAATCATCATCGAACTCGAAACTCGAATTACGCGACTTCGATAATATTTATACGTGTGTGTGTGCCTTACGTGTTACTTGTGCGAGTTTACTTTATGTTACGTGTGGTGATCAATCGAATCGACACTCGAAACTCAATCGAACTCAATCGAAATCGAAGTCGAATATGGAATGTAGATGCTTGTATGTAGATATAGTAGTTGGGACTAAAAGTAATTTGAAGGGGAACTCAATCGTATCCGTATCGTCTTCAATCCAAATCGAAATATCCGAAATCATCGCACCAAACACCCAAAACAGGCTGCGGATCGATCAGGCTTTCAGCCGATCGAACAGCCCAGCCGATCGGACAGGCTGTCCGATCGAGCAGGCTGTCCGATTGGGATGCCTGGCCGATCGGCCAGCCCTTTCCCTTTTTGGAAGCCTATAAATAGGCCTGTCATTGTCATTCTTTCCACTTTTGGAAACTCCCTGTCCGACCAGCTCGTGTTCTTCACTATTTCTCAGATTTCTCTAAATCCCGGTAAGATTTCACCCTAAATCTTGCACGTTTTTGATCTATGCACACTTCTACACCTTTCTATCTTTCAAAACCTGATTTCTAACCGTGAAATCATCAAAAATCTAAGTGTTCTAGGATGATGTCATCATGGTGTTCTTTAAGAACTTCATGTTTTGGTCTCAATCCACCAAGAATCACTTGGATCTAACCGATTTCCACATAAACAAACAAAGATCTATCCTAGATCTAAACATTTACACGATGTAAAGGATTGAAAGATGGATTTACCAACTTTCTTTCAACTCTTTTACACTCAATGCCTTCAAACTGGTAGAAACGGAGCTTGAGCCAACTCACTAAAAATTCTAATGGTTGAGTGGTTCGAGATTCAGATTCTATCTACGAGGTTCCCCGATCTCGGGTTAAACCCTAGACTCCATTCTGAACCGTTCACCAGCCGGACTTGGGTGATTCCTGTCCGAGCAGGAGAAATAAGTAAGGACGAAGGTTCCATGGTTTAGCTTGTTGTTAAAATACCTCGACAAAACGTCAAACAATCAAGACAGCCAAGTGTTAGGCGAATAGGCCGACCAGGTCAGGATGCTGACCGATCGAACAAGCTGTTCGAGCGAACAGCCCAACCGATCGGACATGTCAGCCGATCGACCAGGCCAGCTGATCGGCTAGCAAGTGGCCCCACACTTTGACAATTTCATGGAGTATGGTATTGAACGAAGTGATGTTCGATCGAACGAGCTGTTCGATAACATTACTCATCGGATCATGAGATACTCTGCTTCAACACTTAATCGATTTTCAATTCGTTCAATGTATAGGAGTGCCACCCGATCGAACATGTTGTCCGATCAGGTGACATCCCACTGAGGACCCATTTCTGAAGTCCCTAACCGATCGGTTAAGCCGGCCGATCGGGCAGACCGTTCGATTGATCGACCTGAAAGGTAAGGACACTTCAGTGTTCTCAAATACTACAACGAAAACTTCAAAAGGACAAGCCATCATACACAAACACATTCTACTCAAAGGAAGAAACAATCCACTCGAACAGTCCAACCGATCGAGCCTACCGGCCAATCGAACAGGCTGTCCGAACGGACTGTCCAACCGAACGAACAACCCGTTCGATCGAACCTACAGTTCGATCGACCAGACTGTTCGACCCATCATCACTTGTTTCCATTTAACGTGCTACTCATCGTTATGCTATCGAACTATTCAGGCTAACCCTACTCTCAAGCGCTCCCTTCAATCCATCAAACAAACACTGTGAGTATACTCGAACCCTTTTTGCTCTAGCACTTTTGGGTGTTACATACGTTACCTATCTAAATCACAATCGAACACACTACTCAATTATTCTAAACGCTAACCGTTTTGCATGTATTACATGACTAAATGAATGCTTGTTGTTATGTTTACACGTGGAATGTTGTCTACCTGCCTTAACGGCGTAGTACTATAGTTTAGACTCAGCACCCGTTCACACGAGGGTTGTTAAGGACAATTACTTGCATGGATTACGGTGGTAATCATGTATTACGAACTGTCTCGGACAGTCAACCCGCAGTCATTGGTATCGATAGATCCATGTCGATAATTAACATGCTTCGTTTTCCTCTGTGTACGTGCTGGTTATGCGTAAACTATTTCGAACTCTATATGCTATTATCAAACTTGTATGCTC
This sequence comes from Helianthus annuus, assembly GCF_002127325.2. Lineage (NCBI taxonomy): Eukaryota > Viridiplantae > Streptophyta > Magnoliopsida > Asterales > Asteraceae > Helianthus > Helianthus annuus. The sequence goes on along the minus strand of NC_035447.2, from coordinate 95,834,124 downwards.
ACCTTTACATTTGATGTATTGACTTTATTTTAACGTATGTGACAGGTGTTTAAGGTGTTTATCTGCTAGGAAGGCGAGCTTAGAATAAGCATCTAGAGCATAGTTGTCTGTAGATCTTGCAGATCGAGTCTCTAGAAGCATTTGAACAATATTATATTTTATTTAAATCTGAGTTGTCGGAACAGAAATACTTGACTGGTTGTTATCTGTAATAATTTATTTTATTATTTGGGATGCGGTATGGGACGTATCATTTAACTGAATAGTATTAATAATTGTTGTGGAAACTTCTGGACAATCTGTTTCGCTCAGTGCCATGCCCCGATGATTCCGCCATCGGTTGGGGTGTGACAACAGCGACAGGTTCATTCGACTGGTGGTGATAGGATGGCGTCTGGTCGAATGGCCATCCGGTCGGATGGTCATCTGAGCGTATGGTCATCCGATCGGATGTCCATTCGGACGGCTGGTTCGCGTTCGTTAGTTTTCCGATTTTGGTTCATTTTGCGAGCGAGGTTTAAATGTTGCGTTGCGTATTATTGTGAGTAGCCATTATTATAGTATTATTACATCTAGACGTTCAAAATAGCATAACTAACAGGAATAGTTTCTTGTTTCAAATTCGTGTCTAAATTAGTTTCTCGTTCATAGAGTATCAAAGCATCACAAAGAGTCAAGATTCTAGGATAAACACATCGTTCATACATATAAAAGCATCACATAGAGTAAAAGCTTCACATAGTCTAACCTAATCATGATTTAAAATAGTCTCATTATCATTATGATCGTTCGTCTCGAGTGTACAAGCATCACAGGGTAGGAACTACGATAAGACTTACTAGGATAATAAGGATATCAAAATGCAGGGTGTTACATTCTAGTCCATTGATCTTAGATTTGAAGGGTTGAGATTAGTTTTAGGGAAAAGAAGATAATTGAAGGGCATAAAGGGAATCCTACATTTATGGATTTTCTCTCTTCACATGCAAGACGCATGTCAATTCCCCCGTCTATTTAAAGCGTCCATAACTTTTTCATATGACATTTTTTTTAAATTTCACCATAATAACGAGCGTTTTTTATCTTATTATGAGTGTCAAAGATAAAAAACGCTCGTTAGTCGATGTCTAATAGCCGCAGACAATCTATTTCTCGATTTTATGTGTTTCGATTCTGAGCCCGCAACCGCAGACTCTGATAATTTGTCGATCTTATGTGCTTTATGCGTGTTTATCTGTTTATGTGCTTAAACTTTTGAAAGTTTCTCGATCTTTGCTATCACTTCGATCGACACACATGACTCGCGTTGCTATTCTTTATCAAGACGATAACAAGTCACTGCAATTCTAGACAATATTATGCTACGATATACAATTATACTATACTACTCGACATGCTATACGACTATACGATGCTATACAAACGACACGCGAGCTTTGAATAATAGGTTTCTGTATTCTGACTGCCTCTGTGATTAAATGCCTATGTGCTTATGTGCTTCTATGATTCTGTGCCCTACGTGCTTACGTGCTTCTGTGACTATGTGATTTGGTGCCTATGTGTTTATGTGATTCGTACTTATCGTGTTCCTGAGCTTTAGTAAGTAGTAGACGTGTGACGTGAGATTCGATTTGTTGTGTCTGAGACCTACGACAATGTCCATTGCAGACCATGTCGTCATCCGGACACCGAACACCTCTTCCTGCTATCATCGCCAAGCAAGTGGCAAAAGCTGTAAGCGAGGTGTATGAAAACATCAGCAAATCATCTGAGGAGTCGCGAACTGACGCTCCTAAAGATGCCAACAAGACTGTCTTCAGTTTCAAACAGTTTAAGGCATGCGGACCTAAAGAGTTTACCGGGGAAGATGGCCCTACCGCTATGTTCCAATGGTTCGACTCAGTCGAAGTCACTCTGCACCAAAGCAGCTGTCCTGAGAATCTCCGTACCCTAAATGCGACCGGTGTTTTCCAATCCCGAGCTCTAGACTGGTGGACGGCCGAACGAAACAAACGCGGGAATGATGCAGCTTATAAGCTGACTTGGGAAGAGCTGAAGGCCATCATGATGGACGAATTCTGCCCTCCCCATGAACGCCAAAGGCTGGAGGACGAGTTTTGGAACATCAAGCAGAAGGACGGAGACAATACTGCCTTGACTGCTCGCTTCAAGCAGCTTAGTATTATTTGTCCGGATCAAGTCAAGACGCCAGACATGGCCATCAAGAAGTATATTGAGCTCTACCTGATTGTGTTGCCGACTTTGTTCACGCCGCCAAGACATCATCAATCGAGAAGACTTACTTGCTTGCCGCCGAGATCAATGACAAGCGGGTAAAGTCTGGTTTCTGGGATAAGCCATCCAAGTCTCTGCATCAAGCTACAACTGCAGCAACCACCGACTCCACTGCTCAGCCCTCCAAGTCATCACGCTGAAAGAAGAAGCACAACAACAGTAGCTCCAGCAACAAGAACTGTGCTGTCACAACAACTGCTGCCCCTCTACAAGCCGTACCGGCTTAGCAGCAGTCTCATCACCGCCCAGCTCCAGTGACCAATGCACCACCAGCAAAGCGTGCTTACATAGGTCCCCACCCGCTCTGCCCGACATGCTCATATCATCATCCGGTCGGAATCGCCTGTCGTTTCTGCGCTCACTGCAATCTTTACGGTCATTTCACTGCGAATTGTCGCTATGGTCCCCGTAACCCCGCAGTTCCTGCCACTGCTCATCAAGCTCTACTCCCAGCCCCTCAAGGCCAACACGCAGCTCAAGCGCCCACGGTCAATGCTCGAGTCTGCTTTGCGTGTGGAGACCCTAGCCACTTTGCAAACATGTGCCCGAACAGGGTTGTGAAGTAAGAGCCCCAGCAGCAGCAGCAACAGCCTCAGCAGCACGCGCCAGAACCTTCAACATCAACACCCGTCAAGCCCAGGCTGACAACAACGTGGTTAATGGTAGGTTCCTTGTGAATGGTATTTATGCATCATGTTTGTTTGATACGGGAGCCAATAACTGCTTTGTGTCGTTTGAATTCGAGAAGCTCCTTAGTCGTAAGCGCTCTTATCTCCCCTCGTCATTCGAAGTCGAAGTCGCTACCGGAAGAACGGTCGCCATTAACTTTGTTCTCCGTGATTGTACTCTCGAGCTCAACAATCACATCTTCCCAATCGACCTCATTCCGATGTAACTCGGAAGCTTTGACGTCATAGTAGGCATGGACTTTCTTCGCAAAAACCATGGTGAAGTTGTGTGCTTTGATAAGATGATTTGATTCTCACTCGCGAATGGTGGTCTATTGTGTGTATACGGTGAAACTGCTTCGAAAGGTCTCAAGCTCATGTCATGCATCCAAGCTAGCAAGTATCTCCGCAAGGAATACAGGAGCTAACCATGTTGCCAAAGTTAACCATCAAGTCATGATATCAATTTTCGTATCGATCTCATTCCTGGAGCTAACCCTGTTGCCAAAGTCCCTTATCGACTCGCGCCATCCGAAATGAGGGAACTTTCGAACCAACTCCAGGAGTTACTTGAAAAAGGCTTTATTCGCCCGAGCACCTCTCCTTGGGGCGCACCAGTCCTAATTGTTAAAAAGAAGGATGGGTCATTCAGGATGTGCATCGACTACCGGGAGTTGAATAAGTTAACCATCAAGAACCGTTATCCTCTACCTCGAATCGATGACTTGTTTGATCAGCTGCAAGGTGCAAGGTGTTTCTCGAAGATCGATCTACGTTCAGGTTACCATCAACTGCGTATTCAGGAGGAAGACATCCCCAAAACCGCTTTTCGAACTCGGTACGACCATTATGAATTCGTTGTTATGCCTTTTGGTTTAACCAACGCACCCGCGATTTTCATGGATCTGATGTATCGCGTGTGTAAGCCATTTCTAGACCGTTTCGTCATCGTGTTCATCGACGATGTCTTGATTTATTCCAAATCGAAAGCCGAACACGCGCAACATCTACGTTTGGTTCTCGAGCTACTCCACGGGAACCAACTCTATGCCAAGTTCTCCAAGTGTGAATTCTGGCTGGAGGAGGTTCAATTTCTGGGGCACATCGTTAATAGTCAAGGTATTCATGTTGATCCCGCGAAGATTGAAGCAGTTAAAAGTTGGATTACGCCTAAGAACCCGTCCGAAGTTCGTTCTTTTCTCGGACTAGCGGGCTATTATCGACGATTTATAGAAGGATTCTCTAAGATCGCTGTGCCGCTTACCGCTCTTACCCATAAAGACAGGTCTTTTGTTTGGGAAACCGAGCAAGAGTTTGCCTTTCAAACCCTCAAGCATATGCTTTGCAATGATCATGTTCTCACATTGCCCGACGGAAGCAACGATTTCATTGTCTACTGTGATGCTTCCAACCTTGGTCTCGGTTGTGTTCTTATGCAACGAGACAAGGTTATAGCTTACGCATCTCGTCAGCTCAAAATCCACGAGAAGAGCTACACAACCCATGATCTCGAGCTAGGCGCAGTTTTTTTTGCATTGAAGATTTGGCGACACTACCTGTATGGTACTAAGTGTACGATCTTCACCGATCACAGGAGTCTACAACACATCTTTAATCAGAAGGAACTTAACATGCGTCAACGCCGATGGGTAGAACTTCTTAGCGATTACGACTGCGAGATTCGTTATCACCCAGGCAAGGCAAATGTTGTTGCCGACGCGCTCAGCAGACGGAGTTATTTGCTCAGTATTCGCAATACCCAAGCCCAGCATGATCTCGAAGCTCTCATCCGCGAAGCCCAACATGCTTGTTTTAATGAGCGCACTTTGAAGAAAGAAAGGATATATCACGATGGAGCTCAGCTTGTAAGCAAAGCAAACGGGATTTTCTATTATCTGGACCGAATATGGATCCCTAAGCGGACCGATTTGCGAAAGATTATAATGGACGAAGCCCACTAATCCCGATATTCTATCCATCCCGGTGCCGATAAAATGTACCAGGACCTCCGCTACAAGTATTGGTGGCCGGGCATGAAACGGGATATCGCTCTCTATGTTGGAAGTTGCCTGACTTGTGCGAGAGTTAAGGCTGAACATCAACGACCTTCTGGCTTACTCGAACAACTGCCAATTCCTATATGGAAGTGGGAGAGTATAGCTATGGATTTCATAACCAAACTTCCGCCCACGCCATCAGGTCACGACAGTATTTGGGTCATAGTTGATCGTTTGACCAAAACAGCCCACTTTTTACCAATACGGGAAGACTACAAGGTAGAACGACTAGCCCGAATCTACACCGACGAGATCATTTGTAATCATGGTACGCCTCGTGACATCATTTCAGACCGTGACGCTCGGTTTACTTCGCGATTGTGGGAAACGTTTCAAGCGGCTCTTGGTACATCGCTTAATCTAAGTACCGCATTCCATCCTCAAACCAACGGACATAATGAAAGAAGGATCCGTACTCTTGAAGACATGCTACGTGCGTGTGTTATAGACTTCGGTGGTAGTTGGAGCAAATACCTGTCATTAGTCGAATTCTCGTAGAACAACAGTTATCATGCCAGCATCCAAATGGCACCATTCGAGGCCTTATATGGAAGGAGATGTCGATCGCCAATTGTGTGGCACGAGATCGGTCATTCGCAATTAACTGGTCCTGAGCTACTACAAGAAACGACTGACAAAATCCTCCATATTCGAGACAACTTGGTTAAAGCTCGAGATAGACAGAAAAGTTACGCCGATAGAAGACGCAAGCCCCTTGAATTTGACGTTGGTGACTACGTACTTCTAAAGGTATCACCTTGGAAGGGTGTGGTCAGATTCAGCAAGAAAGGGAAACTAGCGCCACGATATGTTGTACCTTTTAAGATTCTGGAAAGGATCGGAAAAGTCGCCTACAGACTCGAACTACCGGAGGAACTTAGTAACGTCCACCCTACGTTCCATGTGTCAAACCTCTGAAAATGCCTAGCTGATCATGATTCAATCGTACCTCTCGACGACCTTCAGGTCAACGAAACGCTGCACTTCGTGGAAAAACCTGTCGAAATCATGGATCGCCAAACCAAGCAACTCAGACACTCGCGCATCCCTGTCGTGAAAGTCCGATGGGAAGGCAAACGAGGCACAAAGTTCACTTGGGAACTCGAGAGCGACATGAAGGCTAAGTACCCGCAGTTGTTTAAATGAAGATCTGAAGCGAGAAATTGGTAAGATGAATCACGGTGTTGTACAGCCATCAGCCTAATTTCAGGACGAAATTCCCTAAACAAGGGGAGGCTGTAACACCCCGTGTTACCGAATGTCAAAAGTCAAAGTCAAAGTCAAAGTCAAGTTTGACTTCTTTGACTGTAAATAGTCTATCTTATGTTTTAATTGTATTATGTGGAGTAAGTGTTGTTTATCAAAGGAATCGAAGTAATCGAATGTTTAATCGACGCGAAACGCTTTACGACTGTGAATAGTAGGAAGTAACAATGCGATAAAGTTAATCAATCAATAATCAAGCTAATCGAATCATCATCGAACTCGAAACTCGAATTACGCGACTTCGGTATTATTTATACGTGTGTGTGTGCCTTACGTGTCACTTGTGCGTGTTTACTTTATGTTACGTGTGGTGATCAATCGAATCGACACTCAAAACTCAATCGAACTCAATCGAAATCAAAGTCGAATATGGAATGTAGATGCTTGTATGTAGATATAGTAGTTGGGACTAAAAGTAATTTGAATAGGAACTCAATCGTATCCGTATCGTCTTCAATCGAAATCGTCGCACCAAACGCCCAAAACAGGCTGCGGATCGATCAGGATTTCAGCCGATCGGACAGGCTGTCCGATTGAGCATGCTGTCCGATCAGGATGCCTGGCCGATCGGCCAACCCTTTCCCCTTTTGGAAGCCTATAAATAGGCCTGTCATTGTCATTCTTTCCACTTTTGGAAACTCCCTGTCCGACCAGCTCGTGTTCTTCACTATTTCTCAGATTTCTATCAATCCCGGTAAGATTTCACCCTAAATCTTGTACGTTTTTGATCTATGCACACTTCTACACCTTTCTATCTTTCAAAACCTGATTTCTAACCGTGAAATCATCAAAAATCTAAGTGTTCTAGGATGATGTCATCATGGTGTTCTTCAAGAACTTCATGTTTTGGCCTCAATCCACCAAGAATCACTTGGATCTAACCGATTTCCACATAAACAAACAAAGATCTATCCTAGATCTAAACATTTACACGATGTAAAGGATTGAAAGATGGATTTACCAACTTTCTTTTAACTCTTTTACACTCAATGCCTTCAAACTGGTAGAAACGGAGCTTGAGCCAACTCACTAAACATTCTAATGGTTGAGTGGTTCGAGATTCGGATTCTATATACGAGGTTCACCGATCTCGGGTTAAACCCTAGACTCCGTTCCGAACCGTTCACCGGCCGGACTTGGGTGATTCCTGTCCGAGCAGGAGAAACAAGTAATGACAAAGGTTCCATGGTTTAGCTCGTTGTCAAAATACCTCGACAAAACGTCAAACAATCAAGAAAGCCAAGTGTTAAGCGAATAGGCCGACCAGGTCAGGATGCTGACCGATCGAATAGGCTGTTCGAACGAACAGCCCAACCGATCGGACATGTCAGCCGATCGGCTAGCAAGTGGCCCCACACTTTGATAATTTCATGGAGTATGATATTGAACGAAGTGATGTTCGATCGAACGAGCTGTTCGATAACATTACTCATCGGATCATGAGATACTCTGCTTCAACACTTAATCGATTTTCAATTCGTTCAACGTACAGGAGTGCCACCCGATCGAACACGCTGTATGATCAGGTGACATCCCACTAAGGACCCATTTCTGAAGTCCCTAACCGATCGGTTAAGCCGGCCGATCGGACAGACCGTTCGATCGATCGACCTGAAAGGTAAGGACACTTCAGTGTTCTCAAATACTACAACGAAAACTTCAAAAGGACAAGCCATCATACACAAACACATTCTACTCAAAGGAAGAAACAATCCACTCGAACAGTCGAACCGATCGAGCCTACCGGCCGATCGAACAGGCTGTCCGAACGGAATGTCCAACCGAACGAACAACCCGTTCGATCGAACCTACAGTTCGATCGAGCAGGCTGTTCGACCCATCATCACTTGTTTCCATTTAATGCGTTACTCATCGTTATGCTATCGTACTATTCAGGCTAACCCTACTCTCAAGTGCTCCTTTCAATCCATCAAACAAACACTGTGAGTATACTCGAACCCTTTTTGCTTTAGCACTTTTGGGTGTTACATACGTTACCTATCTAAATCACAATCGAGCACACTACTCAATTATTCTAAACGCTAACCGTTTTGCATGTATTACGTGACTAAATGAATACTTGTTGTTATGTTTACACGTGGAATGCTGTCTACCTGCCTTAACGACGTAGTACTATAGTTTGGACTCAGCACCCGTTCACACGGGGGTTGTTAAGGACAATTACTTGCATGGATTACGGTGGTAATCATGTATTGCGAACTGTCTCGGACAGTCAACCCGCAGTCATTGGTATCGATAGATCCATGTCGATAATTAACATGCTTCGTTTTCCTCTGTGTACGTGTTGGTTATGCGTAAACTATTTCGAACTCTGTATGCTATTATCAAACTTGTATGCTCACCTTTACATTTGATGTATTGACTTTATTTTAACGTATGTTTAAGGTGTTTAAGGTGTTTATCTGCTAAGAAGCGAGCTTAGAATAAGCATCTAGAGCATAGTTGTCTGTAGATCTTGCAGATCGAGTCTCTAGAAGCATTTGAACAATATTATATTTTATTTAAATCTGAGTTGTCGGAACAGAAATACTTGACTGGTTGTTATCTGTAATAATTTATTTTATTATTTGGGATGCGGTATGGGACTCATCATTTAACGAAATAGTATTAATAATTGTTGTGGAAACTTCTGGACAATCTGTTTCGCTCAGTGCCATACCCCGATGATTCCGCCATCGGTTGGGGTGTGACAACAGCTACAGGTTCATTCGACTGGTGGTGATCGGATGGCGTCTGGTCGAATGGCCATCCGGTCGGATGGTCATCCGAGCGGATGGTCATCCGATCGGATGTCCATTTGGACAGCTGGTTCGCGTTCATTAGTTTTCCGATTTTGGTTCATTTTGCGAGCGAGGTTTAAATGTTGCGTTGCGTATTATTGTAAGTAGCCATTATTATAGTATTATTACATCTAGACGTTCAAAATAACATAACTAACAGGAATAGTTTCTTGTTTCAAATTCGTGTCTAAATTAGTTTCTCGTTCATAGAGTATCAAAGCATCACAAAGAGTCAAGATTCTAGGATAAACACATCGTTCATACATATAAAAGCATCACATAGAGTAAAAGCTTCACATAGTCTAACCTAATCATGATTTAAAATAGTCTCATTATCATTATGATCGTTCGTCTCGAGTGTACAAGCATCACAGGGTAGGAACTACGACAAGACTTGCTAGGATAATAAGGATATCAAAACGCAGGGTGTTACATTCTAGTCCATTGATCTTAGATTTGAAGGGTTGAGATTAGTTTTAGGGAAAAGAAGATAATTGAAGGGCATAAAGGGAATCATACATTTATGGATTTTCTCTCTTCACATGCAAGACGCATGTCAATTCCCCCGTCTATTTAAAGCGTCCATAACTTTTTCATACGACATTTTTTTTTAAATTTCACCATAATAACGAGCTTTTTTTATCTTTAATATGAGTACCATATTGTAATATAAAAATAAAATAAAAAAACCATTTTTACTGGGTTTTTTTTTTTTTTTTTTTTTTTGCATTGTGTTAAAGGTTCTGGTTATTGTGTCTTTTAACTGGGTTTTGGTCATTACGTTTTGGTGGGGTTTCTATACATTGTGTTATTATCAAAACCTATAACACAATGTTAATTTGGGTTCTACCCATTGTGTTTTTATAAAAACCTATAACACAATATATGACACAATGAAGATGGTGTTATATCTGGGGTTTCAATACATTGTGTTATTGGTTCTGGTCATTGTGTTTAATATGTTATCCATTGTGGTTTAATATATTGTCAATTGTGTTTTGATATTTTGTTCATTGTGTTTTAATTTGTTGTGTATTGTGTTTTGGTTTGTTGTCCATTGTGTCTTTTATCTGTTGTCATCAATTGTGTCTTTTATCTGTTGTCATCAATTGTGTTTTTATTTAGTTTGAAACTTATTGTGTTATACGTTATGGACATTGTGTTTTAGTCTGTTGTCCATTGTGTCTTTATCTGTTGTCATTGATTGTGTTTTTTTTATCTATTTTCCATTGTGTTTTACGTCATGTCCATTGTGTAATACGCAACTGAGTTTTTGAAAAATATAACAATATGGTACTCATATTAAAGATAAAAAGGACGCTCGATTTTATGGTATAATTTTTTTTAAAAAACAAATGATGTATAATAAAGTTACGGACGTTTTAAGATTGGGGGGAAATAGCATGTGACTTGCATGTGCGTATTCTTTTTCCTTTTGTAGACAAAATTACCCTTCCTACTTGATTCCTTCTAAAACACTTGTCACTCTCTAATGACTTCTTACACTTCTTATTTTGAAATCATTTCTATTATAACTCAACCCTTGCGGTTATATTAATAGCTCTTTCATAGTTTATATATCATTTTGCGTCATGATATTAGTAGAGATGATATAGTATAACAGTTTTACCTACCCTTTATTGAGTTACTCCTTTGTATTAGAATTTCAAATTCAAGCATACATGAGAGTATAATAAGAAATATAACTACCGAACACGTATTTACGACCAATTTTGTAGTAGTGTGACGAGTACAACTTTTTAAATGGAAGATTTAGCAAGTAGTCTATGAACCAAAAAATAATATATAAAGTGCTAAGATTGAGGATTTCAGTTTTATTCTGATAAATAAAGTTGTACAAAAAGAAAATACACAAACGAAAAGTTTAATATGAGATGGAACTTTGCAAAAATCTAGAGTAATAAATCGTATACCTCACCAATATTCCTATAAGGTATTAGTTATAGAGCTACTGCATTGGGGAACCAAGGCCCTCTTGTGAAGACAGAGACCGGAGTTTATATTGTCTTTTAGAAGACGGGAATCGCTTGAATGATGGTCGCCTGTTTAGACGATAAATCGTTCTTTTTGCATGTATTGTTTGAAAAAATGGTGAAACTTTCTCCTTGAACTTAAGAACCAAGAAGAATAAGATACGATACCCAACCAGAATGGCGAATATAGCACACAAATCCCACCATTTTGAGTGATTCAAAGGCAATCGGTACATTTTTGTGATTACTTCTGCGCCTGTCAATTTAGGGTCCCCGGGTGTTAAGCCATCGAACACTAGCCCTAACATATCGTTCTTGTAAGCTCCCTGCATTTTCAAACCCAAGTTACATGTAACACATGTTATAGGTTGCAAAGTGGGCACTACAATAAAGTGATTTGGATTAAAAAAAATATGTTTTAGATTGTTTTATGTATATGTTAAAGTTACTTCTGATTCATTTATTTTGCTTGTTAGAGTTGTTAATAAATAATGACCACTACTAGAAAATTGACTTTAAGCACTTATTGCTAACGGATCCATAGTCGATAGTTCAAACCCAAAAAATACATTTTTGTAATATTCGTTGGTAATCAGTCGATGATTTGAGACGTAATCCCCTCCAAAAAAACTCACTTAGTAAGACGAAACTTTACCTGTAGCGACCATGATCCATAGTTTATGTAAGATATCGGGTAGCGCCAAAACGGCTTTGGAAGATCAGGTATTTGACGAAAGAAACCGGAGGTCATCATCATGATCCCCTGTAACAAATGTACATTATTAGTCGCGCGTTTTGACGTGAATTTGTGTCATGTTAATGAAGTCGAATTCTTACAATGATTCCTGCTCCTGTGACAATGCCCATCAAGAAATTGGGAACTAGTGACGCGACAACCATCATGCAACTTTCAACCACCGCTATCGAGGCAAAGAGATTGAGACAATAGTAAATGTATCGAATGAATCCGTGTCGAAATTTGACCATGTTCCATGTGATTGTTCCGGTGACAAACGAGATCATAAGCATAAATGGTAGTGACGAAAGGAGGTTTGATAGAATGAACACAGCAACACCGTAGTATCCATTTAGCTTTTCTCTTGTAAATATCTACCAAAAACATTGATTGTGTTTTTCTTTATTTCAAGTAGTGAAATGGATAGAAGTAAAAAGGTTTAAATAAAAGAAACATGTACTAAAATGGGTAATATTCTCCAAAATATGCTTTTTTATTAATTTAGTTATCTTATATTCTTTTACCTACTAAAAATACAAAAAAATAAAATAACTAAACTAATTTTCATAGGTTAAAATTCCTAAATTTGTATAAATTGCATGTTCTTTAAATTAGTGGCTTGTTAACGTTTAAATTGATCAAAATAAGTTAGCATGTAACTCTTTATTTTTTCAAAAATAATCTGTAGTGTTACTTCATCAATTTGTGATCAATTTAACAGTTAACAAATCATTGTTACTAAAAATAGAATTACATGCTTTATAAACAAGTTTAGGGGCCGTTTGGCAACTTCTGAATGGTTAAGTGCTGAACTAGTAAGATGTCTGAACCATTAAGTGTTGAACCAGTAAGAGATCTGAACTATTAAGTGCAAGTATAATGCTGAACCGTTCAGAGGCAAATGTCTGACAAATTCAGATTAGATGTCTTAACAATTCAGACTATATATAATGCTTAACCATTCAGAGGCAAATGTCTGAACCATTCAGACATTTGCTCGCGAAACAAACAGTCTGCATCACTAAGTGTTAAACCAGTAAGAGGTCTGAACCATTAGGATTCTCGTTAAAAAGCTTTAGCATATAAATATTTTTCTGATGACCTTTTCATTTACTTTCTATATGTGAAAATTATTTTAATATATCAAAAAGGTTGCTATCCTTTTTCATAAAAATAAAAAGTATAGTAGCTTTTTATGGTACTAAAACACCTTAATGAACAGATTTTCTTTTTTCATTTTTAAGCATATATAGAAAGCAAACCGAAGGTATCAACGTGAATGCACCTTCATATCTTCAATGAAAGACGGAAAGCTCCCAATGGACATGAAAACCATGAACCCTGTTATAAAACCACCACAAGCACCTCGTGCTAGAATCGCGGTGTACCCAGTCCCAACGTCGTAGAATATTGTACCGACACATATGGACACAACCGAGTAAATAATCAACCGTAACCAATAATATCCAATGTCTCTAGACATATTTAGGCATGACCTTCGAGTCAGCGTTGTAAGTTGCTTCCACCACCCCGCTTGGCTCGTTGTAATCGTGCTTGTTTCAGGTCCGTGCTAAATCATCGATAAAAACTCGTATTAGATTAACAACATATGGAAAAAGATCAATTTGTGTTTAGTACTGAAAAAACATACAAATTCGGCGATTTGTTTCATTTTCGATTTGGCTTTCTTGGCGTATTTTGACCACTTGTATTTCTCGGCTAGTGTCGCTTTGATCTCGGAGACTGAAAACTTTTTATACGCATCCGATCCTTTCGGTTCTTCCTGTAACAACACATTATTACGCTAAGACATATTCTAGGATCAAGGTTCTTTTGGAAATCCAAGGTGACATGGATGATTGTTTTGTTGCACTTCAAATCTGGGTTAGCCGTTATCAATATAAAAATAACGACTTCAGATTTGTGGACTATACAACTCTAAGTAGTATCGGATAAAGAATTTTTACTTGTTGCTGACGTCAGCAACAAAAAGACAAAAATTCTGAAATTTTATAAGCGATGAAATTATATGAATTAACGAATTCAACTTCAAAGTTGCTATCATAACAACAAACTTTTATTAAAATTTCAATGAAAAAAAAACACCCAATTATTAGCATATGTGTTTTCGAAAGAACCACTTTAATTTTTTTTGTTCTAAATATCAGACAACTAAAGACACACGTACATAATGTCTTTGAGACCCTTTCAAGGTGGCTGTTACAACATCGAAATCCGAATTGATGCATCGTAGAAAATGGTCCGACGGATTCCTCTTAGTCGGGCATGGGAACCCGGCTTCCGCAAAAAACTGCATAAAGATTTCATCATATAGATAACTCATAAACAATGTGACCACAATTATTATTTGTAACACATACCGTAACAGCATCTTTTGTTTCACCAAAATAGACCTTTTCACCACTAGACAAAAGAAAAAGGTCATCAAACAATGCAAAAACTTCACTACTCGGTTGATGAATAGAAGAAATCACGGTTCGACCATCACGAGCAAGGCTTTTTAACGCTTGAACCACGAAAAATGCTGACGCGCTATCCAGCCCAGTTGTTGGTTCATCTAGAAACAAGATACGTGGTCGTACGAGGATTTCAAGCGCGATGCTTAAGCGCTTCTTTTCTCCGCCACTTAGGCCCCTCAAATGCCAGTTTCCAACCAAGGTGTCACTACAATCCTCCAAACCCATCTCCATTATGGTTCCTTCGATAATATCCTTCACTTCTTCGTTACTAAATGTCGTTGGAAGCCTTAAATAAGCCGAGTAAGTGATTGTTTCTCGAACAGTAAGTGTTCCCATTAGAACATCTTCTTGTGTCACATAAGCCTGCAGGCCAGTCTTTCGCAACTTAAAGGGGTGAAACATAGGAATTTACATATAGACATTAAGGGTGCCCGGGGCACAATCGGTGACCCCATGCGGGGACCGATTTCCCCGATCGGGGATGTGCCGCCGGCCTAGCGGTGAGCCAAAAAAGGGGGGATGATCGGTGAGGAGGCACCGAAGAGAGGGGAGGAGAGAGAAGGTGGGCCCCATTCAATCAACCAATGATAAATTTTCTTTTTTTTTATTTAATAAAAATCCAAGTCACCTAAGAGGAGAGTGCCACCATCAATTTAGGGTGTGAGGGGAGTTTAAGAGGGGAGTTGACGTGGCACACGAGGATAGGTTATGCGTAAGAGAGGGGACTCCCCTCTTAGGGGAGTGCCCCTTACACCCTAACAATTGTCATTGTGTGGTGTTTGCGACGATAAAATGCTCGCTAAATTTGCAATAGATTAGCAACATAAGCTTGTAGCAAAGTTAGTGACGAACTTAAAAGTGTAAGAATAAGTGACAGATTAGTGACAAACATATTTGTCACTAATTTTACGAATGATTTTTTTTTCTACAAGAGGTTTTTTAGAAAGTATAACTATTTGAAATTTTAAAACCGTAAACTAAAAAATATTTTTATTTACTAAAAAAAATACCCGTCTATAATTTTTGCAATATATAACATATTTTTTATCAGGTTTTGACAAGTCACAAATTGAAATAAGATTTTACGAAGTAGTTTGTTGGAAAACATTAACATTTAGACTTGCACAATAACAGGCTTTCATGTCGTTAAAATTAGTATAAAGTAATTACAGAAGATAATTTATATATGCTTTTGTCAAAACCGTTTGGAAAACACTTTTATTTATTCCAAAATGTTAATTCATAACTCGTAGATTGAATGAACATGCATCTGATGGAAAAAATGTTTGAAAAACATTCTTGTGTGCTATATAAATAGTTAACGTATTAAAATTAAACAATAATAATATGAGTAATTGTACACATATTAAATAATTATATTATAAATTAATCAATCTGTAATATTGGTTAACAATCACTTACGACAAGACCATTTCTTTGTTTATTCTTCTTGCCATTGAAGAGAATGTCACCTGTCTTTACAACGTTCTTTGATAATCTATCTGCAATAATATGTGATAAATATCTTTTTATTAATAACAAGTTTTATTTTAAAAACAAATTAGTTTATAATAATTCAAACTATCACCTATTTATCAACAAAGACAAATTAGTTTATAATAATTCAAACTATCACCTATTTATCAACAATAAGTCATATTAGCAATATGATGAGTGACACTATCTTTCACTTTCATTGACAAACAAATTTATTCTAACAAAAAAAAATTCTGTTTGCCCCTAATTAAGAATGAAATGATTTTAATTTCAATCATCAGGGTATTGTAAATAGAGTTAAGTTCACGTACATAACGTACGAAAGACATGAAAAAAAAAACTCGGTGGCATTTTCGTAGTTATTTGCTCGTAGGGTAATTATCAAAATTACTCTACAAATGATCTTGTAGGGTAATTTTGATTTTGTTGAGTAATTTTGTAAAATGTTCTTGTAGGTTAATTTTAAAACTTGCAGAGTAATTTTAATTACTTGTAAAGTAATTTTGATACAATTGTAGAGTAATTATGATACTCTACAAAATTACCCTATAAGATCAAAATTATCTTACAAGATCAAAATTACCCTACAAGAACATTTTACAAAATTACCCTAAAAGATCATTTGTATGTTAATTTTGATAACTACTCTACGAGTAAATAACTACGAAAATGTCACCGCGTTTTTTTTACCTTTTCACAATATTCATACATTTTGTATGATAAAAGTATTTGTATTTGATTTTTTGTCATTGTAAATAATGTCGAAACTACTATTGAAGAGAAAGAGTTACTTTTTTGTTACATTGAGATTACGTTAGACAACGAAAGTAAAAGTTACAAGAATGTATGAATTATTATCGATGCATGAGCCATACTTTAGATTATTAAAATCTAGTCTACCTATTTTAACTAACACAAGAATACATAAAACTAACATACCAGCTAATGAATCAAGAAGAGTTGATTTCCCGGATCCAGAAGGCCCCATAATGGCCATGATCCGACCCGGTTCAGCAAACCCACTGATCCCATGAAGCAATCTCTTGGTGTGACCATGTCCAAAGTTGGGTAGCACCACCGTTAAATCCCGCCACACCAAATACGTCGCTCGTTCCCTCATACTCGTGCTGCCACCCAAACACACTCCCGCATTGTCATAATCCGTCATATCATCACCGCGGCTACACACTCCGCCACTACCCGAAGGCTCTATCTCCATAACCCTCCAATTTTTAAAAATAACGATAACAATAACAATACAGCTAAACAATGAACAACCTTTTGCTGGTCACAATGACCATGTGAGTTTGAAGGGTGTGTGAAATAAGAGGTGGGGATGGCAATGCATTTAGTTTGTGGGACCCACTGATAGGGTGCTACATGAAGGTTCTATGACCATAGATTCTTAAATGGTTATGCTTTGGAAATAACAAATGAGATTGAATATCTAAGGTACAATATATACAACGCAATGTATAACCATGAGTATGATTATATGAGTTCACAGAATGGGTGGTCAGTGTATTTAGTTTCACACAGAAATATCGTTGGTTGGTACGGGCATTTATTACGACACCTTCTGTTATCCGCAAGAGTTGAAAAGGAGATAAGTTCATCGAATCTGAAAAAAACAGATGGATATATAGTTTTGGAACTCGAATTCAGTTTAAAACTTTTGTTTTTAAACTTTTTTTTCGAACCGCACATTTCTTGTAATCCTGTTATCCGTAGGATTTGAACCTAAGACCTTCCCTCCCAAACCCAAGTGTTCTATTGTTTCTGCTTGTAATGATTTCATTGTAGCAGTTGGGTTTTGTATTTTGGTGTAACATGTCATTGATATAACAAGCCAGCAACCAGTTGTAGGCTATGAATATATAAAATGTGGTTTTGTTAGTTGTTCAAAAAAAAAAATATTTGATTTAAATCTTCGAATAACTTGAATATACTGAAAACCAACCTGATAAACCTTTAATCTTTAGTTTTAGTTTTGTTATTAATTAGTTTAGAAACACGTGTATTACACATAGATTGATTAATAAAATATTAAATAGTTATTAATAACCGAAAAGAAAATAAAGAAATAGTTTAGAAAGAAATATTAAATAAATGACAGAGATGTGGGAAAATGTGGGAAAATTATGATTTAATATAAAAAATAATAAGATCACCCGTAGTGGGTCAGTATTTGTAGAAACTAGGTTCACGTTTTCAATAAAATATATTACAAAATAAATAATAACGAGACTCTCGTTATTTGTGGGAAATTCTTCTAGTACAATACCGGTTACAAAAATTAAATAAACGAATATAAAGTACAATATAATTGTACCAATCTTGATTCAAGCCAGCGTCTTTGGAAGAACTTCAACCGCACCTTCTTGTACGAACCTCTGCTGCAAGAATGAGCAAACTGTCGTTGACGGTTTTGGTTGAGGATCGTGTTTGACACGGGGCCCTTAAAACAGATTCCGCGCCTTTTCTCAGACAGTCTGTTTCCAGGATACAACAACCGAAGTAGTAGTTGTACTGCCGGAGATGGCTCTCATGCCCGAGATTACACCGGATATAATTTGATGTTTTAGGAAAATAAAGAAAAGAAGTTGTATTAATTTTAGAGTACTCCTCTAAAATTATGTAGTGAATGTTTCTAATAGTTTTTATGAGATCCTCTCATCTCGTATCTTTCGTATATCAAAATATGAACCCAACGTTCATATATATACACACTAGTCTAAGTACCCGTGTAATACACGGGTGGCTAAACAACAAAAAAATTATACTTTAACACGTAAATACTTTATTACAGGTTCGTTCGAATATTACGATAAATAATATCTTATAAAAATTAATTAACGATTACATTTCTTAATAGATTTTAAGAAATATGAATAATTTGTTAGGATTATAGTGTGTCATGAGTTGTCGATTTTAATCACGGGTTGTAAATAATGAATGTAATAATTTAATTAAAATGTACAATGTGGGGAAAATAATTATAGTTATAAATTAAACAAATACTAACTATTAAAAGGTTAATATTAATATTAGTATGTTATAAAAGAAAACGATATAATTCATAAATTTATAAACAGTTCTAGTTTAAGTCTAATACATAACATATGGCATTGACCAGTGTACTACATTGGTGTGTACTACATTGGTTTAATCACAATTCCAATCTCAAATATTATCAACAAAGGGACACATAAATATTACCCCATACATAAATATTACCCCTATACATCCTAAATTTAACAGGGTTGATATAAACTTTGAAATGAAAGAAACTTCCCGTTACTTACGTATAGATTAAATTACAGAGAATCAACCAAGCTAACCAAACTACCTGACACCCCTTGCCCCTGTACAAATTCAAAAGACATTACCATGCCAACAATCCACATACATTCCTTTGGTGATCTTCTCCATATTCCCAAGTCCAGATATTTCCATCTAGATCTTCTTTGAATCCAGTTAAACGATTGAATCTGAAAGTCTTCAAAGATTGCTTGATCTTGCCTCTAAAGCTTTTTTTTAACACCCAATCTTCCTCCTTTTACCCATCCAGTCCAAACCAGTCCATGTTGCTAACTTTCATCATATCTTTTTAAGGCCCAACAACTGTACATCGCGTGTTCGAACGATTCCGCTTTCGATAAGCAAAAGTTGTAATCTGCTGAAATTAAAATAACCCGCTTTGCGCTTTCTAGCAAGATTACCAGCGACTGGTATCATATCCTGCACCAAACACCACATAAAGCAAAAAACCTTCGCAAGAACCCACCTGGCACAGATAAAGTTATTGGCTTGCGGTGCATTTCCATTGTCTGCAAACATAACTTTCCTCATTGATCTAACCGTGAACTCACCCGAGAACTCCGGATTCCAAGTCCACCCATCTTCCGAATTTAAGTAATTGAAAAGATAAAAATATTTGCAGATTGAGTCGACCCAACCTGTTTTGACTCACGCTAATAGTTACATGTTTTGACCCATTACCCGACCCGTTGATATTACCACTATATATAGAATGTTCAGAATAACATATATTAAATAATTTGATCATGTTAGCCTATCTTTGATGAAATTACTTTGAGCATGTTAAAAAATACATGCAAAATTACAAAAACCCTTTGACTCATTTGGCATAAAACACAACCTAAATCGACGAATTGATAAGTAAAGGGGTCGAAAAGCACAACCTCTAGAAAAATTACAATAGAAGATTTCAAGGATGTCAAAAGCTCTATAAGTAGAAAAGCGAAGTGGGACAATACCTGTTCAAGTGGTTGAAGGCAAAGTGCTCTCAAAAGTCAAAACTCCTGCAGCAAGGTCCACAGGCATGTCTCGCCTAAAAGAAAATGATGTGCGTGAAGTGTGTTATATTTTTAGATATATTTTTAAGCCCTTTTTACACTTTTAGCCAAGTTTTAAATTTATAAAACACGATATTTACTAACACTAAACACACATATGGGCAAGTGCACCCATCGTGGACGTAGTATAGTGTTGGTAAGATACCGAGGTCGTCCAAGGACACAAGAGCTTTTAATACCGGTTTATCCTCAACGTCTAATCAAATCAAAAAGTTAGAAAAATGTTTTAAACTAAGAAAAATAAAAACTAACTAAATGCTGAAAAATAAAATAAAATAAAAACAGATAGACAAGATGAATCACTTGGATCCGACACGTGTATTAGTATAACCTTTGATTATTTTCGCACTTTTGCACTTGTTTAAGAGATTATCTTAGTTATTGTAGTAGGCCCCTTTTTCGGAGGTGACGTTACCCTCAACCCAGTAGTTTGAGTCAGCAAGGATACAATCCTAAAGGGTCGGATTATTGAAAGATAATGAATTAAGTTATTAATGCAAATTATGGTAGGCCCCGCTTTTGGCGGTGACGTTACCCTCGGCTAAGTAGTCTGAGTCAGCAGGGATACAGTCCTAAATAGCCGGGTTATAGTATTAATAGTAGTTAGCTTATGAGGGGGTCAAAGAGTTTGGAATCCCCGCCATCCAATACCTATGGGCATTGAAGGAGATCCTACTAAATTTGACCCAGGTCCCAAGCAGGACCTCTAAACGCTGAACAAGGGCAAGACCTTTACCAAACCGTTCCCTTAACCCCCGACCAGGTAGCCAACATACCTCCATATAGACCGTGGAGATATGAATGGTGAAAATCTTTTATTTTATATAGACAGTAAAATAATGCCAAGACACCACGGACAAACGATAAGGAAAGATCACCTTCAACATAAGTAACTAGTTATTAAAGTCATTAATACAAAACCAAATAAAAAGTGCAAAAGATTAAAAATAAAAAGTATTATACTAAACACTTGTCTTCACCAAGTGATGTAAGAGACTTAGGCAAACATGGCCTTGATTGTCAAGAACTCTTACGATCAATCTTGGATCCCGAGACGACTCACACACTCTATGATGGACAATGGATGATGGTGGTGGATGATGGTGTTATGGTGGTGGTGGGTGGTGGATGAAGTGTGAGAGAGGTGGTGTGCCAAGGGATGAGAGAGAATGAAGCCAAGCTCCTCTATTTATAGGCTGAACAGAACGCTGGACACGGCCCCGTGTTCGCTGAACACGGCCCCGTGCCCGTCTGACATTCTCTCTCTTCATTAATTGTAATTGCGAATTACAATTAATGCGCCTGCTGTACTTTCAACACGCCCCCGTGTCCGCTGGGCACGGCCCCGTGGTGAGCAATGGAAGCTTCTACTGGTTTGTCTTTTCTGCTGCTTCCTGGGCACGCCCCCGTGTTCACTGGACACGGGGCGTGTTCAGGCTCTGTTCTCTTCTCTTTGTCTTGGGAGGTGCCGTTGAGGGTCCGGGCAGTTTACTTTTGTCCCTTTTCTTGTATTTATGGTAGAATTAGTGGCCTTTTAGCTTCTTTTGTGATTTTGAGCTCATTTCATCCTGAAAATACAAAAGGAAGACAAAAACACTCTTTTTCCAACATTAGTACTTAAAAAGGGTTAGTTTTATGCCTTAAATGATGTGTTTTATATGTTGCATTTTACACACATCAAATACCCCCACACTTGAACTTTTGCTTGTCCTCAAGCAAAACTCTTTTAATGTGGCTTACACTCCCAAATGGAATAGGTAGAAGAGAAGTTTTTTAACTTGTCCTAGAGTGTCGGGAATCCAAGGTTTGTATAGGTTCTATTTTTACCTTATTTACAATCTTATTCGTCATGGTTTATTTTGAACTTTTCATAAGATAAACTACTTAATTTGGCATAGCATGCCTTATTAAAATTCCATTTATATACAAGTTCACATACCTTACGGGAGATCACTCAATCACTCGGCCGAAAGTGTATATTTAAGTGAATCGCTCGAGAGCGGCACGGATTTACATTCTCCATATGCTTGCCAAGCGATCAATCCTCCTCCTTTTTAACTTTTACCTTTGTAAATATCAAGAGGTCTTTTTTGGGGTGAAGGCTTGGGTTTAAAGGTGGGTGGTTGGTTAGTGGTTAGTAAAAAGGGCGAAAATTGTAACAAGTGTCGGTTTTTCGTGAAATACCTTATTTTTGGTGACATTTATTTTTGAAGTATTTCTCCAAACAAGCTTTTTGTAGCTTATGTTTGTTTTTGACTTCATATATATATATATATATATATATATATATATATATTTTTTTTTTTTTTTGATCACATAAAGGTATGTTTATGAAAAACCGAGTTTGTCACTAAAATAAAGGTGAAAAAATGAAAAAGGTTTTTGGTGGGTAGAAAATTGTTTTGGGGGTAATGAAATGAAAGGTTTAGGCTCAAAGGGGTTTTCTAGGGGGATTTTGGGTAGGTAAAAAAAAATGAAAAATAATGGTTTTGAAAGAAAAATAGTTAGTCCTAATGCCTCCATCATTTACTTACTTGGGTTTAAGTTGGTAAGGACCGGGAATGTATCGTCGTGGCAAGTTCTAGATTTGTAAAGACCGAGCGGCTATTCACACAAGAAACGAAAAATGAGCATTTAATCTAAATATGTGTATTTTTATGCTCAATAAAGGCTCAAAACTCACTTTTTGTGGGAATGGGTTTTTAATGTGACCAAGCATATATAATCGAATTTTAGCTAGACTTGTTATACCGTTTCATAATTTTCTTATGTTAGTTCTTTTTATCACGACGCTATCGGTTGTAAGTTTGTAAAAATATAACCCTTTTATAACTTGTTATTCCCAACTTAAACTAAGACAAGTAAATAAAAAAAAATGAAAAAGTTTTTGAAAAAAATTTGGGGTGTTTAGCGGTTCCAATAGAGTTTTGTGTAAGGCTTGTTTTAGGATTTTGCAAAATTCCAAGGTTTTAGCATCCCCCCCACACTTAAATTACACATTGTCCTCAATGTGTCCAAAAATAGAGTTTTTGGTTGATTAGAATATGTAAAAGTGTGTTTAAAAACAAAGATTTGTGTTACTGGCACTCTGGACACGGCCCCGTGTTGACCGGGCACGGCCCCGTGGTCAAGTGCCAGTAACAAAAATTATAGAATTGAAACAGAAGCCTGGACACGGGGGCGTGTTCGCTGAACACGGCCCGTGTCCAGTTACCTGAACTGGGTGATTTCCTGCAGGGGGCTCAGCATGGGGCCGTGTTGGTTGGGCACGGCCCGTGTGGAGCCTTCTGTTATGGAGATTTTTGTCGGTTTGTTCTGTTCTTCTGCATGGTTCCATTTTTTCTCGTTCCCTTTTTCATCCATTACCACCATGAGTCCATAAATCATAAAAACCATCATAACATTGCTAATAGAGAGATTACATAAATATAGTTAATTAACTAAGGGGTACATAAGGTTATCATAAAGGTTCTACTTATTTAGGAAAATTTCGGGAATAGCTTCCCGATGTAGAAACATTCTTCAGCCCATGGTTCCTAGGTTCTCACTCAAAGCCATTCTTCTATCTCCCTTGGGAGGTAGAAGGTAGCTTCATTCTCGTCGGTATCTTGAGGAGGAGCGCTTACCGGGACTCCTTGCACTACCCTTGGTTGCGATACTTGGTGCAAGGCGTGCCATTCTGCTGGGATGATAACCTCGGGTACCACATTCCACGCCCTGTGTGTAATCACCGGAACCAAAGGCGGGGAAGCAAGAAGGTTTATCCTTTGGTGCAGAAGGTTTACTTCTTGCAGGCAGCCCTCCAAACTTATCGTCAGATGATTAACGCGATCCACCAAAGCTTCTTCTACACTTGTCAATTCGTCCACGGCTTCCCTTAAAGCGTAAACGTAGTTTACTAGGGAATCCTCTGCGGTGGACGATCTCCTTCCATTTCGGTTATTCCTTGAAGATGCTCCGCTGTTCCGGCTGGCCATTTTCTGCGAAATAAGCCGAGGAACTAAATTTTTGCAAAACAGTACCTCGAACACGGCCCCGTGCTCAGTGAGCACGGCCCCGTGTTCACTGTCTGCAGGAATTTTTGTCTAATGGTTCTAGGTTTTTAAATTATTTCTATATACTTTCGTCGTGTTATGAGCTTAGATAATTTAAAAACACAGTTATGGAACTAACTTTAGACAAGAATCCATAGCGAAAATTCCTACAAACCTTGCATAGAAGGTTGGAATCATGGGTTTCCAAGCTTCCATGGAGGTAGGGTTTGAAAAATTTTTGGAAGAAGAGGAAATGAACAAAAGTGGAAAAGATAAGATGGTCCTTAGGAACCTTCTTTTGGTACTTACCTAGGATGGTATATGTGAAGATTCCAGGGATCTCTGCTTGGTGGAGTGGTCAAAAATGAGCAGGATTCAGGCTGCATTTAAAGAAAACGACAGCACACTGAACACGGCCCCGTGTCCGCCGGACACGGCCCCGTGTGCAGAGAAAATCCTGACACATTTTGTCCGTATTCTGACAGAATCAGCAGAAAATCTTCTGAGCGAACACGGGGTCGTGGTGACCGGACACGGCCCCGTGTCGGAGGGCTGTCTCGTGGAGTTTTGTCTTTTCTAAGGCGCTTACTTATATCGGGTGGCTCCTGACTTGTTGGAACAACCCCAAAGTGCCTAAGATACCTTAATTGTCCCATACTAAGGCGAGAACGCAAGAGGTTGTCGGTGAGGGTAATTCCTATTTTCATTCTAGGTGGACAAGTCCAACCCTTTCCCGGGCTCTCGTTAAAGAAGGTGTATGCCGAATCGCTCAGGTCTATGTATGCACCGAACGAGGTCGATGGGGAGTCCTTCACGGCACAATCGGCACAGGGACGACTATCGTCCACGTCTTGTCTAGGAAGAAAGGTATTTTCGGGAGCAACGAGGTTGTCAGAATGCGGTTCCAACATTTCCTCATGGTCATCGTCTTGGGATGGATCTAAGAAATCCTTCCTAAGTTCTTTTGACCAATTTAGAAGTAGTTCTTCTAGTTGAAATAGCTCGTCAAGGAGCATATCTCCTAGAATATCCGGTTGGGCGCATTCGAGGGAGAAATAGTGTTTATTTTTACTTTCGCCCCTCTTAAGGCTACAAGGAATTGGTGGGTCTATATAGTGTGGCCTATAAGTGAGGAAGAAACATTTTAATTCCTCGTGTTCGCCTCCACATAATTGACACCACAAACCATAAGAGTGCCGAAAGTAAAAAGAATCACTATTACTCATGTTTGTATCAGAAGTTACCAACCGCCGGGATCAAACGGTTCTGTTTTCAGCAACTGAATCTTGGGCACGGGGGCGTGTTGAGTGGACACGGCCCCGTGTTCAGCCTACTGTCTGATATAAAACAGGATTGCCAGTTCCAATGATTGGGCACGGGGGCGTGTTCAGCGGGCACGGCCCCGTGCTGAGCTCTGCAGAAGCTGAAAAATCTAAAAAAAATCCTAAAAATTAAAGAAAAATAAAAAGATGATTAGGCCGTTGATTCCTAACTTTCTTAAAATCCTTGTGTCCCCGGCAACGGCGCCAAAAACTTGATGTGCGTGAAGTGTGTTATATTTTTAGATATATTTTTAAGCCCTTTTTACACTTTTAGCCAACTTTTAAATTTATAAAACACGATATTTACTAACACTAAACACACATATGGGCAAGTGCACCCATCGTGGACGTAGTATAGTGTTGGTAAGATACCGAGGTCGTCCAAGGACACAAGAGCTTTTAATACCGGTTTATCCTCAACGTCTAATCAAATCAAAAAGTTAGAAAAATGTTTTAAACTAAGAAAAATAAAAACTAACTAAATGCTGAAAAATAAAATAAAATAAAAACAGATAGACAAGATGAATCACTTGGATCCGACACGTGTATTAGTATAACCTTTGATTATTTTCGCACTTTTGCACTTGTTTAAGAGATTATCTTAGTTATTGTAGTAGGCCCCTTTTTCGGAGGTGACGTTACCCTCAACCCAGTAGTTTGAGTCAGCAAGGATACAATCCTAAAGGGTCGGATTATTGAAAGATAATGAATTAAGTTATTAATGCAAATTATGGTAGGCCCCGCTTTTGGCGGTGACGTTACCCTCGGCTAAGTAGTCTGAGTCAGCAGGGATACAGTCCTAAATAGCCGGGTTATAGTATTAATAGTAGTTAGCTTATGAGGGGGTCAAAGAGTTTGGAATCCCCGCCATCCAATACCTATGGGCATTGAAGGAGATCCTACTAAATTTGACCCAGGTCCCAAGCAGGACCTCTAAACGCTGAACAAGGGCAAGACCTTTACCAAACCGTTCCCTTAACCCCCGACCAGGTAGCCAACATACCTCCATATAGACCGTGGAGATATGAATGGTGAAAATCTTTTATTTTATATAGACAGTAAAATAATGCCAAGACACCACGGACAAACGATAAGGAAAGATCACCTTCAACATAAGTAACTAGTTATTAAAGTCATTAATACAAAACCAAATAAAAAGTGCAAAAGATTAAAAATAAAAAGTATTATACTAAACACTTGTCTTCACCAAGTGATGTAAGAGACTTAGGCAAACATGGCCTTGATTGTCAAGAACTCTTACGATCAATCTTGGATCCCGAGACGACTCACACACTCTATGATGGACAATGGATGATGGTGGTGGATGATGGTGTTATGGTGGTGGTGGGTGGTGGATGAAGTGTGAGAGAGGTGGTGTGCCAAGGGATGAGAGAGAATGAAGCCAAGCTCCTCTATTTATAGGCTGAACAGAACGCTGGACACGGCCCCGTGTTCGCTGAACACGGCCCCGTGCCCGTCTGACATTCTCTCTCTTCATTAATTGTAATTGCGAATTACAATTAATGCGCCTGCTGTACTTTCAACACGCCCCCGTGTCCGCTGGGCACGGCCCCGTGGTGAGCAATGGAAGCTTCTACTGGTTTGTCTTTTCTGCTGCTTCCTGGGCACGCCCCCGTGTTCACTGGACACGGGGCGTGTTCAGGCTCTGTTCTCTTCTCTTTGTCTTGGGAGGTGCCGTTGAGGGTCCGGGCAGTTTACTTTTGTCCCTTTTCTTGTATTTATGGTAGAATTAGTGGCCTTTTTGCTTCTTTTGTGATTTTGAGCTCATTTCATCCTGAAAATACAAAAGGAAGACAAAAACACTCTTTTTCCAACATTAGTACTTAAAAAGGGTTAGTTTTATGCCTTAAATGATGTGTTTTATATGTTGCATTTTACACACATCAGAAAACCAAATATTTTGTAAAATTATTTTCTATAAAACACATGCATCATTACTGAATCAAAGGTCAAAATAACAAAATATGACCCTGTGTTAAGAAAGAAATTGAGGAAGCATTTGCCTTGCTGCACAATCAAGGTATCCTGCTGCCTTTAACAAAATATCAATTGCAGACCTGCTTTCTGTAATAATAAACAAATTTTAATGTAACACAATCAGCAGGACTGAACATCCAGTATCTGTAAGAAAACAGATGATGGAACAATAATATTAAGAACTACCCTCCATTGCTCGAAAAATGCCCTCGAAATCAGCTCTCTGATAAGGTAGTAAGAGGTTCAGAGTTGCTTCTTTCTGCTCCGCAGTGACGGCCATGATCATTTTTCTTACAATTCTATCCTCTCAGTGGAAGCAAAGAACTGAAATTATCAAAAGTTGAAATAACCCGAATCGAATATGTGTTAGCGATTATAATAGATGTGAATATATTCACATCAGAGATGAGAACATTGAAAATATTACCATATGCTCAGTCCTAAAAAGTCCGATCCCTTAAGTTTTTTTCCTTCAACTCTTATACTGATTGTAAAAAATCCTGACCATTTAAATACGTGAAAGGACCTTCTATATGCTCAAACACGAAACAATTTCTACCTTAGCCCGTGAGGGCCATGTGCACAACACAAACTGTGTTTGACCAGTCGAAGGCTCAAGGCACAAAAGGTGAGCATGTCCTCTGCATACTCGTCCCACAAAGTGACACTAACCACCTCATCCCTGGAATATATTAATATTAGTAATACATTTTAATCCATGTATTTAATTTGTTATTTATAGAATTACCATTGGCAAGATGGCCACGGTGGCAGTTGAAGTGTGAATACGACCTTAGACTTCTTTTTGAGGAACACTTTGAACTCTATGGACACCCGATTCATACTTCAGGAACTCTTTCAGCCTTTAGATAAATAGAATATAAAAACATTTTTATTACAACATTATTATGTAAAAGCAAGAAAAAAGAACAAATGTAAAATACCTCAAATAAAAAAAATGGCAAGTATTTCAACAAATTTCGTTCATAGTACCTCTGGTACATATGGACCTAGTTTAAGAACCCGCGAAATTCGCGGGTGGACTAACACATAAATATATAACTTAAAATTGTTGAAATAATCCTTTGACAGAAATAAACGTTCAAGTACTTATGAAATTAGTAAACTACAATGAATTGAAAAAAGGAAGTAACCCAAAAATCACAAGTCATTAAAGACTTCTTTGTACACCACATTTCCCCACTCTTTTCCTTCTGGTTCTTAAATAAACATGGTCGACCCATTTGAATCGTTAAGCTTGTTTTTTGGTTCTTTCAACCTGTATAACAATATGAATCCATCTTCTAGTCTCAAAAATAATTCGTATGCTTTTAGAAATTTCAGATAGTGTATACATTCAATAATAAGTAAATTTATTGATACAATCGCATAGACATCGGTTTTGGCTATTAGAACTTTCCAGTTCTCATTTGCACCCATACTCATAATCCTTGCATAGCAGTTTGGCATGCACTACAATGAAAAATAGGCTATCGGTTACTTACCAAAATACTTTTTTGTAAGAAGTGAACAAAAAATGTGGGCGTATTCGCGGCCATGTACATGCGTAATTCCAGCCCTGAACAGGTGTGTTTCATAGCCCGGTACAATTATATCTTTTAGTTGTATAAGAGCCCCTGTACAGAAAAATTACCAGCCATGTACGGACGTTTTTCACAACAATATAGGGTTGCATTTCTCAGCCGTATAACAACTCCAGTGTAAGAAATTAAAGCAATTCATAATAATACCAAAACCAAGACTTTAAATTCAAGTAGGAGATAAAACCAAAATTCTAAGAAAATAAAGCAATTTCATGACCAAGAACCAAACAGCCCACTTGTTTGTTATACTACTTATAATGATTACATTTGATCCGCAATCACTCTAGTAATTTTGTGCATAAACATTATTCATAGAATTTTCATTTCAACAAAAACAATCACAAAGGAATAAAAAAATCATTAATATTAAGGTTAGTTAGATCATTCTTTAATACATGATTCGTATGAGATTTCGATCAAGCTAACTTTTTCATAATTTCTTTTTGTTTCTATCTACATTCAAACGAACAACAACCATACCCACTCAAATTTTTCATAGGGTTTCGGGAGGGTGGGATGTAAGAAAACCATATCTTTATCTTAGAGGATAAAGAGTGTTAAAATGATAAAATAAATATTGTTCTTATTTCATTCATTGGGCTTTTGTTATTGGACTTGTTATGTAATGTTATTACAACTGGGCTTATTAGATTGTTAATATTGTTGAAAGTTGTTGGGCTGTTGAACTAACTAGTTTGTTAGTTGTTGTGTGGTTGTAACAGTGAAAATATCTTCAGGGGCTTAAGTGAAACTTTGAGGGTCTTTTATCATTATGGAGCATACTTGAGAGTGAAAGTGAAAGTTATAAAGTTTCAGAATATAAAAGGGTGTTCACCGTTCATTATTGTACTTGTAACCATTCTTCATCAGTTGCTCTGCTAGGGTTTCAGTCATCTTTGAGATTTGTACAAACAATCTCTCATCTGTATCTGAGAGATTGTTTTTAGTGGTTGTTTGTATTGTTCTGTTGATGATCATCAGTGGATGATCATCCTTATTCTTTCTGTACTTTGTACTTTGTATTTTGATCTTACTATTGTAAGATCTTTGGGTATTTTGGGGGGCAAATCTCTTTGGGTTGGTTAAATAAGATTTTGTCACCTGTTTTTGTCGCTATTTCTGTTGTTTCTTTATATTTGTGTTAAATCATAGATTTCTACATGGTATCAGAGCATTTGCTCTTGATCCGATCTTATTTCCGCTGTTAAATCTGATTTGTTTGTTGTTTTGTGTATAGGTCTGCTTCAACTTGCAGATTTGTTTCTGATATTAGTAGATCTTCTGGATCTTGGGAGTTTTTGGGATATTCAAACCCTAGCTAGGGTTTCTTACTTCTTGGTGAAGAACTGTGTTGGTCTCTTAATCCTTGAAGATTTAGGGCAAACTAACCAGTTGTATTGCTCTTGAATTTGTGTTGAAAACTTCAGATCTGTTTAGATCTGGTGTTTTTTGGATAGCTTGCACCCACTGTGAGATCATTCTATCTCATCTCTTTATTTTTTGTTGGTTGGCTTAGTGAAGTCGGGGTAGTGAGGACCGGCACTTTGTTGTTTGATATCTTTGATCTGTGTATTACTGTTGTTAGTTTATCTTGTTATTGGCTCCTGTATTAAGACCTGTCCAGGCACTATAAGTGATGAACCTGGAATCTGGACACTGATACAGCTTCGCCTTAGATTTGTTGTTCTGTTGTCTTGTTGTTGTTATTGTAGTGATTGTTTGGTTCTGTTTGTTTGTTATTGGTGTTTGATTGTTGATTGTTCATTATGACTGGTAAGGACGATAATACTGGGTCTTCTCAGACCTTAATTAGCAAGTTAGACATAGGTGATCCTTTGTTCTTACA
Source organism: Helianthus annuus (assembly GCF_002127325.2). NCBI lineage: Eukaryota > Viridiplantae > Streptophyta > Magnoliopsida > Asterales > Asteraceae > Helianthus > Helianthus annuus. Next base: position 95,803,147 of record NC_035447.2, on the reverse strand, counting down.
TCCTAGTGATTCAAGTTCTTTAACTATTGTGAACATAAAACTAAAAGGAACAGAAAATTATAGGGTTTGGTCTAGTGTTATGAAGTTGGCATTAGAGGCAAAAAACAAATTTGGGTTCATAGATGGTAAGTGTAAAAAAGATACTGATGATGCTGTTCTTAGTAGTCAATGGGACAGATGTAATTCTGTGGTGTTAAGCTGGTTGCTAAATTCTGTGTCAGAAGAACTGTATTTAGGACAAGTTTTTTCTAAATTAGCTTCTGAAGTCTGGACAGATTTAAAAGAAACTTATGATAAAGTTGATGGTTCTATAGTTTATGATCTTTATAAAAAATCAACTATATTACTCAAAGTGACAGTTCAGTTTCAGAATATTATCACAAACTAAATACAATGTGGAAGCAGTTTGATGCTGTGCTTCAACTGCCCACATGTTCATGTCAAGCAGCAAAAGATTTTAATGATTTTTCTACACTTATCAAACTTATGCAATTTCTTATGGGTCTAGATGATGTCTATCAACCTGTAAGAACAAATTTGTTAACTAGAGAACCATTACCTTCTGTCAAAGTTGCTTTTTCAATTGTATCCAAAGAAGAGTCACATAGAAATACTAGTGGGAGTTCTAAAGGTCAAAGTGTGTCATTTGCTTCTAAAACAAATCAATCTTTTGAACAAAAAAGAAAAGAGTATAGAGGTCCTAATCCTAATCTTAAATGTACACATTGTCATAAGGTTGGGCACACTGTTGATAGATGTTTTGAATTAGTTGGATATCCTTCAGGATTCAAAAAGAAACCTGGAGGTCAAGTTGGAAAAAGTTTTTCAAATTCTAAGTCAAATGTGTCTTCTGTTCCATCTATGTCTTCCATCTATGTATCCTTTTTCTCCAGAGCAGGTTGCAAAATTATTGAGTCTTCTAGGTGAAAATACAAACACTGAATCTCAACCTTTATGGGAGGTGAGTCTAATTGTATCTTTAATTCTTCAAATGAGTTTATGTGTTGTTCTAGTCTAATAAATTTTGGTTTTGATTGTAATTGGATTTGTGACTCTGGTGCTAATCAGCACATGGTTAAAACTGATAAGGATATGTTCAATAGTATTGATGTGTCTGAGTATGATTTAACTGTATCACATCCTAATGGAACCAAGGCTAAAGTATCTAAAATTGGTTGTATAAAACTTGTTGAAGATGTCATTCTAAATGATGTATTTTTTGTTCCTACATACAGTGTTAACCTATTATCTGTCTACAAGTTGTCTAAAGATAATAATATAACTGTAGTTTTTAATGAAAATAATTGTGTGCTTCAGGATTCGAAATCAGGGAGAATCCTGGTGACTGGTAAACAGGATAATGGTCTTTACTTTGTTAGCAAAGATTGTAATTCAATAAACTTTTGTTTTAATAGTTTAAACAACAGTAATTTATGGCATAGTAGGTTAGGTCATCCTGCTGATCAAGTCTTGTCAATTTTAAAAGATGATCTAAGTGTTGTTAATGTTGCAAAAAATCCTTGTGAGATTTGTCATAGAGCAAAACAAGTTAGAGTTCCATTCTCTTTAAGTGAACATAAAACCAAGAACATAGGTGATATAATTCATTTAGATGTTTGGGGACCATATAAAGTTACTAGTAGAGATGGTTTTAAATATTTTTTAACCATTGTTGATGATTTCTGTCGTACTGTTTGGTGTTATTTACTAAAAAACAAGATGGAAGTTTTTGAGAACATTGAAAGTTTTTATGAACTATTATTAACTCAGTTCAAAACTAAAATTAAGGTTTTTAGAAGTGATAATGGGACTGAATTTGTAAATAATAAAATGGAATTTTTTTGTAAAACTAAAGGAATTTTGCATCAAATATCCTGTTCTTACACACCACAACAAAATGGTGTGGTTGAAAGAAAACATAGACATCTTTTAAATTTGGCAAGATCTCTGTTGTTTCAAAGTGGTGTTCCACTTAGTTTTTGGTCTGATTGTGTGTTAACTGCTGTCTATCTCATTAACAGGTTACCTTCTTCTGTGCTGTTGGGTAAAAGTCCTTATGAATTAATGTTTGGATTTAAACCCTCTCTTATACATCTTAGAGTGTTTGGTTATTTATGCTTTAGCACTATATTAAATGATTCAGATAAATTGTCTTATAATGCTGAAAAGTGTATCTTGATTGGTTATTCCAATGTTAAAAAAGGTTATAAACTGCGGAGTTTAGATAATAAAAAGGAGTTTTATTCTAGAGATGTAAAATTTTATGAATCTGTTTTCCCTTATAAATCAAACAATTTAATCAATCAAGATGAGTTTTTTTCTGAAAAATTGGATCATTTGAATTTTTTTGATAGTGTTGAGGTATTAACAACTAAACCCTTAGTTCCCAATGATGAAGAGGGGAGTAATAAAACTCATGAGGTTACTGGTGAAGATCAACAACCAATCCCATCTACATCTGCCACTCCTAACAATGTTGATCAACAGCATTCTATAGTTGGAGTTGAGAGTAGTAGTAGTGAAGGATCTGGTAGGGCAGAGGACACTAGTACCTCACATGATGAGTTTAACCCATCTGAGGGAACAAGTCCTTCTCTTAGAAGGTCAAATAGGAAAGTTGTTGTGCCAAAGAAATTTGAGCATTTTGTGTTAAACAGTAAAGTGAAATATAGTTTAGATAAAGTTGTTAGTTATTCTTGTTTGTCATCTGATAATATGGTGTTCACTGCTTCTTTAAATAAGATTGTTGAGCCTTCATGTTATGAAGAAGCAGCTAGTGATCCCAGGTGGGTAGAGGCAATGAACAAAGAAATGGAAGCTTTGTTCAGAAATAACACCTGGGTCCTAACTGATCTTCCTAAAGACAGGAAGGCTATTGGTTGTAAATGGGTTTTTAGAGTTAAATACAAGTCAAGTGGTGAAGTAGAAAGGTTTAAAGCTAGGCTGGTTGCTAAGGGTTTTAATCAAAGAGAAGGTCTTGATTTTGGAGAGACCTTCTCACCTGTGGTCAAAATGGTCACTATTAGATCTGTTGTTGCCTTAGCTGTACATTTTAAATGGCCTTTATATCAGTTAGATGTTGATAATGCTTTTTTGCATGGTTCTATTACTGAGGATGTTTATATGAAGTTACCTCAAGGGTATTACTCTAAAAATGAAACAAAAGTATGTAAACTTGTTAAATCATTGTATGGCCTTAAACAGGCACCAAGAAAGTAGAATGAAAGATTAACTGATGTTTTGTTAAAGTTTGGTTTCATACAAAGCAAGTGTGATCATTCTTTGTTTATCTTGAATAAAAAGGATGTTACTGTGTTCTTGCTTGTATATGTTGATGATATAGTGTTAACTGGAAATTCTGTTGTTGAGATTGAAAGTATTAAACAAGTTTTAAATGATACTTTTAAAATTAAAGATCTAGGAATTTTAAAGTATTTTCTGGGAATTGAAGTGTTGTACAATAAAGATGAGATCTGTTTTAGTCAGAGATAATATTGTTTGGAGCTTCTAAGTGAGTTTGGTTACTTAGGTTGTAAGCCAGTTAATACACCTATTGAACAAAGCTATTTAGTTAATTCTAAACTTGATAAAGATCAAAAGGTACTCAAAAATATAACAGGTTTTCAAAAATTAATTGGTAAACTTATATACTTGTCTTTAACAAGACCTGATATAAGCTATACAGTTCAATTTTTAAGTCAGTTTATGCATAATCCAAATGAAATGCATTTAAGTCTTGCTTTAAGATTGTTAAGATATCTGAAACAAAGTCCTGGAAAAGGTCTAAACTTTAAAAAAGGTGTTAATCTGGATTTACTTGGATATGCTGATTCTGATTGGGCAAAGTGTTTGTCCACTAGAAAATCAGTAACTGGTTACTGCATTTTCCTAGGAGAATGTCTTGTTTCTTGGAAAAGTAAGAAACAAAGCACTGTTTCCAGGTCTACTGCAGAAGCTGAATATCGTGCTATGTGTTCTGCTACTTGTGAACTTATGTGGCTAAAGAATTTACTTTCTGAATTGTCTGTGAGTTGCTCTTTGCCTATTTCTTTGAAATGTGATAGTCAGTCTGCTATGTCTATAGCAGTTAATCCAGTGTTTCATGAAAGAACTAAACACTTTGAATTGGACTTGCATTTTTTAAGAAAGCAGGTCTCAAATGGTATTGTGAATCCTGTGAAAGTTGACTCAGAAAGTCAACTTGCTGATATCTTTACTAAGGGTCTTGGTGTTGTACAACATGCTAAGTTTTGTGAGAAGCTGAGGTTGGTTGATCTGTTTAAGCCAAATGAATGAATGGGGGGGGGTGTTAAAATGATAAAATAAATATTGTTCTTATTTCATTCATTGGGCTTTTGTTATTGGACTTGTTATGTAATGTTATTACAACTGGGCTTATTAGATTGTCAATACTGTTGAAAGTTGTTGGGCTGTTGAACTAACTAGTTTGTTAGTTGTTGTGTGGTTGTAACAGTGAAAATATCTTCAGGGGCTTAAGTGAAACTTTGAGGGTCTTTTATCATTATGGAGCATACTTGAGGGTGAAAGTGAAAGTTATAAAGTTTCAGAATATAAAAGGGTGTTCACCGTTCATTATTGTACTTGTAACCATTCTTCATCAGTTGCTCTGCTAGGGTTTCAGTCATCTTTGAGATTTGTACAAACAATCTCTCATTTGTATCTGAGAGATTGTTTTTAGTGGTTGTTTGTATTGTTCTGTTGATGATCATTAGTGGATGATCATCCTTATTCTTTCTGTACTTTGTACTTTGTATTTTGATCTTACTATTGTAAGATCTTTGGGTATTTTGGGGGGCAAATCTCTTTGGGTTGGTTAAATAAGATTTTGTCACCTATTTTTGTCGCTATTTCTGTTGTTTCTTTATATTTGTGTTAAATCATAGATTTCTACAAAGAGACTCAAGAGAACACAACCCCAAAAAACATACAAATAAGTTAGCTTTGAAACTACCCTTTTAAGCACTGAAATTTTACCTAAAGATTTTCAAAAGTTCTTACTCTGCTCCTTACACTTGGTCTTTGCAAGATAATCCAAAACACGAAGCTAACCGACTCTCTTCCCAAAGTAGACCAAAATCTTTGCTTGAAAACAATAATTCTTTAAACTGCATACAACCATCTGTAAAATGAAAATAATAATTATGAAAATTTTGACCAAATTGTGTGTTCTAATTTCGTCATCAGCAAAACCACTTTTTTTTATCATAATTCAATAAGTATCTTGAAAGAGAGACATTACTATTTGGAGAAACATTACTATTTTTTCCATTGAGTAGGAACAGTAACTTTTGTTGGCTATACTTTAATTAGGCTATAGGATGTGGTCGACCATCATGACGACCATGACCCTTAACATCAGCCTCATGTCACCTACCTCTAATCCACCATCCAAAACCACTACCCTAAGGGTGTGGTCATGACCCAAACCTCCACCCTAAATTAATAAACATGCACATGCTTAAAATAGTAGAAAAAGAAAAAGGAGGCATGTGGTTGTCGTGGTTTATTCCACGCGAACGATGGTGGATGCTTAAGGGAGCGGTGGTCCTAAGTGGTGATTGATGACCCAGCCCATGTCCCCACACCCTTTAGCCTTTTATGTTAGTTATAAAGTTACAGAAGCAACATTAAAATGTGTTAAAAGTGTTTTCCTTTTAAATATACCAATTATTAAGTCATAATTTTTAGTAATGACCGCAAAGTTTAAACCTTAAAATCAAATTTAATAATTATTAGAAGAAAGAAGTAAGGGTCGACCTAGAGTCCCAGAACCCGCCACCGTTTGACCCGAACCCATTTGACTGTATTTGAAAAGCACCCTGTCAGGACCTGGAAAAACAAAAATATGAATCTATTAAATATATGGAGGCAAGAACCATTCGCACCTACAATTTTCTTGGTTAATGTGCAGACTTCAATATATGGAGGCAAGAACCACCAAGCATAAATAGTTTTTTTGGAAAACCACAAAATCTCCTCGCTCCTTTTGGTGGGTCAATTCAAATCTAGCTCCAAATAATCACCCATCTGTTTACAATGGGAGGCAGTATGCACACAACATAAATTCAAAAACCTCGGAGCAGGGAAAACAAAACTAAAATAAAAGCTACAAATGCAAAACAACACATCACGTACTCGCTATCTTGTTTCTTATCCATTGTCGGGTTTGGGAAAGAAATGGTTCAGATCTTGGAACCGGGGCCAGAAACTGCAGTTGTTATCGATTATCGAATTTAGAAACATATCCACAACCTACAGAAACTTGGAATTGCAAAACCAGCTCTATACATGAAACCAACTAATAATAATCTTACCGCTTATGTCCCAAAAATGACAGCTCCTCAAATTTTACCAGATCAACAACCAGCTTACATGATTCAGGCTCCACTTGGCAATGTGTGTCATACCCCCAATGACTAATTGAGATACAAGATAATGAATCAATGTCAACCTACACAAACAAATAATTATACAAAGTATCAAAATTTGTAGAATTTATGCATATGAAACATCAAAGTTTCAAGAACTATGCTTAAATAAATTTCAAGACACACACACATACAGATATGTCATATGAATAATAAGAAAAAAAAATGCTTCCTGAATTTGTTCACTGGTTTAACAAATACCCAACTCTGCATCATCACATGATTAGAATTCCCAAAATTAATCATAAACAAAACCCTTTTAAATATTGTATTAATTTAATTTAACCCCAATTCCACTTTTATGGCAAAAGAAAGAACTTACAATCCAAGAGACTGAAGCTGATAAGTTTCATTGCCACCAAGAAACGCCAAAGAAGACTCGACGGTGGCGGCGGCGAGACGACGACGATGAAAAAGGCCTGGGTCATGGTAGCGTAATAATCGACTGAACCCATCAAATCTGAATCAAGAGCAACAACATAAAAATCATACAACGAAATTAGGGTTTTCTTATAACAACTACAAAATCACAAACAGAGATGGAATCCAACTTACCGATGCTTCACTTTCAAAGGATGATAAAGATAAAACAAAGCAGGCGACTTGAATGATCCTTTGAATCCTCCGATTAAAAGCAGTAAATTGTATATAGGCCTTAAAATTGGAAACGGTTCCATAATTTAGCAACAGATCTTACGGTAATTGATGAATCGTTCAACTTTCCATATATAATCTAAGAAGCGTTTCAAAGAAGAAGGAAGGAATTGTGAGGCGGTAAGGAGAATTTATTGAGAATTCAGAGAATTGAGAGAAATGACACCTAAAAACCAATTATCTGGCCAAAGACCATTGCCACGTCATGGTCAAATGGTCAACATTATTTTGCTTTAGTATAAGAGATTGATTCACAAAAAGTTGAAACATTCTTTGCCTTTAATTCTCTAATTAACGAGCCAATAAATCTTGATAAACAAGATTTAATTATATCAAAATGGAATTCATGTGGTCAACGAAACTGTCATATTCATTCATGACAGAATTAAACGAGTTGAAACAACTAGTTTGACCAAGTCCCACCAGCTGTTTTGTTTTCGCTGCAAACATGTGTGCGCGCTAGAACTGATCCGCCAGTCCGCGCGCCGTGCTTCAAGGATCTCATGCCACGCCATATGAAGTTGCGCACCACACGGATGCGACTACGCATACCAGGACGCCACCTGGTCATGCGCCATCCATACTCGCGCGCCACACGGATGCCACTATGTATACCAGGACGCCACCTGGTCATGCGCCATCCAAACTTGTGCGCCACTTGCATTCTTCGCCATAGCCAATGACGTGTGCCATGCCATGGCATCCGCCTACTCCACCCAAGGGTGCGCCATAAGCGGACCCGCCATGTATCTGATCACGCGCTCATGGGCAAAAATACAAAGACGGTGTGCGTAGTTCAAAGTTATAACAACCCTCGGTAAAACCGACACCCTAATATATCTTTAAATATATCAATATGCCTTTATATGCATCCCGTATGTGAAAACCGAGCCCAAATTAGAATATAACATATAAAATAAATTAAAAACAAAAATTATTAAGCTGAGGCGGGCCGCGTAGGGCCTCACCTCAACTTAACGCGGGCCGCGAGAGTCTTGATTGGTGGCATAGCCCGGTGATGACACGTGTCATCATCGTGTCGAGGCTAGTAGGTGATCCGGACAAGCTACGCTTTGACCGCACGTTGACGCGGGCCGCGTAAGGCCTGGCCTTATTTAACGCGGGCCGCGAGAGACCCAGGTTCAGGCACTATAAATAGCAGGCATCGGCTTCATTCGACGATCGCTCACAACTTTCTTTCTTTCTAAATTTCTGAAGTAGTATACACTATAGCCGGGTATTATACCCCCTAAATTAGCGAAGCTCTGCCTCGTTGTAAGTATTATAACCCCTGGATACGTATTAGATACGCTGCCCGATTGATCTAGGGTTCCGTAACGGCTGTCGTGGTTCTGCCCGACGTAGTCGTTGGAATGCCGTCTCGGGGAGGGTATTACTAATGTTAAAATGGGTTATTATACTAACGCGTGTGCATTGTTTATTCAACTAGATTATAACCAGGAAGTCACAAAGGAAAACCTAAAATAGCAATGTGAGTAATCTCCTTTTTGTGTCAACTGTTTTATAAAACCTCAAATTGTTTATATCATATTGCCAGTATGTGAGTCGTGTAATTCTTCAATTATCGCCGGTATTATGGGGTTTTGTATACATTACTTGATAACCTTCACAATTGGACGACGAGTAGCCAATGTGTGATATGACCATAGCCATAGATACGTCGAGTGGCAAGTACTGAATGGGTAATTGTGTAGATATAAACATTGTAATCGCTCTCAATACTGTGGTAATTGATAAAACTCGTTTTGATTAAATTGGGATTCACTCACCAGTATTTCCCGCTGATAAAATATTTTTAAAACATGTTTCAGGTAACACAATGTGAAAGCCAACTGGGAAAAAGCCAGCTCGAGAGCACTGACGGCTTGGAAAATAAGTGGCTATAAAAGTTATCTAAAACAAGATGTTTTAAAATTCAATAAAATAAGGTTTTGTCCTTATAAGTATATTGTAATAAGAAACTTGGGTTTTGCCCATGTGTTAAATATCAAATATGGTGGTTTTACTCTGATAAAATATTTCCTAACTACGGTCCTGATGAAATTTCCGCTGCCAAATTGGATAAATAAACGTGATACCACCGAAACTGGCTCACGGCCGCCCGTTCCCGGGAACTAGGGATCGGGGGTTGTGACAGAAGGTGGTATCAGAGCCTAGCCACTGGTTCAAGCCAAAGAAGTGTTATGCTGACACTTAAAGTTATATTTTGTTAGGAAATAAATTATGGAAATACATGCATGATTATTATGATATGTTATTTGACTATTTGCTAGTTTACAGTATGAGTAAGAGAAGAATTTCGGACATCTATTATAAACTAGATAGTTCACCCAAAGAAAAGGGAAGTTCATCCCAAACCAATTTCTCAGGATATTTAGCAGATATTGAAGAAGGAATATTTGTCCGTAAAGCACAGTATGAAAATCCACTTACCCCTAGTAAAAGAAGCCGGATCCTTAGAAAAAGTCAAAAGAACATGAAAAAACTTCAGGAAACCCAGAAAATAGGCAGTAACCCACCTTGGGAAGATAAATTAGATGAAAAATGGGCAAATCTCTACATGTTAGCTACTGTAGCAGTAAATGCTAACTTATCACAAAACCAGTTTTAGCACCTACGACACCTACAAGCCGGAAACGTTAAACTATAAAATAAACTGTTAGTATAATTCGAAAGTTCAGTTGTAATCTAGCAATAGTGGTTTAAAAAAAAAAAAAAAAATTAGAAAATTTTCAAATTTCTATTTTTGTGATTTTGTGATTTACAAAATTTTAACTTAGAATATTGTGTGTTTCACCATAAATACAAGAACTTAGGACTTTTGAGGAGGAAATTTTAGAAAACAGTGAGAGAATGAGAAAAATGGAAGAACGAATCGTATGAAAATACGATGAGCATAATATGAAATTCTAAATAAATCTATATCTGTAAATGTGATGACAGAAACGATAATAGTAATAATAAAATAAAATAAATATGTGTACTGATGTCTATTATTATTTATTTCAGTCAGTATTGTAAATATTAATTTCAGTACTGGTATGTAATAAATGAATAAGAGTAAAATCGCAATGATTGACGCTTTTGACTAAAATTACGTACTATGTGATTTACTATATTATTCTATGATATTAATATTTGATAGATGTTTAAAATTTAGATGGCCGACCAAGAAAATCAAGTCAATTTGGATAATAACCCGGAAATCCAGAATGATAATATTCAGAATGATGATAATCTGAATAATGAAAACCCAAACAACAATAACAATGGAAACCAAGTGGATAATAGTGCTATCCAACACATAGTAGCCCAGGGAATTATAAATGCTATGCCATTTATACTTCAAACTGTTAAGGATGCTGATAATAAAAGTAAGCATAGCAGTAAGCGACCAAGTGAACCAGAAAACAGTGTAAACAATGGACCGGTACTTCAAATGCCTATTCCAAAAGAAGAAGAACCATGCCTTATGGTTGTTCTTATAAAGAATTCTGGTCCTGCAAACCAATGGAATTCTCGGGCAACAAAGAGGCCATTGCAATCCTACGCTGGATAGAGAAAACTGAGGCAGTCTTAAGAATAAGCAAATGCGCAGAAGAAGATAAAATACTGTTTGCTTCTAATCTGTTTAAGAACTCAGCCTTAGAATGGTGGAACACTATCCTCCAAACTAAGGGAATTGATAAAACTTACAATATGGAATGGGAGGAGTTTAAGGACAAGGTGGAAAGGAAATTCTGCCCACCCAATGAAAAGGAACAGATTGCAAACAAATTCTTAAACCTTAGGATGACTGGTGTGGATAGCAAAGGGTACACTAAGTTATTCTTCGAATATGCTAGAATAGTACCAACTCTTGCTTCACCAGAACCTGTGTTAATCTCTCGTTATATTTGGGGATTAATTGGAGAGATAAGACATGTAGTCAAGGCAGCTAGACCTCAAACCATAGAAGAAGTTGTAGAACTAACAAATACCTTGACTGATGAATTAGTCCGTACCCGAGAGGAGGATCAGAGAAGGAACCTAACCCAGAAACTTGTACAAGAATTTCACTCTGGAAATTCTAATCATGAGAAAAATATAGGTTCTACCTCTGCACCCTACTGTAGGTATTGCAAGAGAAAGCATTCTGGAAAATGCCCTATATACTGTAACTTCTGCAAAATATCGGGACATCAGGAGGAAGAATGCAGGAAGAAAAACAACAGGATATGCTATAACTGCGGAGAACAAGGTCACATCAAGCCAAATTGTCCAAAATTAGCTCCAGCCACAGACAACAAGAATACTAGAAATGCTAGAGCATTTGTTCTGACTACAGAAGAAGTCAAGATGATCCCAGACGTTATAGCTGGTATGTTTTAGTTAATGATATTTTGCTACAGTATTATTTAACTCCGGTGCAAACTAAAGTTTTATTAATACTTCGTTTTGTAAATCACTCATTAACTAAACTACCACAAGTATGTCTAATAGAGACAGCCAATGGAGAAACCATTAAGATTTCTGAAATCTTGCAGGGAGCAAGAATAAGAATTCTAAACCATAAGTTTATTACAATTCTTTACCCAATAAATCTAGTAGGATTTGATATTGTTTTAAGAATGGATCGGTTAATAGCCAATAAAGCCAGTATATTATGTAATCAAAAGGTAATCCAAGTAAATTCACCAAAAGGTCAAAACGATCATTTACCTTTCATAAGAATTTTCTTAGTTATCACACAAGTAACAATGCTGCACCATTCGAAGCACTTTATGGACAAAAGTGCCAAACCCCAGTTTATTGGGTAGAAATTGGGAAAAAACAACTATCTGGACCTGAGGTAGTGCAGGAAATAACTGACAATATCATTCAAATTAAGAATCTCAAGCACAAGAAATTAGTTCTAGTCAAAATAATATGAGACTCCAAAAGAGGACCTGAATATACAAGAGAGCTTGAATCTGAAATGAAAAAGAAATATCTATAGTCATTTTAGTAGATCTCGAGGACGAGCTCTAAAATAAGGTGGGGAGGATATAACAACCCTCGGTAAAACCGACACCCTAATATATCTTTAAATATATCAATATGCCTTTATATGCATCCCGTATGTGAAAACCGAGCCCAAATTAGAATATAACATATAAAATAAATTAAAAACAAAAATTATTAAGCTGAGGCGGGCCGCGTAGGGCCTCACCTCAACTTAACGCGGGCCGCGAGAGTCTTGATTGGTGGCGTAGCCCGGTGATGACACGTGTCATCATCGTGTCGAGGCTAGTAGGTGATCCGGACAAGCTACGCTTTGACCGCATGTTGACGCGGGCCGCGTAAGGCCTGGCCTTATTTAACGCGGGCCGCGAGAGACCCAGGATCAGGCACTATAAATAGCAGGCATCGGCTTCATTCGACGATCGCTCACAACTTTCTTTCTTTCTAAATTTCTGAAGTAGTATACACTATAGCCGGGTATTATACCCCCTAAATTAGCGAAGCTCTGCCTCGTTGTAAGTATTATAACCCCTGGATACGTATTAGATACGCTGCCCGATTGATCTAGGGTTCCGTAACGGCTGTCGTGGTTCTGCCCGACGTAGTCGTTGGAATGCCGTCTCGGGGAGGGTATTACTAATGTTAAAATGGGTTATTATACTAACGCGTGTGCATTGTTTATTCAACTAGATTATAACCAGGAAGTCACAAAGGAAAACCTAAAATAGCAATGTGAGTAATCTCCTTTTTGTGTCAACTGTTTTATAAAACCTCAAATTGTTTATATCATATTGCCAGTATGTGAGTCGTGTAATTCTTCAATTATCGTCGGTATTATGGGGTTTTGTATACATTACTTGATAACCTTCACAATTGGACGACGAGTAGCCAATGTGTGATATGACCATAGCCATAGATACGTCGAGTGGCAAGTACTGAATGGGTAATTGTGTAGATATAAACATTGTAATCGCTCTCAATACTGTGGTAATTGATAAAACTCGTTTTGATTAAATTGGGATTCACTCACCAG